>NC_056667.1:83177586-83485517 GCF_018350195.1 Panthera tigris | reverse complement strand
AAAAAGAATTATTCTAACCAGAATTCCTTGAAGAAGTTGAAAATATGTCTTATGGGCAGACAACACTGCAGATTCAACTCAGGAATGTAATAAAAAAAAAAAAAAGGTACAGCATTACCAATTGACTGTACACTTCACAGGCATGACCAGGATGGATTCTGGCATACACTAAATTAAAACTACTCCCCTACACCAAAGCTCCATCTTTATAAATAGTTTCCAGAGAAAAGGCTGAGTTGCCTTGTTACCTAGCCACACCAACAACCTTAAGGGCATTCCTGAAGAGACTTAATCTATGCTTATAATGTATCAAGAAAACTAGTAGACAGTTAAAACACCTGTACCAAGAATATTCTTATCCCCTGAAATAACATGACTAATACTATTTATCATGAATTACTCAAACGGGGAGCTATACACACACAGGCACACTTCAGAGATATTAAGGTTTCGGTTCCAGGCAACCACAATAAAGGGAATATTGCAATAAAGTGAGTCAAATGAATTTTGTGGTTCCCAGAGCATATAAAAGCTATGTTTACACGAAACTGTAGTTTATTAAGTGTGCAATAGCATTATGTCTAGAAAATGTACAGTACATACTTTAATTACAAAACCCTTCCTTGCTAAAAAATGTTAACCATCATCAGAGCTTTTAGTGAATTATAATCTTTTTGATGGTGGAGAGCCTTGCCTTGATGTTGATGGCTGCTGACCTATCAGGGTGGCTGCTGAAGGTTGGGGTGGCTGCAGTAATTTCATAAAATAAGACAACAGTAAAGTTTGCCTCATCAACTGGATCTTCCTTTCATGAGCGATTTCTTCTTAGCATGGGATGCTGTTTGATAGCATTTTACCCACAGTAGAACTTCTTTTGAAATGGGAGTCAGTCTTCTCAAACCCTGCTGCTGCTTTATTTACTAAGTTGAGTCATATCCTGAATACTTTGCTATCATTTCAACAATCTTCGCAGCATCTTCAGCAGGAGTAGTTTCCATCTCAAGAAACCACTTTCTTTGCTCTTCCATAAGAAGCAGCTCCTCATCTGTGAAAGTTTTATCATGAGATTGCAGCCATTCAGTCACATATTCAGGCTTCACTTCTAGTTCTCTTGCTATTTCCACCACACCTGCAGTTACTTCCTCCACTGAAGTCCTGAGCCCCTCCCAGTCATCCAGGAGGGCTGGAATCTGCTTCTTCCAAACTCCTGCTCATGTTGATATCATGACCTCTTCCCATGAATACAGTGTTCTTAATGGCATCTAGAATGGTGAATCGTTCCCAGAAGGTTTTCAATTTACTTTGCCATCAGATCCATCAGAAAAATCACTATGGCAGCTATGGCCTTATGAATCATATTTCTTAAATGGTAAGACTTAAGGAGTTGAAATTACTCCTTGATCCATGGGCTGCGGAATGGATGTTGTGTTAACAGGCGTGAAAATATTAATCTCATTGTCCATCTCCATCAGAGATCTTGGGTGACCAGGTGCATTGTCAATGAGCAGCGATATTTTGAAAAGACTTTTTTTTTTTTTTTCCTGAGCAGGAGGTCTCAACAGTAGACTTAAAATATTCTGTAAACCAGGTTGTAAACAGATGTGCTATCATCCAGGCTTTATTGTTCCATTTATCGAGCACAGAGTAGATTTATAATTCTTAAGGGCTCTAGGATTTTCAGAATAGTCAATGAGCACTGGCTTCAACTTAAAGTCACCAGCAGCACTAGCCCCTAACAAGAGTCAGCCTGTCTTTTGAAGCTGTAAAGCCTGGCATTGACTTCTCCTGTCTATAGCTATGAAAGTTGTACACGGCATCTTCTTCCAATAGAAACTTGTTTGTTCTACATTGAAAATATGTTGTTTAATATAGCCACCTTCATTAATTATCTTTACTAGACTTTCTGGATACTTTGCTGCAGCTTCTACATCAGCACTTGTTGCTTCACCTTGACTTTGATGTTATGGAAATGGGTTATTTCCTTAAACCTCATGAACTTATCTCTGCTGGCTTCAAACTTTTCTTCTGTAGCTTCCTCATCTCTCTCAGTCTTCACAGAGTTGAAGAGCGTTAAAGCTTTGCTCTGGATTAGGATTTGGCTTAAGGAAATATTGTGGCTGGTTTGATCTTCTGTCCAGACCACTGAAACTTTCTCCATATGAGTAATAAAGATGTTTCATTTTCTTATCATTAGTGTGATCACTGGAGTAGCACTTTTAATTTCCTCCAAGAACTTTTCCTTTGCATTCACAACTTGGCCATTTGGTGCAAGAGGCAAAGCTTTTGGAATATCTCGACTTTCAACATGCCTTCCTCACTAAGCTTAATCATTTCTAGCTTTTCATTTAAAGCGAGAGACATGTGCCTCTTCCTTTCACTTGAACACTTAGAGGCTACTGTAGGGTTATTAATTGGCCTAATTTCAATATTGTTGTGCCTCAGGAAATAGGGAAGCTCAAGGAGAGGGGACAGCAACAGGGTAATGACTCGTCAGTGGAGGAGCCAGAACACACACATTTATGTATTAAGTTTGCCGTCTCATATGGTTGCAGTTGGTGGCACCCCACAAAAAATGACAATAACAACATCAAACATCACCGATCACAGTCACCATTAACAAATATAATAATAGCTAAAAACTGAAATGTTGCAAGAATTTCCAAAATGTGACACAGAGACACAAAGTGAGCAAATACCATTGGGAAATGGTGCCAACAGATTTGCTTGACACAGGGTTACCGCAAACCTTCAATTTGTAAAAAATGCCATATTTGCAAAGCCTGCAGTAAAGGAAAGAGCAATAAAATGAGTAAGCCTGTAATAAAGCATTTAAAAGACAATACCAGGGGCGCCTGGGTGGCTCAGTCAGTTGAGTGTCTGACTTCGGCTCAGGTCATGATCTCACAGTCTTTGAGTTTGAGCGCTGCATCGGGCTCTGTGCTAATAGCTCGGAGCCTGGAACCTGCTTCAGATTCTGTGTCTCCCTCTCTCTCTGCCCCTCCCCTGCTCATGCTCTGTCTCTCTCTGTCTCAAAAATAAATAAAAACATTAAGAAAAAAAGAATTAAAAAAAAAAAAGACAATACCAGAATTCCAGTAGCACTCTCAATAGTAACTAAAAAATGTACAGGAACAAATACGTGTGTGAGTCTCTGAAGATCTCATTACAAGTGCAAAACAGATGCTTATAAAACTTAAAAACATTAATCTTATATTTATATACCATAATAGCAAATACTGAAATTTTCTAAATAGCAAATACAGGACAGCGACTGTGCCTTTGCACCATATACTTACTCTATTTCATTTCATCATCTCAATAACATGATGGAAGTCAGTGCAATTATCATCATCTGCATTTTATAAATCATAAGTTTATCAACCACAAGGGATGATAATAAATCTCTGATCTCAACTGGCAGAGCCAAGGCTCAACCATCACTTCCAGCACATGTGCGCACACAAAAAGCACCCAGTATAGCAGCTTTACTTCATTCTACAAATGTTCACTGAATGTCAAGCATGTGTCAGGCACTGGATTGGGGCTGTAACAGCAGCCAAGACTGGCATGCTTCTGAGGCTCTTATGAAGTTTACACTTTAGTTAAGTGGGAGGGTTGGAGATAATAAGTAAAGATAGAGAAAAAAACAAGAAAATCCAGATATGAGTAGGTATTGACAAACAAGGGAGTAAATTCCCCAAAAAAAGTAGGGTGGGTTGCTGGGGTTAAGGAGTTAAAGGTAGGGAGCAAGGGGGATGCTCTTGACAGAGCTATAAGGGGAAGTGTCTTTAAGGAGGTAATGTTGAAAAGGAGCCAATCATGAAAAACACTGAGGGAAACGGATTCTGGTCTGGAAAACCAATGAAGTCTATGACAGGAAAGAACTCAGAATGCGGGAGGACCAGAAAGGTGGCAAATGGCTGCAACAAAGCAAATAGCTTTGAAGGTATAAACAACAAAACTCATTTTAACATGAACTGCCTCAGAATTATTAAGTATTCACATCCTCATTCTATAGGTCTTGAAAAACAAGATGGGAGAACTCTACGATAAATGAATGTTCCACATTCATTGTCCAAAAGCAAGAAATCTGTTGTACAACTAGAGGTTTTTAAGGATCCATATGGGCTTGAGACTATCATAAGCATTAGCTGATTGGACTAATGACTGGATAATTTCTTACCTAGTGGACAATTTCCTTTTTTGTATTTAATACCTATAGAAAAAAATGGTTTTACTTATTCAGAGAGGTCCAACATGCCGTTTGCCTATAACTTTGTCATTGTGGGAGATGATATGATTGTTCCCAGTGACCCTCTGTCTTCCTATGAGAGGATTATATCTCCTAGTCAACTGCCAGGTGACTTTCAGCACCTCCTATGGAAGGATTAGTTTCCCACCGCAATGGATTTGATCAGTGACTTATTTGGATAATGGTATATATCTGGGCAGATTTGAAAGCCATTGCCTATTTCCACCAGCACTCATATTCTTTTCCCTCTGCCAGAGGAATGTCATGTCCCAGTCAGGAGTCTCTCCTTCAGTCTTGATCCCTAAATGAAGAAGACATGTGTAACAGACTCAAAAGTTGGAACAGACTCACAGTTCAGTTACAGTTGACAGGTTTACGAGAAAGAAATAAGCTTTTATTATAAGCAAGCCACTGAGATCTTGTGGCCTGTACTACAGCATAACTAGTGAAAGTTGATGAAAATAATCATTCAATGTTCAATTAAATATATAAAAATGCATTTATGTATGTATGCATATATGTATGTATGTACATACACACGTTTAACTTTCTCAGAGTTAGTACCAAAGAACAAATTAGGGATTTTTTTTCCCCCAATTTTGAAGATTCCTATACCAAGAGTTTGCCATTTGCTTTTGATCACACATAATAAGGCTTTCAATATTAAGTAGAATTTCTCTTTCTAATGTTTTATTGTAAATGATTAACCTTTTTCATTTTTTTTAAATGTTTACTTTATTTTTGAGACAGAGAGAGACAGAGTGCGAGTGGGGGAGGGGGAGAGAGAGAGGGAGACACAGAATCTGAAGCAGGCTCCAGGCTCCAAGCCATCAGCACAGAGCCTGACGCGGGACTTGAACTCACGAACTGTGAGATCATGACCTGAGCCGAAGTCAGATGCTCAACCGACTGAGCCACCCAGGCACCCCTAACCTTTTTCATTTTAAAATAGAAATTTTATTTCTTATACCAAAAAATTAAAGCCATGACTAAAAAATAATAAAATTACAAGAAAATGAACCTAAAAGTATTATGCTAAATGAAAGAGAACAGAGACAAAAGACCACATATTTCCTGATTCAATTTATATGAAATTTCCTGAAAAGGCAAGTCTGTAGAGACAGAAAATAGTAGATTAATGCTTGTCTATGACTGGGAGTAAAAACAGAGATTAATTGTAAATGATGTGATGGATTTGGTGGTGGGGGGGGAATATAAAAGTGGTCTAAAACCGGTTTGCAGTGATGATTGTACAACTCATTAAATTTAATTAAAAAAAATCATTCACCTCTGGATGAAGTTTATAGTATATAAATTATACCTCACTGAAGTTAGTTTAAAACCAATCACAAAGAGTATGTTATACCAAAGCATTTCTCAAAGTAAAACAAACATATGTGTGTATATGTATACACACACACATACACACTTGTATATATATATAATTATACACACATATGTGCATTATATATAAATATATAATTATTTCAGTTTTGATTTTTAAAACTACTGGTTTAACCTTCTGTTTTATCATAAGTGCATTTTACTGATTTTTTTACATCAGTATTTGCTAATAAATTTGATTTCCTGACTCTATCCTTTTTTATTAGCACTATAGGTATCAACATTGTGTTACCCAGCATGATTGGTATATGCAGTTCCAGAGCTACTACAATATTCCATTTAAATCAGAAAATCTTTCAAGCATATAAATTTTCACTTGTTTATTGAGAAAACTTTAACATGCATTCCTAAAGTGAGTAACTGTAAAAGTTTATTTTAACTTCACAATTAGTCTTATTACAGCCTCTTCTGTCCTCTTTGGAAAGTGTGGGATACAAATAAATACAAGAATAAAATAAATTTTGAACACTACAACCGAAAGCTATTGAATCTGGTTTTTTTGATCACACTCATTTGTAAAACTGTAGCAGGTTATCAGTGCAGAGTTATACTAGAATATCCTCTCAGAACCTCAAGGATACAGAAATAAAATTCCACCTTTAAAACAATACAGTAGGGGCACCAGGCTGGCTGGAAAGGCATGGGACTCCTGATCTCAGGGTCATGATCGAGCCCCACATTAGGTGTAGAGATTACTTAAAAAGTATTAAAACCTTTAAAAATAAGAACTCAATAAAGTATACTTTTTATAGTATATTCTATTCAAATCTGGAGACTTTTGAAATCATTTTCCAAAAATATTTTTAATAATACTCCCCATTGTCATGGACCAATAAATAAATAAATACTGTTGTCTGCATAAAAACCTTTGCTAAAGGTTCCCATGGATTTTTATCTTTTGGCTATACAACATCCAGTCCCTTTTCCAAATATAACATTGACTATAGTTTCTGCTGGTGCCTATCCCTTTCTGCACCTGCATTTCCAGCCTTCAAATCTACTCTGTGAGCCAGCTAATATTCACCATTTCATTCCTTTCCTGCCATAATTAGTTTCCATTGCTTGCAACTGAGCTTCCTGATTGAGATAGGTGCTACTGGCTTTAAAAAAAAAAATTATTTTTCCAGGTGAAAGAAGGTTCCTAAATGATTCCCTTGGGTTTTTGGTTTTGTTTTGTTTGCTTTGTGTTTATTTCTTCTAATACAATCCAAACAGGATATTTTGTCCAGGAGTGACACTTAACATAGCTCTGTGTCATCCAGCAATAATATTTACTGACCATTTAAGACCAATTTGTTTTAATTCTATTTGGTTTAGTATCCTGATAGGAAAGACCAACACAATACAAACTGAATTTACTGAAAACAGATCATTGGCAAATTACTGTAATAACTGGGTCTATACACAGGGGAAAAAAAGTCACAGGCCATATCATTCATTAACATATTTATCCCATAAATATTTAAAGTTCTTATTCCCTTACCATCAAGAATTGTAATCTATTGGAGACAAACAAGCAATCAAAATTTTACAGATAAGAAATAAATACCTCTTCATAAGACAATGTAGTATTACGAGATTGAAAACAGTATTATGGGAAGCACACAGTGAAGAAATTAATTCTAGCTGAAGAATGAAGAAACTCTTAGGTAAGAGAAAACTTCACATTAGGCCATAAAAAACACAAAGGAATTTGTGAAACAAAGTGAAACAACCTACATCAGTGCTTCTAGATCAGTACTTTTCAAATTGTAAGGTGCAAACAAATCACTGGGGAGTCCTGGAAACCTATAGATTGATTCATTTGGCCTGGAAAGTGGGTTCTATGACTGCATTTCTAAGGAGCGCCCAGGTGATGTGATAGATTCATAGACACTTGAGTAGTAAGGCTGTAGAGGACACAATCTGGAGGCAGGAGAGCCAGCGTGCAGCCTGATCAAGCCCCTCGAGTGGCAAAATGTGTGCTCTGGAAACATCAGCATACTTGTGAGCATGTGGGATAGACTAGAGGCAGAAGATGAGAAGACTCAGACTTTATGAAACTATCTCAGCAGTTCTCAGAAGTAGCTGTAGAACAACTCTGCTTGTAGCAATGGGAACAGAAAGAAGGCACTGATTCCAGAGATACCAAGAAGATAAAACTGATGGGGACTTTTTACATGTCGGGACATGGAGAATGAATGAAAGGGTAAGTAGAAGGTAATGCTAAGTATTTTATCTGGGCTATTTAAGAAATTGTCACATCACCAGCAGAGAATTAAATGGAAACAATAACCAATGTGGGAAGAGAGATATAAAAACTAGGTAGTGGCAGAACATAGTTTGATTTGGGAATTAGGTTGAAGAGAGGAGTAGGATCATCTAATTAAGACTTTCCACTGCTCTTGCCATTGAATTTAGAAAGTTAAAATTCCATTTGTAACAGCCTCTTAATAGTGGAAAGAGATGGTCCGATGGTCACACCCTCCTCTCCTCTGGGACAGTTAGTCATCCAGCTTGTGCTAAAACTTTTTTAGTGGCAGAATTCACAACCATGCTGAGTCATCCCTTTTCATTTTGGAGACTTCAATTAGAAAATCCTTCTATTGGAGTGCCGAGGTGGCTCAGTTGGATAAGCATCCAACTTTGGCTCAGGTCATAATCTCAAGGGTCTGGAGTTTGAACCCTGCATCAGGCTCTCTGCTGTCTGTGCAGAGCCTACTTGGGATTCTCTCTCTCCACCCCCCTCTGCCCCTCCCCTACTTGCTCGCTCGTACTCTCCCTCTCACAAAATAATAAACATTAAAAAAAGAAAATTCATCCATAAATGAACCTAAAACTTGTCTCCTCATATTTTTGACCTAGCAGTTCTAGTTTCACCCTTCAAAACTACAATCATCTAACCAACCTAGATCATAACAACTCTTCGTAAAGAATTAACCGAAGTCTTTTCCAAGCTAAACTACTTTTTGTTCTTCCTCAGCCTTTCTTCATATGTCAAAACACAGCATCAGTGAAACCCCTTTGTTTATTCTCCTTCACAATGGCACATGTGTGGCAAGACTTGCTGGGGCAGCCTTCCCCAATGCTCATGCTAGTGTAAGACAGTGTAGATGGATCCAAGCCCTCTGTCTGCTAACAGCCCAAACAAGATCTCAGGCTCAGTCTCAATACAGCATTCCAAAGAATCAATAACAGGGCACTGGCATCTGGATGAGATAATATATCCCTCTGCCAATTTCTGATAGAGACATTGATTTCCCTTTAAAATACAGAGAATGGAATGAAACTTCAGAAGTGGCATGGACAATTCAGATTACAGACTACAACTAATACTCCCTACGACCTTGAAAATATGGTGTCTGTTTGGATTCAATATCATGTCATTTGTGTAAACTGATCTTTCTTTTAGTCACTGAAAACCACTAGGAAGGTTTGTACCTAAAATGATCCCATTCAAGGTCTCCCTAAACTTACTCCGAAATTTATTTATTTATTTACATTCTATTGCTGACCATATATGCTTACACATAAGGAGAATTTGAGGATTTGTTTAATGTTTATTTATTTTTGAGAAAGAGAGAGAGAGAGAGAGAGAGAGAGAGAGAGAGAGAGAAGGAGTATGAGTGGGGAAGGGGCAGAAAGAGAGGGAGACACAGAATCTGAAGCAGGCTCCAGGCTCTGAGCTGTCAGCACAGAGTCCAACACGGGGCTTGAACTCATGAGCCATGAGCTCATGACCTGAGTCAAAGTTGGATGTTTAAATGACTGAGCAACCCAGGCTCCCCAGATCTTGAGGATTTTTTAGCTCCTTTCTACTTCACTCACCATTCTTCCTCCTCTGGGAGGAATATAAGAGTACTTAACATGTAAGAAGGCTATGATGGTAGATGGTGGAACCTGTAGCGGTAGGTATAAATGTCCTAGATCGATGCTACTTTCCTTTGCTTTATGAGTTCCTCTTTTTTTAACCATCAAAATGGTAAGACCCACTGAGGCAGGATCAGGATGTAGGCCAGGGAAAGGAGAATACATGACCTGACTGCTATAATCCTACATTCTAGATTTTAAGTGAGTTAGTTGAGAATGCACACACACATATACACACAAATATTCACATATATTCATGGATGCTTGCACACTATATGCACACACATAACCTATACATACATATACATTCATACATTCACACATTACACACATATGTATGCACATATGTGTGTGCATATGTATGTACAATATGTGTGTTGTTTTGTATATTTCAGTGCACATCACCAAGGGAACTACTCACTCATTTATTCACATTTCTTGAGTAACCATAAGTTAAGCCAGTAATAAAATAATGATCTGTTTAGGCTTCTGCTCAAACTGATAGTCACTAGCCACAGTCGACAACTTCTATTTTTATTTTTTTTACTTTTTTTAATGTTTGTTTATTTTTGAGAGAGACAGAGACAGAGTGTGAGTGGGGGAGGGGCAGAAAGAGAGGGAGACACAGAATCCGAGCTGTCAGCACAGAGCCCAATGCGGGGCTCCAACTCACAGCCTGCGAGATCATGACCTGAGCTGAAGTTGGACACTCAACCAACCGAGCCACCCAAGTGCCCTTACAGCTTCTATTTTTTTTTTTTAATTTTTTTTTAAAGTTTATTTATTTTTGAGACAGGGAGAGACAGAGCATGAACAGGGGAGAGTCAGAGAGAGAGGGAGACACAGAATCCGAAACAGGCTCCAGGCTCTGAGCTGTCAGCACAGAGCCCCACGCGGGGCTCGAACTCACGAACCGCGAGATCATGACCTGAGCCGAAGTCGGCCGCTTAACCGACCGAGGCACCCAGGCGCCCCTACAGCTTCTATTTTTAATTAAATACAATTAAAAGGTCAGTTCCTGGGGCGCCTGGGTGGCGCAGTCGGTTAAGCGTCCGACTTCAGCCAGGTCACGATCTCACGGTCCGTGAGTTCGAGCCCCGCGTCAGGCTCTGGACTGATGGCTCGGAGCCTGGAGCCTGTTTCCGATTCTGTGTCTCCCTCTCTCTCTGAGCCTCCCCCGTTCATGCTCTGTCTCTCTCTGTCCCAAAAATAAAATAAACATTGAAAAAAAAAAAAAAAAAAAAAAGGTCAGTTCCTTAGATGTACTAGTCACATGTCAAGTGTTCAAAAGCCACATGTGGCTAGTGGCTGCGACATTTAGACAGGCAGATATAGAATATGCCCATTATTGCAGTTCTTTTTGGACAACAGAATCCTATGGTGCCTGTGCATAGCTGCTGAAGAGTCAACAGTGCTGACTAAAGGCAGGAACTATTCACAAATTCTTTACACATAGTAACTCATTTAATTCTCATATTTATTATCAGTCCTCATTTTACAGATGAAGAATCTGAGGCATTGAGACGCTAAGTAATTTGCCCAAGGAAACAAAGCTATTAAGCCGTGGAGCCAGGATTTCAAATACAGACATTTCTTACATATCAGATCCAAAAAGCACAGTGTCCCGCTGGATAAAGCACAACCTGCACTGCCTTTTTGAATCTAGCCTTGGGGGCTGCACAGTATCGCCTCCACCACACCTTATTGATCAGGCAGTCGCAATCCCACCCAGATTCAAGGAGGGGGCAGAGATCCCATCTCTCGATAGGAAGGTGGCAGGTCACAGAAGAGCATATAGGATGCATACAGGATAGGAGATAGAGATGTGGCTATCTTTATCCAAAGCTACTGGCCACATTTTTGTACTATGTCTTATGCTGGTTATTCTTTATTTTCACCCCCAATCTGCCAGCTCCCACCATCTATCTACTCTGTGCTTGGGAGGCCAACCCCTACAGATAACATCACCTGAGTGGCTTGCCCAGGGAAGGTCACAAGCAGGAGATCCAATAGCAGGAGGAGAGGAACTCAAGGAGTATACTGCCTGTTTCTTCCTTCCTTTGGCACCACATTTCTGGCAGAGGCACACTTCTGGCTACATCTCTCTGTAAATACAGCTCCTGTGAAAGTGGCCCCCTTTCTACAGATCCAGCTTTCATCGGATTCCAGCAACACTGTATCTGTTCTCTTCCCATTAAACACTAGGTGCTAATGGATTTTTTTTTTTTTTTTTTTTTGGCCTCGGCAAGTTTCTAACTACCTCAGTATCCTTCGTTTGTTCCTGAACCCTGCCCCAAATTCTATAAGTAGTTCTTGTGTTAAACATTCTTCATTTCAGTCACTGTAGAGAATTCTGATTGTTATCAGGGCCATAACTGAACAGAGACAGTTCAGGGAACAAATATGAAGAATTAATAACCAAACTTCCATTATCTTCTTCTATGTATCTGACAGAATTGTTGAATAGAATAATTATGTCCCTCTATCACTATGTTGGGATTGACAGATTTCCAATATACATAGGACTGGTTGTCTCAAAAGCTATATTCTATTATTCTTTCAAAAAGAACGTTTTTCACAAAAATGAGTGATTCTTTCAAAAGCATTGTTTAAATAAACATGCTCATTGTTGTATTTCTGATTTATCATAAAAACAATTTTCTATCCTTCTTATAAAACCAGATCACCTCTCTCTTTTCGAAGTGTTTATAAACAAAATACTAAAAAGTTCTATTGCTCTCATAGCTTTGCTGGAGACTGAAATTAAGCCTACCTATACCTTCCAGAGCTTCCTTTTTGCCCATTACATTAAAAAAACAGTTTTTGGGGCGCCTGGGTGGCTCAGTCGGTTGCGTCCGACTTCGGCTCAGGTCATGTTCTCACAGTTCATGGTTGGAGCCCTACATCGGGCTCTGTGCTGACAGCTCAGAACCTGGAGCCTGCTTCAGATTCTGTGTCTCGCTCTCTCTCTGGCCCTCCCCCGCTCACACTCTGTCTCACTCTCTCTCAAAAATAAATAAACATTAAATTTTTTTTGAAAAAATAAATAAAATTTAAAAAGGATTTTTTTTTTTTTTTTTTAGTTTTGGTGCACCAGCCTACAATCCATGTCCCCTCAAAGATGACTAGTGGTGAGGATAATTCCATCTGTAAATTGGCAGTTTACCTTAGATGATAACAGATCTTATTTTGTAGACCCGAATACCTTTTAGAAAGACCAATAACAAGATCTATCATTTACTGAGTACCAGGTAAGTACCTCAGTGTTTCACTGTGACCTAGCTACCTTTGCTATGTTTCAGTTACTCCTTCTACATATAACAGTATTTAATAAAAATAAAGGCTATATATTTTATTTTCATATGTTATTTCTTTAAAAAATAACTTTTTTAAAAAAATAGAGAAACTGGACTCTTTTCTCTAAATTTTTTTGCAAGCTGCAGGTCATTTTGGCTCAGCTCTAACACTATTACAGTATTATTATAATGTTTGTCCTTTTTGTGTTTTTGAATCATTGGTCATGTTCCCCTACCTTCCAACATATATATTGACTCTTTGAAGTCAATATCGTCTACATTCCCTATGGTCTCTTGAGATTTGGTATCATTTTTCTCCTCACTGGATTACTTGAAAACTCAGAACAATACATTGTTTTGTTTTCCATCTCTGCTGATTTATGTTGCCATTTAGAACTTCTGTCACATCTTCCACCTGGACTCCAAGACTGACAGCAAGAACTGAATCATGTATTTCTTTTTTCCAAATACTTAGCACAGTATCTTACACAAAAAATATTTAACATGTATTTGTCATGCACTTCCATCGTGGGAAGAAAAGAATTAATAATAAGCCAAAGATGCCACTCTTTAAAAAACTTCTGGAGGGGAGTGTGACACATATTCACAAATAATCTAATGGAAACGAACGCTAAATATGAAAGTAGTGGATCTCAAAGTACTAAAGGGTAATGACAGTATACTTTAGAAGTAATTGTTGAAAGCACCCCAGGGTAAACTGGTCAGTGGGAGAGTTCTACAGAGGAGCAGGCTATGAAAAGGGAGTGGTAGGGACAACAGGCCCAATGGAGAGGACTTTCTTAAATCTGCTTGTCTAACTAACTGTGGTTAATGGTTGTAAAATTCAACTAAATGAAATACAAGTAGGTAGCTAAAACTTAAAATTTTTCCAAGTATTGTTTTCAGACTTTAACAAACATTATATCTTTCTTTACCTTAACCTATGCGGCCAGCCAGCTTCTACAAAAGTGGTTCTTAACTTTTTCTAAGTGTCTACACGTGTAGTTATACACTAACAAGTAGGGCGGGTCCAGGTGTATGGAGCTGAAGCTTACATCCTTATAAAAAAAAACTTACAGAACAAAATTAGAAAGAAAAAACAAATGTTCATCTAGAAAGAGAAAAGAAATCTCAACAGCTCTTTGGAGCCTTCGAGATCTAGATTCCTTTCTTCTGAGATCTCTTCTGAGATCTTCTGAGATAGCTTTAGGCAATTTACCAGACATGCTAACTTAGAAATGTTTCTGGGTTTCTAGAACATCGACAATTTTCAGTAACTTTCAACATTTCCAGAGGCCTAAAGCAAAGGAACATCTGAAGTTTAAATTTCAAATAGCTTCTCCTTAGATCTGCCTCTGACAAAGGGGGCATTTGTAAGAAGGGGCTGGGAAACTTAGAATCTGGGGAAAGAGAAAGCACAGGACAAAACAATCCTAGATGATTGTGATACACAACTGCCACTCCCAACATTCTCCCTACCCCATGCTGGAAGTTTCACAATGCAGAGCCCTACACCAATACGCCTAGACTCATAGTTTCTTAGAAGGCATTGCAAAGCACTGGCCAATTGTCCTTGGTCTGAACATACAGTATGTGTGGAATATAAAAAGGCAGTGTTAATTTTTTTTTTACAAGTGAACATAAAATAATTCCAATGCTTTAGGATTTAAACACATTGAAAGGTCAAATTAACTTTCTCAAGAGCACAAAGCTGATACTCTCTGAACATCTAGAATACAATCGTGCCTACCATTGCATTCAATCCTTAGGGGAGAAAGGAGTTTTGCATATCCCTCTCTGAGGCCACAGTCTGTTCAATTTGGTAACTTGAGTTCACTCTCCCAGAATATAGCTGTGGTTAGGAATGCTGCTTTACCTAACACCTCAAGGTAACTAACATGTAAGTACTGCATAGACTTCTTATCAGTTAATACACTGTTGTCATCGCAAGTCTTCTATCAGCGGCAACGTTAAGAAACTGGGTTGACATTCTTACAGCCCTGCAAGAAAGGTATTTTTCTTTTCCTAAAAGAAATTACAACCACCGGTCTACAAGCGCCACAAGCCTACCACTAACCATCAGTTTCCCTGCAACTATACTACAAGTTAAGAGGGCCCTTTGGTCCTAGATTTCCCCGGGGAAAGGAAAAACGAAAGCGGCTGGCGGTGGGTTGGGTAGCAGTTGCTGGCCGAAAAATCCTCAACTCCGTAACAGAGGAGCTTCCTGTTGGACCCAGGAACCGTTTTCTCTGAAGAGGGGATTCCCATGCCACCTCTTCTCGCTGGGCTTGAGACTCACCTCGGGTGTCAGTCACCCCGGCCTGAGACCCACAATCAGTAACACTAAATCAGGAATCATTTCTCTAGACTAGGATGAAATCTCTCCCAGAGTTCGGGGCTGGTTGCGCCCGAAAAGAAGCTGCTAGGGCGGGGGCACTTTTCGGGTCACTGCCTCCCAGGTTCGGAAACCGTCCGGATGAGGTGTCCGCGTCAGAGAAGAAAAGGGAAAGAGAAAAAGGGGGAGCGGGGGGGGGGGTAAATCACAACTTTGCAGACGCGGCAAAGCCAAGGCCGTGCCGAATCGAAGGTCAAAGTGCAGAGGAGGGAGCGGCTGTGGTTCGGGGCCCGGCCCGGACGCAGCCCCGGGTGCAGCCAGCTGCCTGGCGGGGCTGGGCGGCCGGGGGAGACCCCACCCATCTGCAGCTCCGAGCCTCCGCCGGGGACGCGCCAGCGCGCCGGGGCGGCCGCCACACCGCGGTGCCAACTCCTGGAGTTGACTTGGAACTTTCCCGGGACGCGCCGCCGCCGCCGCCCTCACCTTACTGAACACCTCCAGGTCGTCCTCGTCCTCGTCCAGATCCAGCACCTCGGCCTGGAGCAGGGTGGAGGAGCCGCTGCTGCCCAGGAGGGGGGCGTCGACCCCCGGGCTTTCCCCACCGGCGCCCCCAGCCGGGAGGCCGGAGGAGCGCGCCGGAGATGCCAGGCGCTCGCCCTCCATCCCGAGAGTGCGCGCCCGGCCCGCCGCGGCTGCCAGCCCCTCTCCCCCGAGCTTGCCCATTGGCTCCCGCGCATCCTGCACCTCCCCGGCCGGCCCCGCTCCAGCCCCTCGCCCGCTGCGCAGACGCGGAACTGCCGGGGCGAGCGCAGGGCCGGATCGTCCCCACCTGGCCTGGGGCCTGCGGGAGACGCGGGAGTGGGGCTCGCGGGCCCTGGCGAGGGTGGGGAAAGGGCCGCTGTGCGCTGCAGGAAAGGCGAGCACTCCCAACTAGGACGGGGGCGTCCTCCCACTGCCCTGGCTCGGGGATTGCCTAGCGTGGGTTTCCGCGGGGGCAGGGGTTTGGGCTTGAGCGACAGAGCAAACCATCAACTTCAGGGAATCCGCAAGGAGGCTGGAAGGCAGCCGACCCATCCGGCCCAAAGAAAAAGCCCATACTGTATTTCCTGTATTTTAAATGGTTGTCTTTCTTCTTGGTTGTGGTTTTGGAGGCTTTTGTTTGTTTTTTGTTTGTTTTTTTTTTACTAAGGCTAATGCAAAAATAAAAGACCTGAAAAGCACCTCTGTTTTTGTAATTGATTTTTGACCCAGTGACCGGACTGTGTGGTCATCTCGCTGTCAAGCCAGGGAAGTTGGATTTTAAAACTATTTTCAGACACTTTCCAATGTGCCTTTACTTCTGGAAGTCTTCCTGAAGTTAATGAGCAGGAACGTTTCTAAGAGCCGAGGACAGCGAGCAGGACTGGACCTTGCCACCAAAAAATAATCTTCAAACTTTGTGCTGCCAAGGCGAAACTATAATTTAGTTGTTGACTGCTTATTATTATTTTTTAAAAAAATAAGTTCCAAAAATAATGGAAAATTGAATACAAATTGATGTATGTTGGGACCATCTCCACGTTTTATTATTTATTGCCCTCAGTCCCAGCCAGCTCTATTCTCCATCTGCCCTGGAAAGAATGTCTAATAAGTTTGCACATAGTGAAGGAGGAGGCTAGGTCAGACTTGACTTCTGGCAAAATATTTAACCCAATGTTTAGAATTTTTAACTTCATAAAATTGAAAGGTATATATAAGATATTTGGGAGAAGTAGAGAATTTCTCTATTTCTTATTAGGGGACAAGGCCTTAATATGTGCTCACTTAGCCATTCAAATGTATCTCCCTTTGTACTTCTTCAGTCAGGCTGCTCAGCTGCCCTGTAAATGTACAGTCTTCTTCCTACACTTTATGGTTCCTGTGCCCATAATACCATTTCCTGCTCATCCTTCAGGAATTAACTAGAGTCCCATCTCTTTCAGGAAGACTTTCCAAATAACACAGCCTGTTCCCAGTTTAGCATTTAATTTTATGCCATCTTATAGACTGTATTTATTTATTTCATGTAAATGTCTTACATTCTTTAGTAAATGATAACATTTCAAGGTAGGGATCACATTATTTATTAATAAGCCACAGTATCAGATATACTCAAAAAAGGCTCTATCCCAAGGTCTAAAAGGAATACAAATTATTAAATGACCATTTTTTTCCTCTCTAAGCTCATTCTGGCTAGTGAGAGATTCAAGGTTTTCCAATTGCAGTTGTTATGCCCGAAGTTCTGAAACCTCCCACAAAAGACCATCAGAGTCGTAAGTCAAAGCCAAGCGGCAAGGGTCGTTTATTGCAGGTTCGAACCTGGACCTCCGCGCACTGGTTGCCGGTGTCGCTAAGAGGCAAGGCTGACCGATCGGGACCAACACTCTTGATAAGAGTGTGGCAGACCGATCGGACCAACACTCTTGATAAGAGTGTGGCCCTGAACAGCCGGGGTACAGAGTTTTTAAAGCCGATCACATCGTTTTATCATTATCTGGGAACAGAACAGAGAAACAGTTTCTAGATGAGTTAGAAATAGTTGCCAGATGAGTCAGAAACTGTTATCAAATGAGGTGATTATTTTAGACTTTCTGCCGCTAAGTTGCAACCAGTGGATCTCTTTGACCTTGTCTCTGACGCTCTTTTTTGAGGTTTTGTTTCCTTCATTGGTAAAGCCTGATTCACAAGAGTATGAAGTATGATTTTCAAGAGTAAAAGCAAGGTTGCTATCTTTTGACCTTCAGTGTCAGAACAAAGTTATCTTTCAAGCTAAGCGTTAGCCCTACAGTACAATTTAACCCTTACATAGTCTGAACCAGGAAATTCTTAAGGATACTGTGACTCACACAATTGCCAGAAAGCATAGTGACAGGCTCAGAAAATGGGCAGAACAAACCAAGACTACACAGCTTGGATCACAACCAAAACCATGCCAGAGAACTAATGTGAGGACATTGCTGCCACCATTGCTGAACTCTCGATGCTATAGTACCTGCACATACTGCCATGAACACTGAGGTCACTGGACTTTGAGTACTGTCACCAACATGAGTACCACAACTGCCTCTGAGAAGTACCTCTGCTGTTGCTGCCACACACACACACACACACACACACACACACACACACACACAAAAATGCCCCCACAGTCCTCTTTCTTGGTGTTAATAGTTCTAGTTTCAAAACTCTGGAGGAAGGGTCTGCTGGGCCCACCTGCCCAAGTCGCGCAGAGATTTCTAATATAGCTCAGCTTTGCCTCAAGCACTCGGGAATATAGTCCTTAGCTCCCCAAATCTATTCATTACTGGTGCTGTTCCAAGTCTAATATGTCTATTCCTCCCACAGTTCTGCAATCCTGTTGATATTTTGCAACTCATGGACTAAGTTTTTTAATTTAATTACCAACATGCCATGTCTGCTTATTCAATGGCATGAAAAATCCTAAACTGATACATAACAGTCTAAGCTTCCCATTAAATGGGATCATCACTGGGGTCTATAATGGAAGAATTCTTATTTGGGTGCTAAAGCCTTTAAAATAGCATATTTCAAAATTTTAAGTACAGGTATAATACTAAAAGGAGGACAGGGTGCCTGGGTGGCTCAGTCGGTTAAAAGGAGGCCTACCCGGTCCTGTCCCTTGGTTCCTGGACTCTTATGCTCATTATAGGAGAAATAGTATCATATATTAAATTTTGGTTCTGAGAACGTACATCTTGTCAAAAACCTTCCTCTCTCTCTCACCTCCTCCAGGTGGAATCTCCTGAGACCATAACTGAGTCTTTCATACTACATTCAATCATCCATAAAGTCAACTGGTTCTGGTAATGGAATTCACGATAAGACAAGTCATGCCTTGGGCATTGCCCAGTGGTTTTGTTTCTTCTGCTGGAAGATGATTTAATTGATTAGAAGAAAAATGCTATATGCAAAGTCTGATGGGAAAGCAGTCAGTGAGTTCATGGATGATCATGTTGGGAGAAACTGAGCAGGAAAAGCAAACCCAATGTATCCTTGCCACTAAGGACAAATCATGGTATGCTTTAGAAAGGTAGCAGAGAGTGGACCAGAAGTAATTGCTATTGTAGCAAGACGAACACTTAGCCATGGAAGTAGCCAGTTCTCCTTTAGTGCGTGGGAAATCCATGTTACTAAGCTGGTGCATAGCATGCATCCCTACCATCATGGCTACTTGGTATGTGAGGCCACGGAACAAGCACAGCAGTACCTGGAAAAGCAACAGCATTAGCCTCCACAGAACAAGAATTCTTATCAAACATACTATTTGATCATATAAATTCATCAAATGGAGTTTTGAAAAACATTGCCATGGGCTATAAATATGCTTTTATTCTAGGACCATTCCAAGAGGTCCATCCACAGACATTTTCTCAAGCCTCCTTGACTTCTGGATCCTACCTGGTTCCTTCTAAGTTCCACCCAACAACCGTTTAGCCCATGTCCTTGAAACTATATAGAATCTTTATCCCAGCCTCTCTCCTTTGAAGATTAGTAGCCATTGCTATGTACCATGGAGAGGATTTCTCTATTCCATTTCCCTTTTTCACAGGAATACACTGATTCCTGAATCTGATAAGGAACCATCTGTAATTCAGATTTATAATTTTTACCCCCTAGTTAACTGCTCAAATGGAACTCCCTGTGTGATCCTAACAGTATGCCTGTTGGGAGCAAGAGCCAAATACTCATGCAATGTATACTTTTAGGACTATTTTTATACATACCATTTCTACAAAAGTATGGTTTGCTGAAGGCTTATCTAATTTTATGATTTTTTTGGTTTAATATAGCACCTATTTCATGATGAGCTGCTCAGGTCACACAGTCACACAATGTCCCATTCTTAGGTGTTTAGTGTTTGTCGAAATCCCACAGCAAGCCAAGGGCTGGTTTCCCACATGAAAAAAGGAGGGCATGTTTTGCCTTAAAACTTTAGTGTTTTTGATTCTCTTTCAAAACTTATCACAGGTTCCAGAGAGCATCCTTGTTTCCACAGGCTCATCAATAAAATTATTAATAGTAGCTAATTGGTACCTCCCTTGAGTCAGACACTGTTATTAGTACGTTATGTATGCTCACTCATTTAATTGTCAAAAACACCTTGTGAGAGGTGCTGTTGTTAACATCCCCATTTTATAGACAAGGAAACTGAAGACCAAAGAGGTTTAGTAACTTACCCAAGGTAAGGAATAAGTGGTAATTTACTCTCACTGAAAGACAGCATTATGTATGTTGCCTTAAAGAAATAGAAACAAGGAATTATAAAGATATTTTGGGATTCTTGGTTCTTGAAAGAATAAGACTAAACATTTGAGCTGACACTCTGCCTGCCCCCAGGTGGGGTGGTAGGATTGGCCTGTATAATCTAAAAGTTTGAATTATCATGAAAGAATAATGGAAGTGAAAATTTGTAAAATATGCACTCAATAATAAAACTTTTCTTCATCAGCCTGGGCTCCAAGTGGGAAAGATATCTCCCCCAATATTCTAACCATGGTTCCGCAAGTCACACTTCAAAAAATTAGTGTCCCTGGGTTGATGATATATACCTGGGACCTTTGGTGCAAACAAACACAAAATCTCTCTCTTCAAACCACTTCTGACAGTGTTTCTATAGATAAAACTGTACTGCAGATGAGATCACAATTCAAGTTAAAAACATTCTAAAAACAAAAAAGTCTACCATGTGCCAGAATCACTACATAAAACTATTAAAAGGATTAGAGTCTAAGGAACACAAAAGTATAAATCCTTTAATAAATAAAAAGAATAAAAATAACTCTAAGATGTTATAAAAATAACTAAATATTGAGAAATGAAAAATACAGTCATTGTGCTAATGGTTAAATTTTTGCCTCTTCACTCCAAAGCATCTCTTGTTGCCCTGCTCTGTAATAATGGCATTGACATTTATCAATATTTCTGCTTTGCCACCTGGCATGATGTTAAGCCTTATCAATAGAGGACCTGGAAGGGCACTGGAGAAGGAAGGATTTTCCTTCCTTTTACTGGTACGCTCTCTTACCAGTGTCCTGTGGAGAGCCCTTTTTCCTCCTTTGTTTACCCCCTACAAAGTTTCTCTAGTGTTAAGTTTCCTGCACGTCACAGCTTTTATGGTGTTTTACCCACTATCAAACACATACAGCTGTGGTGGCATAGTCTGGAGACCCAGATATTGTGAGCCTGCCCCTGGCCCAGGTTGCCACACCCAATATTGTCTTCTCAGTCCTAGGCATGGACAGTCCAGGGGCACTGGAGTTCTGCCATCCCCTGACCTTTGTCCTGCACAGCCAGTCCAGAGCTGACCCAGTCTGAACTGAGCATGGACATGCACTGGACTCCTAACGAGGGGGACCTCCCAAGCTCCTGACTCCAACAGTGTCCAGCAGGTTTTGGTGCCTAACAAGTTCAAGGCTTAGCACTTCCCAGAGTGTGGATTTTCAGCAGGTTCTGCTAATGAAGCACTTTGCTGACTTCACCATTCAGGAAGCCAACATGGTACTCTTTCCAATGATATCTGGATCTCAACCCTAACAGCGGAAGACCTTTACTTGGGTACTTATCTCAACACTAGGGGTAGTGGTCACATCTTATACATCTGCTATACTTACTTCTTTACCTTTCCTTTAAACACTCATTTCTTGCTCCAATCCCAGTTCAAAAATAAAGCTTTATATTAAATTTCCCCTCTCAGGTGCACCTGGGTAGCTCAGTCAGTTAGGTGTCCAACTTCAACTCAGGTCATGGTCTGGCAGTCCGTGAGTTCGAGCCCTGCGTCAGGCTCTGGGCTGAAAGCTCAGAGGCTGGAGTCTGCTTCAGATTCTGTGTCTCCCTCTTTCTCTGCCCCTCCCCTGCTCACACTCTGTCTCTCTCTCAAAAATAAATAAACATTAAAAAATAAAAAATAAAAAATAAAGATTTTAAATTTCCCCTTTCAAATGACCATGTGGTCCTATCTCCTGACTGGACTGTGAACAATACAGACTTGGTACTAGGAATGTTCCTAGGAGAGAGACCTACAAAAATGGCATTCTGGGTATCTTATTACAATCAGTTGAATGAGTTTAAAAAAAAACAAAAAACAAAAAAACAAAAAAACTTGAGCCTGGTCTACAGATGGGTCTTCATGATATGCTAGTGCTACCTCAAAGTAGCAGCTGTTAGCACTATACCCCCACTCAAGCGTAAACCTGGAGGACAGTGCTGAAGGAAAATTCTCTTAGTGGCCAGAACCTCAGGTATGAAATTTGGTCATCTACTATGTATGGAGTGAGAACTGTCCAGAAATATAGGTCTATATTAATTCATGGGTAGTTTGTAAATGGTTTGGTTGGATGGTTACGGACTTGGAAAGAACAATAGTGGTAAACTGATGAAAAGGGAGCTTAAAAAGAAATATATGATCAATGGATTTTTCATAACGGGCACAGACTGTGATGATATTAGTGAATGTGAAATGTCCACCAAAAGATCTCTACTGCAGAGGAGATTCTTAATGATCAGATGGAAAAACTATAGATTCTAGAAATATCAATTATCCTTTTTCCCTAGCCATCACATTCCTAACTTAATGGGCATGTGAACTAAGTGGCTATGGTGGCAGGAATGGAATCTATGCATGAGCTTGATCACACGGACATTCCTTTTCCAAAGCTGACCTGACTAGTCTTGCTGTTTCATGTCTAATCTGCTAACAGCACAGACCAACACTGAATCCTTAATATGGCACCATTCTTGGGATATGTGAAGGCAAGCCAGTCATCTGGTGGCAGGCTGATTACAATGGATATATGCCTTCATGGAGTAGGTGGAGATTTGTCCTCACTGAAATAGAAATTCTGGATGAGTTTTGCTTTCCTGCCATGTTTTTGCCAGCACCACCATTGATGAATTCATAGAGTATCATTCCATCATAGCATTCCATACAGCATTCCACCTGATCAAAATTTAAAAACTCATTTCACAACAAAGGAAATCATAAGCTCATTCACTTGGAATCAACTATTCTTACCATGTACCCCATAAACTGTATGTTTTCCATCCCATCACTTCTGGCCCCAAAGTGACTCGTATCTCTTTTGCTCACAACTAATTGGTCAGAACTGGTCACATGGCTCCATCTAACCCCAAGGGGTCATGAAGTACAATCGTATGTTCAATAGGCAGAGGGTCAAAGATACTTGATGAATAGCACAAATTACAGTCATGGCCTACAGCCTACATGTGGTTAATTTTAGGTAATTAACATGAGACAAAGACAAGATGATGGAAAACAATAACCCAAGTCTGTGATTAAACCCATTTATTCTGCAAGATACAGTTCTTTAAAGAGAATTCTTTACTGGCTTAAAAAACTCAAGCAAGTATTTTAAATTATTAGCTTCAATTTTCTCATCCACAAAGTGGGGTAATTAGTATATACTTCAAAGGCTATGAGGATCAAAGAAACTAATATATGTGAAATAATTTGTGAAATAAAGATATATACAAATCTTAATTGTTTCATTACTATTAATGTTATTAATGTAAGCAGTAGCACATAATTGCCATATTTTGCCCATAATTTCATTTAGACACCCAACTAGTAATGTTTGGGTTAGCTCCCATAATGTAACATAATGCTTTGCAATTTGATTAGAATATGTGGGTTTGATTTTTGTTTTTAAGGTTTCTCTTACTATTTAGGAGCACTGGCAATTTTCAAGTTCTCTGTCATTTATTGTGACAAAGGAACAAATACATGTGTTAGAATAATAAGGCAACATGATTTTAAACATCTTTAATTCATCAAAACCCAAAGGATATGGAGTAGGTATGTAATTCCATGACTAATAATGGCCTGCTTTTCTGTTGAATGTAAATCAGTGATCCCACTATCAAAGGTAGGAATTCATTGAAAACAAGAAGCAAATTTACTATCTAACATAACTAGAAATACAGAGGTAAGATGCATAGTAAGATAATTGTTCAATAATTGTTACCTAATTAACTGGATGAATAAACTGATTTGAAAACAGTTTATTATGGCCAATTTTTTTTTAAATGTTGATGTTATAACCAATGATCAGTTTCTCAGATCTACCATACTCCGTTCCTGTGGACAGACACATCAGACAGATCATTGCTATCACTGAATTTCGTTTAAATGGTACCCAGTATAATGGGAATTTATCTCCATCTCATTTCAATCCTAGAAGGAAAAGATTATTTGAAGATATTTGCTTTAAGGAAACTAGAAAAAAATGTTCCAACAAATCATATGTGCTTGGTAATGCTTTTGAATGAAAGGGTTATTGAAGGAACATAGAGAAGCCATATCTTAAAAGTAAGACTCAGACATTTTCTTTTTCTTTGTTAAAGAGAAATAGCTTAAATACTATAGTTTTACTGAGATGTAACTCACATACCATACAATGCATCCATTTAAATTATAAAAGTCACTGTTTTTTTTATATATTTACATATAAGACAGTTCCATAACCCCACAAAAGAAGCCCCTACTTCTATTAGCAGGCACTCCCCTTTAGCCCAGCCCCCAGCCCATGGCAACTACTAATCTATTTTTTATCTCTACAGATTTGCCTAGTTCTGCTCATTTTATATAAGTGGAATCATATAATACTATTAAATCTTTTATCCATAAACATGGAGTCTCTTTCTATTTAAGTCTTCTTTAATTTCTTTGAACAATGTTGAATAGTTTTTAGCATGTAAGTTTTGAATTTCTTTTATTAAATTTACTCCTAGATATTTCATTCTTTATTATACTGCTATAAATGGAACTGTATTCTTAATTTCATTTACATATTTTTCATCATTACTATATATAATTAATCAAGTTTTTAATTTTGCTGTTGTACCTTATAACCTTGCTTAACTTGATTATTCAGTTTAATATTTTTTAGTGAATTCTTCAAGATTTCAATATGCACAATCAAGTAATCCTCAAATAGAGATAGTTTCCCGTCTTCCTGTCCAATATGGTTGCTTTTATATCATTTGCTTCCTGTCTTAGTCGGGGTTCTCCAGAGAAACAGAACCAATTATATAATGAGCAATTGGCTCACACAATTATGGAAGCTGACAAGTCTTAAGATCTGCAATCAACAAGGTGGAGTTCTACAAGAGACCATGGTATAGCTCCAGCTTGAAGAACAGCAGGCTCAAGACCCAGTGAGAGCCAGCATTCCAGTTCAAGTCCAAAAGCAGGAAAAAGCCAATGTCCCAGCTTGAAGGCAGTCAGGCAGGAGTTCCATTTTACTCAATGGAATACACTTCCCCCCCCCCCCCCCCAGTCCTTCAACTGATTGGATGAGACAGACTCCCATTAGTGAAAGCAATCTGCTTTACCCAGTATACCAATTCAAATGTTAATCTCATCTAGAAACACCCTCATAGAAACATAACGTTTAACCCAATATCTGGACACCTCATAGCCTGGTCAGTATGACACATAAAATTGACGATCACAAGTTCACTCCTTATCAATATGGCATCCATTCACATCTCTTTAAGCGATATCTCATATGAAAATCAAGAAAATAACAGGGTCATAATTCCACCCAGCGTGGTACAACTATCTTGCATACAGCCAAAAATGCCCCTCCTCCTGAAGAGGAAGTAAAGTCCTTGAGTGATGTTTACTCCTTTCCTCGATGTTCCATAACCTAAATACTATAATGTTAAAATTAACAATGCTTAAATACTGTGATATAAAGTCAATACACCTAGAGAGGAAAGAAATGGCAAACATCTTTGTTTCTTTTATATATGCATATACATGTACACACAGACACGAATATAACCATAACAAAACAAGGAATAAGGATGGAATACTCATGACAATTAGAGTCCTCATTTTTGTAACAGGTCAGGTGGTCAGAGCTGATATTTATAACTACCCTCTTCTGTTACTCATTCTGTATTCCTTTTGTATTCTCATTCCTGAGAAAGGACCCCTGTACATTGGCTGCACTGCCTCAAATCTAACCTCTGTAACATGAGAAAGGGGAGGGGAGGAATGGAAATGACGTACCTCACAGGGAGTTATACTGAACTCTTAATTGTAGCTGGGGAAAGAGGGATCCCTGTCTTCTGAGGTACACTCACCTGGAGTAGAGCTTCCATCACCATGAGCTGGGAGGGAGAAAAGAGAGCATGTTGTGTCTCAAGTGCAACAGACTCTCACTGTTCTAACAGAGATTTAGAGATTTTCTTGAATAAATATTTTTGCATTTCCTATATGCTCTTAGGTCAGTTACCATTTATGGTTGCCTCTTGGGAGCTAGGAGAGCAGGCCTGTAGAGGTCCTCATTCAGCTATTCGGGAAGTTGTCTCTAATGCTTACTTTCTGTGAATAACACAAAGTCAAAAAAATTGCTCAGAGCAAGAGTAGTTTTCACCCTCTTCATTATGATGGAATTCATTATTTGGAAGACATGAGTTTTGTAATGTGGCATGATCCCAGGGAAAGCTTCTATTTCTTTGATTTTTCTTAATTAAACTTGCATTTTCATTTCAAAAAAGGAATTTGTCAAGCAATTTCCTTAATATCAGAACTTAGTATCAACACGTTGGCCTGGAGAAATATTTTTAAAGATCTACATTAGATACAGTTTAAGAAAATTAAAGTGTTCTTGTCTAAAAAACCAACTCTTTAAAATACCTACTGGGTTGTAAGTAATGCTGATGCAAAATAAACATAAAAAAGACATAAATAAGTCCATTAAAACCCCCACATTTAATATCTTCAGGAAGAAGAACATGTGTAGCGAATATTTAATGTACTTTAAGAACAGAGGCAACAGTGTTTAATGTTCTCACGTATGAAACTATGAAACACAAGTTTTAACCTCCACCATCTCCTTTTGAAAAACTGCAGTCCTTATCATGAGATGGAATATTGCTCCAAACATGTTACATAGAAGTTTGGTCTTACAATATGGGAGAACCAGGTGACCCTACATCTTCGAGGGTAGAAACCCTAGCACATAGTCTTTCATAAAAATCTAAAGAGTATTTGTTAGCCATGTGATCTTGCATATCAAACTCCATTGAGGCATTTGCCCCATTTGGATGTAGCATACTCTCCCTATTTTTGGTAATGCCATCTACTTACTTCTCCATTGCTCCTTTTAATATATAACTTTTTTTGGGCATCAGGTGCACTGCCTTTCTTTATGCTCAAAATCCTACACTCATCCTGAGTAAATCTATTCAGCATGATTACCTCTAAATTCCTTCTCTTCTTCAACTCTAAAGGTTTCCTTGACCATTTTGACTCAGTTATGCATATCTACTGTCAGAAAAAAATATATATATAATACATATACATATATTATATATATAACCTGATTTTAAGCATAAAAAAAAGATACTCAAACCCAAAGCTAAAAGATATAGATAAAATTTACAGTAAGTTCCAGTTTTTTATCTATATGATTGTGCAAGATCTCAAAGTTTACTTTTTCAAATTTTATTGCTTGG
The DNA here is from genome assembly GCF_018350195.1 of Panthera tigris. NCBI lineage: Eukaryota > Metazoa > Chordata > Mammalia > Carnivora > Felidae > Panthera > Panthera tigris. The sequence goes on along the minus strand of NC_056667.1, from coordinate 83,457,856 downwards.
AGAATTTGATGAATTCGATAAAGCTTCTTTAGAAAGAAGTTTGGTGAAACTGAGAACAAACTGAGGGTTGATGGGAGGTGGGAGGGAGGGGAGGTGGGTGGTGGGTATTGAGGAGGGCACCTTTTGGGATGAGCACTGGTGTCGTATGGAAACCAATTTGACAATAAATTTCATATATTGAAAAAAAAAAAGAAAGAAAGAAGTTTGCTGATATTTATCAAATAAAAATTGTACATAGATTTTATCACTAAATTGTGTCCTTCTCCCAGCCCCTCTGTGACTGTTTGAAAATAGGGCCTATCAAGATGTAACAAAGATTAAATGAGGTCACAAGGTGGGGCCCTACGCTGATAAGACTGGTGTCCTTACAATAGTATGAAAAGACTCTAGAGCATTCTCCATCTCCACATACGCACAGAGGAAAGACCAGTTAGGATATAATGAGAAAAAGGCCATCTATCTACAAGCCAGGAAGAGAGGTCTCACAAGAAACCACAAGCCTTACAGCACCTTGATCTTGGACTTCTGACCTCTGGAATGGTGAGAAAATAAATTTCTGTTAAATCACTCAGTCTGTGGTTTTATTGTGGTAGCCTGAGCTAACTAACACAATACATTTTGACTCAGAAATTCCAGTTGTAGGTCTTTTCTCTAGATAAAGACATGGAGACACAAAGGAGGATGCTCATTACAACATGTTTGTAATTGCTAAGAATTAGAAACAATTCCAGTGCTGCCCTTCTGTGTTAAATATTGTGAATCTGCTCATTCACATTTCATTTTACCACCTATTCTTCAAATTTGGAACCCTAAGAACTTTATTTTCCAGAGACCATAGCAGCTAGGATTCTGGGTACACATTAGGTCAATTACTTAGATGCATTCATATGGCATTTGGAAGGGAGGTGGATATTGTCTTCTTGCTTTTACTTGGTGATTTCCAAAGCTCAGCAAGGTGGTAGAAATGTACAGTCATTTTGCTCTTGCTGTGGTTGGTTTATTGACTGTTCCCAGAGCAGTAGCATTCCAGGATCCATTCCCCAGCTTCCTGGATGTTAAAAGGAGGTTGTGGTGGAAGCAATAGAAGCAGTGTTGGCATCTTGATTTGGGTAGAGCTTCAGAAGTGGTCTCAAAGGTAATGGCTATTTTAGTTGGTCAATTCCATATTGTTTTGGAAGATATTCTTGAAGGGCCTGCTGAGAACCCTCTTTGTAGCCTTTCTAATGCTTTGGTAAGCCCTAATTCCCTATATGTTATCTCTACCTGCTTTCCAAACCCAACACGGAGTGATGTACCTCCAGTAAGAAAATGACAAAATCAAGCATAATATATTCAAATAATGAAATAATGGAGGTCAGTTGAAGGAATGAACAAGTACTCCATGTATCAATAAACTCAGATATGATTGTTAAACATTACTAAATGAAAAACAAGTAGCAGAATGAAATGTACATACAACAAATACATAGCCATATACCTACATATATACCCACAAACCAATAATATATATTCTGTGGATATGTATGTTTGTACATGGAACACACATCAAACTGTCATTATGGTTTACCTTTGCAGAAAGGGAAAAAGGATATGGGTTGCCAAAAATGGCTTTAGCTTTTACTCAAATACATCAAGACATTTGGTTTTTCTCTAAAATTTAAAGGGGAATGCATACCTGTTTCCATGCTTTATGAAGACTTAATTTTTAAAAAGCTCCTCTGCCACCGAAACACTAGTTCAAGCATTGCGTTTCCTAAATACAACCTTCTATTATTCTAGCTTATTCTTTCCACTGTTCCTTCTGTGATTATTCTCATGTCTCCCTGGGCCCTCAGATCTTCGCTCTTACTACCTCTCTAATACATCACCATTCAGTTGAGATTTCCTGCTCCTTCATTTCAGTCATTCTAGTATTTATACCTCCCACCCCTGTTTTCTTCTTTTGCCTGGGCCTCTAATGCCCTCAACCTGGATAATTACAGCTATTCATTTTCCCAATATTCACACATGAGTAGCTGAATGAGAATTACTGAACATGACACATTGTTCTCAGTGTAACTTCATAATTACCTACCTCAACTGGGTTCTCACCGATGCCCAGTTATTCTACTATTTCTTTGTTCAACTCCCATTCTTACTCCCTGCTATGACTATTTCAAAAGTTGGATAGAACTCAAAAGTTCAGAGAAGACTCTGAACCTTGCTTGCATAACCTCCCTCCTTATTCTCAGCAGGCAACTTTATCTCCTACTTTGTAAAGAAAATAGTGTCAAACATACAGACTCACTCACTTCTCCCTACATGCAATCTTCCTTCCCTCTCCATTGGAATACTTGTCCTACTACTGAAGCCCTGGAAGTTACTGGGTCTCGATTTGACATCTGGAAATGTTGAGCCCATTTTGGGAGTACAGGAGAATATACCCTAAAAACAAAACCCACAGTATAAAGTTAAAAGACAGAGATGGGAAAATATTTGGATCCATAATGATAGTATTAAGTTTTTATCAAGCAAATTCAGAAGTGTCCTTATCAAAGATTCCATGGTAGTGCATGCAAATTGAAATGATAGATGTCTAATTGCTTAAGTTATGTGAGTCATTCTTTTTCTCTTGTTATTTACATTCCAAAGCCCTCTATATTCTGAAAAAATATTAAGTTCAAGTTGACTTGAAAATGGGTACATGGGGATTTCACTTCCAGTCTACTCTTACCCACTCTATTATTATGGAATGTGAGATACATGAGATGGGTGCTCCTGTTAAACCCTTCATATTATATAGGACATGAGATTTCTTATCTACTTCTATGAGACTGGAAAGACTAAAATTCTGTTTTTCCGGGTTGCCAAATGCCTTAACGACAAAAGCACATTTGGGGGAATCTGGAAGTCTCAGTCAGTTAAGCATCCAACTCTTGATCTTGGTTCAAGTCATGATCTCATGGTTCATGAGTTTGAGACTCACATTGGGCTCTAACTCATGGCAGCATGGAACCTGCTTGGGATTCTGTGTCTCCCTCTATCTGCCCCTCCTCCTCCAGTGCTCTCTTTCTCTCAAAACAAATAAATAAACTTAAAAAAAAAAAAGACAAAAGCACATTTCCTGATTGTAAGTGTGTCAGATACAGGGCTAGGAATGTCATGGCAAATATTCTGTCAAGATAGAACACTAAGGAAAGAAAAAACAAGACAGTGTGCAGGAAATGAAGCCAGATACCTGGAGACTGAGGAAGCTCCTACAGTCCTGGGAGAGGTGGCAAATGAGACACCTCAGGGATCCAGACAAAGCATCCAGCGAGATAGCCCAGCTGTCTTGCAGGAGTTTGGGTGGGAAACTGCCTTGATTAAGTTGTTTAAGCTTTAGACTAGATCAGAAAGAGTGATGGCAATTTACAATCTCTGCTGGCTTGTGGGGCAGCTTTATTAGGCTGAGCAGCTGCTTTGTCACTGGCCTTAGGAGAAGAAAAGGTAGCTGAGAATCACTGGATAGAGTTTGATTTAAAGGTCAGCTTACTGGACAGATAAAGTGAACTAATTTTATTCTCATGCCCTTTAAAACCAATTTTGAAAGTTTTTCACATCAACATATTCCATATATGACAATTTCCATTATGATTAAAAAACCTTTATCAAAAACATTTTCATGACTCACACTGTCATTTAATGCAATTATGAGGCATTCGTTTGTATTTCAAAAAAAAATTTAGTATAAATGTTTTATTAGTTAAAAAAATCAGTTGAGATTGTAAAAACAGCGACGTATTTTATCTTGATTTAATTTGCCTTTGACAATTGAACAGCTTTTATTTATTTATTTTAATTTATTTTTTTAATGTTTATTTATTTTTTGAGACAGAGAGAGACAGAGCATGAACGGGGGAGGGTCAGAGAGAGAGAGGGAGACACAGAATCTGAAACAGGCTCCAGACTCTGAGCTGTCAGCACAGAGCCCGATGCAGAGCTCAAACTCACAGACAGCAAGATCATGACCTGAGCCGAAGTTGGACGCCCAACCGACTGAGCCACCCAGGCGCCCCTTGAACAGCTTTTAAAAAGCAATTAATGTTAGTTCTTTAGGAATTGAAATATTGTGGACAGATCATGTGAGAGAAATTAAAGTGGCTTTTGTCTTTCATTAGTACCTATAAGTCGGAGGGGGGGGAGGAGCATACAAGAGTGGTATAGAATCTGTATATAATATATATATTATGCAAATATATAATAACATCCAAGTCTGAAAAATAATAGCAGTCTTCTCAACAAAGTTTACTTTTGAACATGGTATCGTATTTTAAATTCACAAAAGAAAAAACTATTCAAAAAAGTATGAATTTATGTATATATTTATGTATCCACCTAATTAATATGTAGGCAATTTCAATTTTCCATTGTTAGTAAGTTTGATAATATCTCAGTAAAAATAGTTTCAGTTTAGTGTTAGAGTCCAATCGTTTCTTCCAACTTTACAATATTCTATTATAACAATTCATCTTGTTTCAAACTTACAGCAACATTCAAGTTTCATTCCATGGAACTTCCATTCATTCCATTTTAACGCATAACATAAAAATGCTATTTATTCATTCATACATTAGGATGAAAACACCCTTCCCCACAAGACTATTTAAGAATACCTTTTCATAGGAGACATGAGAGTATAGTGATTAAACATATGGGCTCTGGATTCAGAATACCTGCCTTAAAATTCTGACTTTGCCCCTTACCAACTATGTGGTAATTATTTAACACCTTCAAGCCCTAGTTTTCTCATTTCTGAAGTGTAGTAATAGTTGTGAGAACTGAATGAAATAACCCATAAGAAACACTTCGTAAAATGCCTTGCAAATAGTAAGTACCAAAGGAATACTAACATGCCTAGGTTTAGAGGGCCCCCTGGGAGCATGTTATGATCTGACAGCATTACAAACCCTTTCTACCTCCAAACAGCTTTTGGCTGCAACTAAAGGCCACATGGTATATGAACAATACACTGACTACATCAGAAAACTCAGATGTTAATGGAATCTGTCTCTTACAAACTATATGACTTTGGGAAACCTATTGAAAATGTCTACACAGGTTAATTTACAGTGCTATTGAAAAGATCTAAGTGGATCATATATGTGAACCACAAAGGATTTTATTATTAATAGGGTTGGACATAATGGTCACAGACAAGTTCCCAATCAGGTTGACTCATATCTTTGGATTAGGGCATTACTTCTTAAACTTATCTTCTTTTAGTCTGAAGAATTCCCAGCTCAAATGAAATTTTACAAAACTACAGTTAGAAGTAGATCACTGTAAGTCATTAGTCACTTGATTAAAATGGGTTGTTTTAGCTCATTTTTGCTTTTTAAGGTCCATAAAGTTCTCTCTAGCTTTCCTACATATCCTTTAAAAATTAGCTCCAATACCACTTCTTTTCTGTAAAGTCTTTCCACACCATCTCCAGGCAGTACATAATAATCACGGGTCCAGTCAACAAAAATAAATCTTTTCTAAATAAGCCAACTAACGTATTTCATAAAAAAGACTTAGCAAAAAGAACTAGTTACACAGATGTTCGGAGACTGGCAAATCAAAATACAAGACACGAGTAAGGAAGAAATAACACCTGCAGGAAGCAGCTAGCACACAAAGGCCAGGTAACAAAGGGAAGAGGTTGGGGTTATCAGAATGAGAAGCTCAGAGATGACGTCCTATGGAGCCAAATCCTTCTAAGGAGGGAGTCATGGCTGCTACTGATGGCTCATAGGAAGGCCCAAGGTAAGGATGATGCCGGGAGTCTTGAAAGAAGCTGGAATCTGAAACCAACTACTCCTGGCTGTGGCATCACTCCATGGCCGAGAAACACTGTCAAGATCAGCACACATGACATAAGGGAGGAAGCCCCTTATCTAACTCCTCTTGCCTTCCAATCTTTTTTTTTTTTTTTTTTTGGCAAAACACAGTTGTAGTCCCAGAGTCACAGAAAAAGTATAAAAGGGTGAATCTGGAGCTGAGAGGTAATAACTGAAAAACTTGCACATAGAATTAGTTCCTTCTTCCTTCTTTACTTTCTAGTTCTGCAACACTTTGCTCCTTTCTTGTTAACATCTCTATTTTGCCATATCATATCTCTAGATATATTACTCACTATACTCAGTTCAGTAGAGTTTACATGAGTTCAATGAACACTTATAGAGTGGCTATTATGTTATAACCAGACAAATGAGGGTGATATAAATATAATGCAATTCTGTTCTTATAATCTTGGCTTATAACCTGATATTTTCAGATTTTCAATACAACGAAGCAAACACAATGATCCATCAGACATCAAGAGATCCAGAGGAAGACCAATTTGTCAAGCCTCTAACAGGAATAAGAAGATATGAGAAAGGGAAGCTTGAATGGGATTGAGCTTAATCTTAAAAAATGAGGAGAGATGCAAATGTGAATAGCCTGAGCAATGTGACTTTTATAAAGCATAAGACGTAACTTAAGAAATGAGAAGAGATAAGACTGGAGAGATAGACAATGGATTGTGCTTTATTTCCACATGGAACCCCAATAATTAGTGTAATGTCAAGCACATAGTGAACACTCAATAAATACTTGGTGGACATTGGAATAATGAAGGACCATTTATAGAATTATAGCTCATCATTAAATACCTAGGGAAGCGATAGCTAAAGAAGTATAGTGGAATCACAAACATAAACTTCAAACAGGTATTCTTCTCAAAATGAAAGTTGCTTAAGAGATAGCTATGACCAATTTCCAGACAATCAGCTAACATCTGGAAGGTGATTTAACATTAAACCCACTGTTCTGTCCAGAACAGAAAGAGTAAGCAGGGAGCAAACTGGAAGGGAATATTAGAAAATGTTCTTCTGACATTGGCTCCAACTTTGGTTGAGGCTGCAGGTGAAGCCTGGAACAGTACCTCAGACTGATGCCCACTGACATCCACTTAAGCATATGAGAGAACAGAAAAGTGAAATTGACCTACTGCACCATAAAACCCTGATAGATAGATCTGCCTGTATTTGGCTATTTCACAGGTAATTCCCATGAAAACTAGAATGAAAATTATTTTAGGAAAGTCTCTTTTGAAAATTAAGTACATTTTAATTCTCTGGCCAACCATTTGTAACATTTAAATAAAATACATGGACAAAGATAAAGAGAGAGAGAGAGAGAATGTGGTAATTACCTCACCCCTCATAAAAGCTCGGCTTAAATTTTTTCATGAATAAATAAAAATAGATAATATTTTGCATTCAGCTTGTTTTAGTTTTTTTTTTCTTTTAGTTCCAATGTATTTCCTTGTTAATTAAAATTTTATCTCCTGATGAAGTTGTTTAACCTGGTTAGCTGATCAAAGGGAATTAAATTTCTTCAATGACTAAAGACAGAAATCTCCTGAAATATATAGTTAGGACATATTCAGGCTAAAAATAAAATCAATATAAGAAAGTGAGAAAATTTAATTACTTGTTTTGAAGAGTCAAAAAAAAAAAACCCCACAAAGATGATAGTATCTTACTATGAAGCCCAGGAATATATTTAAAGTCAAAGTGGACTGAATCATCAAAGATAGTGCATTTTAATAGAAGTTAAATACAGAGTAATTTTTATGAAGAATTTTACTAATGCTTATTTTTTCTCCATTTCCAGAAATGACAATAAGCTTAGGTAAGAAGGAGAGAAATCTATAATTGTTATCAGAAAGAACACAGTTACAACATCCAAAGTAAAGAAGATTTGAATTGATGGCTCTTCTAAAAAATATATTAAATTGAAAACACGCATTTTCTGATTTTATATTAATGGCATTAAACACATTTTCTATTGGATGAGTTGAAGTATTTTTCCCAGAATGCAGGTGACTTTTGACTTTGGCTTTTGGTGGCCTCTGGTGTGACATTTTTATTGTTTATAAAGCAAATCTCTTTTATACTCAAAATAAATGGTAATGCTTCTATTGTTCTACTATAATGGTTAAGAAGCATCCTAGCCTAGTTCCTCCATATACTCTCTGTAAAAGTACGTTTCTTTATTTCTAGTGCTGAATGATTAATTGAAATAAATGCCCAAATAAATGCTAGAAACTACTAAAATTACCATTTTACCATTGGGGTAAGATATATTCTTTAATACATACTTCTCAAAAACATTTTAAAAATAAGCAGCGGCTGTTGCGTTGTATTTAATACTTGTTTAAGCACAACGTATTGGTTGTAGAAAAATTTTAAAAACAAACTGCTAAATATATCTTTAAAATAATTTATTTAAGATGTATAAATATTTATGTAAATAAACTTGTGTATATTATTCTTTTCTACATTCTTGATTGATTTGGATTTAGGATTATCCTAGATCTGTCAAGTTAATAAGGCAGTTCTTTATTATTTTCCTTAGACTGGAATAAATTATGCTAGGATCAGAAAAACCTAATCTTTAAAATACAGTAAAACCTTGGTTTGTGAGCATAATTGGTTCCAGAAACATGCCTGTGATTATGTGCCATTTGGTGTCACGTACTAGTGATATTGCAAGGCATCACTCGTTTATCAAATTAAAGTTTATTAGAAATGTTTGCTTGTCTTGTGGAACACTCACAGAACAAGTTACTTGCAATCCAAGGTTTTACTGTGTTAAAAACTCACATCCATAAAACCATATGGCCCAAAATCTTTGGACAGTGATAATTATAATTATATAATACTTTTTCCTCAAATTTTCCTTAAGTAGTCTGTTCAATTAGTAGCTATCTTTCTTTGTCAATTATGGTAATTTTTAAATTTCTACAAAAATATCTATTTCATTGAGATGCACTAGCTTGGATTTGTATGTAACTTACCTTTAAATTAAAACAACAACCAACTATTGTTAACTTACTTGCTTTTTCATATTATTTTTATTTATTTATGTATTTATTTATGTTTATTTAATTTTGAAAGAAAGAGAGGCAGTGTGAGCGGGGGAGGGGCAGAAAGAGAGGGAGGCACAGAATCTGAAGCAGGCTCCAGTCTCTGAGCTGTCAGCACAGAGCCTGATGTGGGGCTTGAACTCATAAACCATGAGACCATGACCTGAGCCAAAGTCGAGGCTTAACTGACTGAGCCACCCAAGCATCCCTTCATATTACTTTTAAATTTCTCATTTTTCTCAATTAGATTTTTCTTTTGAGTTTTTTCCAATATTCTTGTTTCACAGTTAGTAATTCCAATGTTTTCATGATTTCTAGTTTTTATATATATGTCCAAATCTTAATTTATTTAAAAAAATATTTCCCTAGAGCCTTTTTACATTTTAAGAATAACGTGTCTTCCTGAATATTTATGAATAAATTTTTCTCTTTGTTAAAAAAGAAAAAAAAGAAAAGAATTGAAGCTTATATATATTTCTGTATGGTATTTTATATGGTTTCTGTCTTTGATCTCTCTACAATTTGTTTTGATATAAGTTATGAATTAAGTATCTAACTTTTTTTTTCTACTAAGTGTACCAAGGGGTTGCAATGCTATTTACTTAATCAGTAATTTTCTTTACTGACTTGAAACACTACCTTTATAATAAAATAATGACATAGTTGTGTAGATTTTTGTGTCTGTTTAAGGGCTTTTTATTTTATTCAACTGATATATCTGACACTATACCACACTTGCAATATTTATGTCTTAATATCACTATCTGGAATCAACATTGATATCCTTATACATGTCCCCTTTTCTTTCTTATTTAACCTCCCAGGATTAGTCAACAAATTGTTCTCTTATATAGTCTTGAATAATCTTTGACTTTCATTATTTCACATTTCACATTCTCTTGGTTTTACTTTTGTTCTTCTATGTATTCATTTTTTTTCATCTGCAAATGAATTCTTATGTGTAACAATTAAACATGTTTTCTATAATGGACATATGTGAAAGAAACTGAATTTAATATTTGTGTGTGTGTGTGTTTATGTGATGACAATAGTAAATAAAAAGTTATTCAAAATGCCCACACTTCAGCTAACTCAGATTTCCACTTTTGGCTGTTAAGAGTTAACTCGCATTAGACCAATATTCCCACAATGGACAACCGTAAAAGCTTTCTAGATAAAAAAGAAAACCTCTTCATAATCTTTAGGAAACAGCCATGGACAGCATTCAGAACTGATCCTGACAGACCAGGATCCCTGAGAGAAGGAAAATGCATTGAGCTCAGCCTAACGTTTGGTGTCACTATTCTCCTTGAAGTGTTGTTGTTTTTAAATTGTAGTTAAGAGTGAGAAGTCAAGCAGAAAACAGCAACTAAAAAGCTGAAAAGCCTGGCAAAATTTTTAGGACTCATGGTATGAGGAAGACAAACTTCAATTCAGGACCTACCAAAGATGAAGTCCCTGGAAGGTACCCTAGATATTCAGTTGGGATTCCTGAAGGGTTACATCCTGCAAATCAGGATAAACAGAAAACAGATTATCTCTCCCAAAGATTGACACCTGGTTTTTCAACAGCTCAATCCACACTGGATTAAGGTGATCTACTCTTATATCAGGCTGACAGCCAGAAACGAAATGTAATCTTCTATGAAGAAAGAAGACATCATCCAGATCCTCAATGTGCATACACATTGTCTGGCATTAAAAGCAAAATAAAGTGAAACTCCTATAAGATAGGATACAGTATTAAATAACTGAAAGAAAGAGAGAAATAGGCAGTATAAACAGACCCATAGGTGATACATACATTGGAGTAACTAGACTTAGACTTTAAAATAACTTCATTTTTATTTTTTTTAACGTCCATTCATTTTTGAGAGAGGGAGAGACAGAGTGAGAGTGGGGGAGGGGCAGACAGAGGGGGAGACACAGAATCCAAAGCAGGCTCCAGGCTCTGAGCTGTCAGCACAGGGCCCAATACAGGGCTCGATCCCACGAACCATGTGATCATGACCTGAGCCGAAGTCGGAAGCTTAACTGACTGAGCCCCAAAATAACTTTAATATCTTTTTAAAGATATATATTAAAATATATACTTTCAGTAGATAGCTGAAATCCATAAATAAGCAAAATGGATGCCCTAGAATGCACAAATAAAATAATTCAAATTAAGAAATTAATAGATTTAATATCAGATTAATACAGCTGAAGAGAACATTAGTGAACTTGGAGAAAGGTCAATATGAAACATCTGGATTGAAGCACAGAGAGGGCAAATAAGATGACAAATTCAGAAAAAAGCATGCAAGATATATGTAAATGCTTTTTTAAAAATCCTAAAGTATTTGTACTAAAGTATCCAGGTAGAGGAGAGAATGAAAAATAGGCAATATCTGAAATAGGTAATGGCTAAGAATTCTACACATTGAAAATTGGAGTCATCACTGATAGATTTAAGAATTGTTACAAACACCAAGCAAGAAAATAAAAAGAAAATGGCATTAAGGCCTATCAGACAAAGAGAATATTGTAAATTGTCAAAAGGAAATGGATGCAATTCTTTGCGACAGAAAAATAAGAGCTTCAAGACAAACAAGCCAAAACAAGAAGCAAAGTATTAAAATGTTGAAAGAAATCTGCTGCTGAACAATGAAATTATTTTTCAAAAATGAAGGTAAGTTTAAGATTTTTGAACAAACAAAACCTGAGAGAATTCTTTCCTCATAGATTCACAAAAAACTGGTAACTAAATTCTGTAAGCCAAGGAAAAAGCTGCATAAAGATGTTGAACAATTTTTTCGCTACTACAAAGTATGTCATTACATGGGTGAACCACAATTTATTTGACCATTGCTATGAACTGAATTTTTATGCCCCCCCCCCCCAAGTTCATATGTTGGAGCCTTACCCTCCAAAGTGATATTATTTGGAGGTAGAAACTTTGGGAGACAATTAAATTTGGATAAGTCATGGAGGTGGAGATATAGCCACTATGATGGGATTGGTGCCCTTATAAGAGGATGAAGAGACCCAAATTCTTGCTCTCTGACATGTGAGTAAACCCAGAAGGAGGCCCTCACCAGGACCTGACCACACCGGCACCCTTATCTCAAGACCCCCTGGCCTCCAGAAGAGTGAAAAATAAATGCTTGTTATGTGAGCCACCTAGTCTATGGTATTCTGTTTATAGCAGCCTGAATTGGCTAAGAAATCACTGCTGGACATTTATATAATCCAGTCTTTTGGTATTAAACACAACGCTTCAGTAAACTTGTCCATGTGTCATTTGGCAATTTTGCCAGTATAACTGTAGATATTACTCAAAGTTGAGCCACTAGGTAAAAGAGTGCACGTTTCTAATTTTGATAGACCTTACAAAATTGATCTCCAAAAAGTTTATGCAATTTACACTCCTACTAGTAGTGTCTGAGAATGCCTTTTCTCCCATCTGCTCTCCAACAGTGTGAGTTTTCAAATATCTCTTCCATTTCTTAAAATAATAGATTAAGAAGTGATATCATCACTTTCATTTAGCATATCTTTATATGATAAAGCAACTTTTAAAAAATATTTAAACACCTACTGTTTTTCATTTTCTGAGAATTGCCCTCTGTCCATATGTCTTTATTGCTGTTTTTTATCATATTGATTTGAAATATCTCTACAAAGATGAAAGAAATTAGCCATTAGTCAAATGTATTGTACTTTTTCTTATTTTTCTTCTTTAGACTTCATGTTTTTATGCAGATTTTAATTTTCATATGGTCAAATTAATCAGTCTTCACCTATGGTGTCTGGGGATTATACCTCATAAAGCATTCCTAATTCTGCAATGATTGGGGAAAATATTCCCCATATTTCATTTTAGATGTTTTATGGTTTTACTAAATCATTGATATTTCAAGCTTTATCTGATAAAAGGAATGTGGCAGTGTTTATTTTAATCCATCCTTTCTCCACCTTTATTGCATATATTTTTATATTAGTGGAATTTTAATTGCTGTGATATTATAACATCTTGTAGGATTAGTCTTTCTTAATTTCCTTTTTTCAAAGTTTCTGGGTGTTCTCAGCAACTTGGTTTTTCTAAATAAACTTGAGAATTAGCTTTCCTGATTTTAAAATTTAGAGAACTGCCATATCTACAATATTGTCTCGTCTTATCCAAGACTATAATAAATCTTGGCATTTATTCAGATCTTTTTTAATGTCCCTTAGCAACATTAAAAATGTTTTGTTATATAAATATACTACCTTTCTCATTAAGTTGTTTCTTTAGTGTTTTGCACGGAATGTTTCTTTTAAATTTGACTTTTATTTCTATTATATTTTTAACAGTGTGCTGTTTATATATAGAAATGTCATACATCTTTATATATCTAGCATACTTACTGATTTCTTTGTGCCTAATAACTTGACAAATTATTATAATTTTAGCATATAATAATAGTTATCTGCATGAATGAAAATATTGCATTCTCCTTTTAAATGTTATGCTTCATATTTCTTTCGCTTGCTATTTACCTTGGCTAAATCTGCCAAAATAATTAATGATGGTAGCAATAATGAGCATGTTTCTTCTTTTTGGTTTTAATATGAATGTTTCTATTGTTGAAACATTCAATCTGATGTTAACTTTTGGACCGATGTATATACAAACACACATATTAATGTTAGTGTTTTATATTTTACGTACATATACCTATGTATATTTATTCATCATAGTAAGTAGCTATCTCTGTGTACTTATTTTAATGGGAATATTTGAAATGAATGTTTTAAATCTTATCTAATACTTTTTAGTCTATGAAGATAATAATTTTCCTCCAGTCTGGACATACTAAATGGTGGATCCTAATAGATTGCTTTACATGAAATCATCTTTCCACTCCCAGCAAGAGTCTACTTAATCATGGCAAACATGTACTTTCAATTTTATTTGCTAATATTTTATTTAGAATTTTCTTTGGATTGATATCTCATGGTACTATCAGTCCTTAAACTTACTGTGTCAGGCTGGTTTGGACAATAACAAAAGGAAGCATTTTCCCTCCCTGTTGGCTGCTATGAACAGAGCAATATCACACAGGTCAATCTGGTATAGCTGTTTTTGTGTGAGGCCATCTGTTATTCAGCCTTTGTGTCTTTGAAGAAGGGGAGAGCAGGCATCAAGAACCACCTTGCCACACATGATTTCAGTCCCATTCTCCCATTCTGCTGGCTTTTTTTCTTTTTTTTTTATGGAGATGATGCTTCCTTGCATTTGCTCTATTTTATTAGTCTCTCTCACCTCCCCTGATATCAGTTATTTATTTTTATAATGTCTACGATTTTACTTTTTATTTTATTTTATTTTTAACTTTTTTAACATTTATTTATCATTGAGAGACAGAGCATGAGCATGGGAGGGGCAGAGAGAGGAGGAGACACAGAATCCAAAGCAAGCTCCAGGCTCTGAGCTGACAGCACAGAGCCTGACGCAGGTCTCAAACCGTGAGATCATGACCTGAGCTGAAATTGGACGCCCAATTGACCGAGCTACCCAAGCACCCCTATGATTTTACTTTTTAAAGTGCAGGCCTAGTTCTGCTAACCCATTCTCATTTCCTTGCATTATTTCTCTTTCAGCCATATGCCTTTTCATTTCTGCCTTTACTTTCAACTGTTCCTTGATTATAGTACACTGTGAAGAAACCTATTTGAGTTTTGGAAGACACGAAGCATATTTATAAAATCTTCTTCTGTTTCCTATGTTAAGACATTTTCAAAGTTAGTGTTTTCTCCTCAGTATTCTTTTCCCTTGGCAGCAAAATGTTTTCCAAGGCTCTGTATTGTTATCCTTGTTTCTGTTTCTTTATTACTCATTTTCAAATAGAAGAGATCTATGCAGGTCTTACATTTGTTGTCAGATAAGATAGATGCAATATTCTTATAGCCCCTTATATTCTGCTGATACAGTGGCATACTTCATCTTCTTAGATCTAGACCCAGAAACTAGGCTCATATTCATATACAGTCAGTCTTTAGCTACCTTCCAATGTCAGAAAGTTAGAGGACAGATATTTTGAACAGCAGACTTGGAGACCTGTAACACTTTCCTTGACTTTCCATAGGAATGTCCTTAAAGACACACACACACACAGACACACACACTGCATGTGCACTTGAAAAGAAAGAGTAAAAATAGACCCTCCTTGGAAATTTTTTACTTGCAGTATTTTCATTGAGGATTTTTTTTTTTTTGGTAAGAATAAACTAGTAGTATGTATGCCCTTCATTCTGAGCCAGAAAAGTATTATTGGCCAAAAGCAGATATATAAAATTTTGAATGACCTCTGGAGATAGCATCTAACATTTGGTTGCAGAAGTCATTCTATGCATAAACAGTGTCCTTCCCTCACCTATCCTCTTTTGCCATAACAACATGTAGTCTCTTCCCTTTCCTTTCCTTCCTTATTCCACCAGCATCTACTCTATTTGTACATCCATTAGAAGACTACAATTTCCAGGAAGCAAATGCTGGAAATAATAGATGATACACTGTGCATTATGTTCTTGAAAATGTAGTCTTATTAGGAAAAGTGCTATTCATGGGGCATCAAGGGGAATGCATCCTTGAGAGATGGGTGGTTAATGAATATATACACACAAACACACACAAATACAAGTTTAGAGGCACAATTTGGCCTTCATTTATTAATATATCCTCACAAACGTGAGTATTTTTTTCCTATTTGAGAACATGCTGTGCCAATGTTAGAAACACCCAGAGTTAGAACACATTATACTTCAGTTCATTATAATTCAAAGAAAGAAGTTGTTAGCTTAGTCTATGACATCTAAAAATAATAAACTTATCACATCTCTTAATTTTGTGTGAAAAGCCTATTTCATTCAATCTCCAACTTCACATTTTCTCCCAATTAAGTGGATATAAGAATATGGAGCTAGGTCACTGGCAAGTGATGATCCAAAACTTAGAAATAATTGCATAGTGCCTCAAATATATAACTTTATATAAATGCTATGAGAAGCTGTAAGCAATGAATAATCCATAAAGAGTATTGGGTTTATACTTCCATTAAAGGCTATGTTCCCTCAAGCCTTGAATATTCCATGAACAATTCAATTAATCTTTTATATATAGCAGACACAATAAAAATACTGATATGTTGTACACAAAACACTGCATAAAATAAGATTTTTAAAAATTACTTAAATTATATTTTAGCTCACCTTTTTATTTTCAAAGTGAATTATTTTCTTCTCAGACTGTAATCTAGGTTTAGTTTCATGTATTTTTAAAACTTAGTGACAGATGAACTCTTTCTAATCTATTATATATCATACTTTTCTATCTTTTATATTGTCATCCAAAAGCGAAACAGGTAAGTATAAACTTCTAGTTAGTGGATTTTACAAAGCACACTGGTCATGTCAGCAATTTCAGTTACTCTTTTTACCTCCTCCTTTTCATTCCAAGTTCTTCATGATCTTCAGTCAAACTTATGGATACATTTCCTCATTGGTGCCTCCTGTTGGGGTTCTGTTAGCCGTATGGGGATGGGAAAACTCTGTGGTCTGGTTTTATGATAAATTTGAGACTACTAGGGAGCTTTCAGCCTGTCAGACTGAAACAAATTTTTCAGCATCAAGTATGAATATGTTTCTGTTTCTATAGTATAAATATTATTATCCAGTTATTTACATATGGATACATATTGCTACAATAGTGCCTAGAGAATCAGGAGTAGACAGCTGCCAACTGCTTTGATTTAAATTATAAATGATGGCACTAAAATAAACACCAAAAAAAAATTAAAGTCTAAAGAGATGTATCTCATCTATAGAAAAAATAAGTACCTGCTACTGAGGACATTTTAATCAGCATTTTCAGGCTAACAGGGACATCCATATAAAACAAATTTTTCTCAGATGGCTGAAAGATTGAAAATTGAAACACAAAACTTTTAAAACTTTTTAGGATTAAATTTAGAATGATTTTTTGGAACATTTTTTAAAAAATAAAAGCATTATTAAAATAAGTATGTCAGGGGTGCTTGGCTGGCTTAGTTGGTTGAGCATCTGACTTCAACTCGGGTCATGATCTCACAGTGCATGAATTCAAGCCCTGAACTGGGCTCTCTGCTCTCAGTGTGGAGCCCGCTTTGGATCCTCTGCACCTCCCCCCCCCCCCCCCGCCCCTAACTCTGCACCTCCCCTGCTATCTCTCTCTTTCTAAAAAATAAATATTTAAAAAATAAATAAATAAAATGGTTAATTAAAATAATAAAATAAATATATCATTGGTCAAAGAGCAATATCTGAAGCAGAGTATATTTAAATCTCATCTACTGCTGTAAATTTGCTTCAGCTTCCTCATCTGTAAAATAGAGGCAATAATCTTACCTACCTAAAAAGTTGTTATGAGGATAGAATTTGCTCAATTCAGGTAAAGTAAGGAGGACAACATCTACAATACAACAATGTGTGAGTCAACTGGGACCCTGATTGAGGGGTAGCAATTTTCACCAGCCTGGTCTTGTTATGGTCAAAAATGGAAGTACTCAGAAGGACAAGTGGAAATATGAGGGTGCCTCCATTGGCCAAAACAAGTGACATAGCCAAATACAACTTCAACATGTCAGGGAAATATACAATTCCCATGTAATTGTGGGGTAAGGAACACTTATTTTGCAAATATTGTCAAATATACTATACTTGGTAAAACCACCATTTGCAAGATTGGCTCTTTGGGGTTTGGTTATATAGAACCGTGGTGTGGTATGGATGTTTGAGTAAAAAAGGTCAAGGTTTTTGTGCATAGGCTTAATTTGGGATAGTTTAAAAGAAAGAACCATGATATCATTTGCATTTGAGGAAGTGATAAGAGATTTTAAGAAGTGTGATTTTGATCTCTGTCTGCCGTTCAGTTTTCAAGAAAAGCAAATAAGAAAGAGTTATTTTGAAAATATTTTTTCTTTGCTGTTTCTTTGATTATGCCATCAGTCTGGGCCTGGAATGTATCACAGTAGCAACCAAGTCACTGAAATGTTAATAAGCTTTTTAAAAGAATATACAAAGTAATTTTTAAAATATCTTATTCAATTTGCCATACACATTCATCACACATATGTAACTTCTGGTGTTGGTTTGGCCTATAACCTTGTTAAGTTTTCTCAAATATATAAAGACATATCCAAATACACCTAATTTTAAGTGAGAAATGTGCATGTATTTTTATATGAGAATATTATATTAATATATAAATACATATTGGTATATGTGTATATAAGTATAAAGTATTCATTTAAATATGTCGTATTTGTCTTTTTAGGTCATTATGTGTAGATCTGCCTAATTCTTTCTAATAGCTGAATACTATTCCATGGAATGAATGTTCCATAATATATGCACTAACTTCCACCTAGTGGAACTGCTTACATTTTTTTCTTTTGGAATTGCTTACATTTTTTTGATATTTTGCATAATGTTGAAATCATGCATCTTTATATACTATTTCTATAGTTTTTAAGGGAGAGTACTTCAGATGGAATTGCTAGACTAAATAAATAATTTAATAAATAATATAAATAAATTAGATTTTTTTACAAGTGTTTGTTGTCACAGTATTTTGCAAAAACAATTTTTATAATTTTCTCTCTCAGTAATTATGTTTGAGATTATATGCTAGTACTGGGTGTACTCAACTTTTTAAATGTTTTTCAGTCTGATAAAAAAATAGTATCTGGTTTGTTTTATTTTGCATTCATAACATTTTCAGATGAAAATGATCTTGGCACTTACTACCATTTCTCCCCATTCTATTTTCTTTTTTTTTTTCTTTTTTCTTTTTTAAAGTTTATTTATTCTTGACAGAGACAGTGGGAGAGACAGAGCATGAATGGGGGGAGAGACAGAAAGAGTGGGAGAGACAAAAATCTGAAATGGGCTCCAGGCTCTGAGCCTACAGCACACAGTCCAACGTGGCGCTCCAACCCACAAACCACGAGATCATGACCTGAGCAGAAGTCAGAGGCTTAACTGACTGAGCCACTCAGGGGCCCCTCTATTTTCTTCCTTGTAACACTAGATACTGGAATTCTGAGAATTTGGAAGGTGTAAGGTAAGCAGAAGTTGTTCTTTGGTCAATGCTAGGCAGATGCATGAGCTTAACTCAAAGTAAGGGTTGTAGTAGTAGGAGGACCCTATGCTTGCCTCATTCCTTGAACACAGCTAGACAAATATCAAATCATTCTGAATGCCCACAAATTGATCTGATGACTGACAGAACAAACTGCACACTAGAGGGAGAGAAGAGGCCACATCATTGAAGGTAGGAGGTGTGGAGATGTGGTTTTGGGGAGAAATGGATTGGGGCTGCTGTGGAGGGGAGAGAGCCCTTCTTGTGGAGAGAGGCTTGAGAGAGAGGAGCATGCAGGGTTTTGCACAAGGAAAACACTTCCCAAAATCCATTGACTGGAGAAATGAGAGGGGCTGATTTTTGTGATTTTTTGCAACTCATGGGGCTCAAAGACTAGAGTTTTAGAGGTCCATGATGTGGTTGGAATACAGCATGGAGGGCATTGCAGTGCTCCTGTAGAGAAGGCAGGCAGGTTACACAGAGATAGATGGGGCAATCTGAGAATCCACAAAGACACACTGGGAGAGACGGTTGCCTCTTCTTGGAGCACATCTGAGAGAGGGGGCACTGCCTCTCTGAGGACAAAGGAGCCAGTGGGTGCCATTTCCCTCTCCAGCCCCTCAGCATAAACCAACTTCAGTAAACAGTACAGCACAAACACTAGCTGCCTAAACTGTTTACATCAAGTCCCATCCCTCTATGCTCTGCTAGTACCACTTTTCTTGGGCAAGTATGCCTGAAAACCAGCACTGTGGGCACATGCCCCAGAAGATCAGCACAACCCCCGCCCCCCCCCCGCGACACACATTGTGTCTACTGACCACAGAGCTCTGCAAATCTTCAGCTGTAAATAGCATTCATCTGGAAATAGCATCTGATCTCTTTTAACAAACAACAAGAGCACACCTAGGTAAAACTCACCACACTTTGGACAAGGTCCAAAAACTCCCCATTGCAGGAGAAACTATGCAGAGGACTAACCTGGGGGATAGAGCAGCCATAATACAGCAGAAGAGTGCACACAGCGTATACCAGAGATACTTCCTGAGGCACCAAGCCCTGAACAGCATATAAACTCTTCTTCATAAAGCCATTACTCTCAGAAGCAGGAAGCATACCAGGCTTTTCTAACACAGAGAAGAAGACAGAGACCTACACAAAAAGCCAAAATGGAGGAATTCATACCAAAAGAAAGAACAAGAAAAGATCATGGCCAGTGATTGAATCAAAACAGATATAAGCAATATTCCTGTCCATAATTTAAAGCAGCAATCATAAGGATACTATCTGGACTTGGGGAAAACATAGAAGACACCAGGGAGTCCATTGCAGTAGAGATAAAAGAGCTAAAAACTAGTCAGGTGAAAATGAAAAATGCAACAACTGAGATTTGAAACTGACTAGATAGAATGACCACAAGCATGGAAGAAAACAGAGGAATGAATAAGAGATATAGAAGATAAAATTATAGAAAATAATTAATCTGAACAAAAGAGAGAAAGAAAAACTTTGGATCACCAATATAGACTTAGGGAACTCAGTGATTTCATCAAACATAATAACCATTTGTATCATAGGAGTCCCAAAAGAAGAAGAGAGGAAAAGGGGGGAAAAGGTTTACTCCCAGAAACTTCCCTAATCTGAGGAAGGAAACAGACATTCAAATCCAGGAAGCATAGAGAATTCCCATCCAAGTCAACAAAAGCAGGCCAATACCAAGACATATTGTAGTTAAATTTGCAAAATATAGAGATAAAGAAAAAATATTAAAAGCATCAAGACAAAAGAAGTCCCTAACTTACAAGGGAAGACAGATAAGGCCAGCAGCAGATCTTTCCACAGAATCTTGGCAGGGCAGAAGGGAACGGCATGATATATTCAATATGCTGAATGGGAAAAATATGCAGCCAAGAATACTCTATCCAGCAAGACTGTCATTCAGGATAAAAGGAAAGATAAAGAGTTTCCCAAACAAAAGCTAAAGGAGATTGTGACCACTAAACTAGTCCTGTAAGAAATATTAAAGAGGACTCTTTGAGGGAGGAAGAAAGACCAAAAGTGACAAAGACTAGAAAGGAACACATAAAATCTCCAGATGATTACTCTGAATGTAAATGGCCTATATTCTCTAATTAAAAGACATAAGATGTCAGAATGTATTAAAAAAAAAAGACCCATCTACATTCTGCCTATAAGAGACTGATTTTAGAGCTAAAGACACCTGCAGGTTGAAAGTAACAGGATAGAGAAACAGTTACCATGCAAATGCATGTCCAGAGAAAGCTGAAGTAGCAATATTTATATCAGACATACTAGATTTTAAACCAAAGACTGTAACAAGAGATGAAGTAGGGTACTATATCATAATAAAGGGGACTATCCAACAAAAAGATCTAACAATTATAAATATTTATGCCCCCAACTTGAGAGCACACAAATATATAAAACAATTAATAACAAACATAAAGGAATTCATTGATAATAATACAATAATAATACAGGACTTTAACACCCACTTACAGAAATGGACAGATGATCTAAACAAAAAATCAACCAGGAAACAATAGCTCTGAATGACACACTGAACCAGATAGACTTAATACATATATTCAGAACATTTCATCCTAAGCAACAGAATACACATTCTTTTCAAATGCACATGGGACATTCTCCAGAATAGATCACACACTAGGTCACAAATCAGGCCTCAACAAGGAAAAAGGATTGAGATGATACCATGCATATTTTTAGACCACAATGCTAAGAAATTTGAAGTCAACCACAGCATCCTCTGCAAATCTCTCACTTGTGCCCATGGCAGCTGTGACTATCAGAGATTACCACAGTCCTGGCCTTGGCAACAGCAGCAACTTCCTCATTCACTGGAGCCTAGCGGTGAACCTCAGAGCCTTGAGTGGCCTTTCCTGACTCTCTCAGGTCTTTCAGTGAGTGTGTAAGCACTTGATTTTCTGTAATCAATTCCTTCCTGTTAGAAATGCCTGTTGTGATTTCTGCTTCCCTTCTCTGAACACTATCTGATAGATTATTTTTGGTGATTGGCCATTTATATTTCCTTGTTTATCAAATACCTATTCATAATCATGGCCCACTTTTATTGTTCTTTAAAATTAATTTTTGGAATATTGATTCTTATTCCTTTTTGTGTTACTCCTTTTTCCTGTTTTTTTTAACTTTAGTAAATGTTCTCTTGTCATACAGAAATTTTCATTTGTATGTATTCAAATCAAGTATTTTTTTCTTTATGACTCCCAGTTTCCTCTAATGCTTAGGAAGATCTTCCTCACTTCAGGTTATAAATATACTTGCCCATATTATTTTTCATGCTTTGTTACTTTATTCTTTTTTTTTTCTTTACTAAATTTGGAATTTATTTTTAAGTGTAGTATAAAATAGGGTTACATACTCATTTTCTTCTGAATTAAGAGCCAATTGTCCTAAAATATTAATTATAACACTTTCTTTCCCCCTTTCACATGTGAATTTTGTATTTTTGAATTTCATTGAATTTCATATGTGAATCTATTATTAGGACTTCTATTATCTTTCACTGATATTTCTGTATATATTTTTTTCATCACTATATATTTTTTAATCACCATTGCTTTTTAATAATATTTATTCTCTGGTAATGCAATTCTCTTGAAAATTCTCACACATCTATTTTTTTCTATGAATTTTGGAATGACTTTTCCAGTTCAAAAAACTTTGTTAAGCATTACACCAAATATGATTTAATTGCATTAAATAGACAGATAGATAGATACGTGGATAGAGATAAGTACACAAAAATTTGGAAAGGATTGACACTTTAGGACTATTAAGGACTATCTAAAATCAAGTACTGAAAGAGCATGTTTCTGAATTTATTCAGATTATATTGCATGATTTTCAAAAAATCTCATAGTTTTCTTCAATAGCTTGTAGTTTTCTCATTAAAGTGCCTATAAATGGGACAACATATACCATGCAATTACATCTTTCTAGTCACTAAAATAGTGAAATGATTTATTCACTTATTCATATATCTCACTGTCTTTCATGTAGTAATTAATGAACCCAACGATTTATTACTTGAGAGTTTGCCCTATACTTTATATATATACGTATTGCCCTACTTTATATATATACGTGTATATATATATATATATATATATATATATATATACACGTGTATATATATATATATAGTCACACACGTATATACACGTGTATATATATATATATATATATATAGTCACAAGGGATTCAGGAACCCTTAGAAACTGTTATATACGTGTGTTTTCAGGGGAGGGGAGTCTCAACTTTCAGGAGATTCTCAAAGGACCCCTTAGTTCGAAAAAAGGTCAAGAATCATCAATATAATAAAAAAGAATGAAGTATTAATACATGGTACAACATGGATGAACACTTAGATGATAGATAGATTAGATAGATAGATAGATAGATAGATAGATAGATAGATAGATAGATATACACAGATGATAGATACAAAGATAGGTGCAGATGTAGATACAGTGTATTGGTTCTATTTCCCTAGAGAATTTTGACTAAAAAAGTTTTCAAATATTTGGGGATTTTCAAGAGATCTTTCTATGTTTGATTTTTAATTCATTCTATTATAGTCAGAAAATATACTTTATATTTATTGTATTGTGTGTATAGTCAGACAATACACTTTATATGATTTAAATATTTTTTAAATTTAGTGAGAATTGTTTCTGCCTCAAATATGACAGTCTTGGCAAATATTATGTGTGCATTTGAAACTAATGTGTATTCTGCTGTTTTGGGGTAAAATGTCCCAGAAATGTGTTTTAGGTCCAGTTACTTGATAGTGTTGTTCAAATTTTTATATATTTACTGATGTGGTATTCCATTATATAGGATACTTGTTTTGTCCATTTTGCAAGAGGGAAGCTGAAATCTCCCACTGCAATTATGAATTTTCCTAGTCTCATTACAGATCTGTCAGTTTTTGCTTCAGTATTTTCAAATTCTGTTCATAAGTTTATAAATGTTTAGGACTGCTATATTAATATTTGAATTGACCCCTTGATTTTTATGAGATGACTTTATGCATGACTGTATTTTTATTGATGTGAAATCTACCTGTTCTGATATTAGTATCGTCTCTTCAGCTTACTTTTGAGTAGCAGTAGCATTTGCTTTCTATTTATTCCACCTCTTCTTTTTTCTTTCTTATTTGCTTTCTATTTGTCTCATCTGCTTTTTCTCCTTTTTCCCTCTGTCTTCTTTTGCATTGTGTATTTTTTATTATTTCTATTATTTCATTTCATCTTTTTTGTTCATTTACTAGCTATAACATTGTCTTTTGTTACTTTAGTGATTGGATCAGCATTTATGGAGTACATCTTTAACTCATCCTAGTCCATCTACCTGTAAGTAATGTTATCCCACTTTACCTTGAGCATAAGTTCCTTACAAGAGTATCCTTTGATCTCTCCCTTCTGGCATTTGTGTTGTTGTCCAACACTTACTTCCACGCATGTTATAAACCCCAACACACAAAGAAAAACTGCTGCCCTCCCATGTTGTTATTCATCCAAAGCTTACACAATAGATTACTACACTCCTGGGAAAATGGTCCCCTTTCTCTATAAATGAAAAAAGATGGCCTCTCTCTGCCTACAACTAGAGACATCCAGGTTAGAAGAGGACAAAGTAATGTCTCTTAATGCTTTCAGGAAACCATATTCTTTTTGAAATAAGTATTTTTAACTTTAAGTGTGTTTTACCAAACTTTAGCTGAGGTTGTTTTCTTTTGATGGTGCTAAGCAATAATTGCACCAGCATCTAATGATCTTGTGGGGAAAATACAAACCATATACACACGATTTACAGCATACATGCCATTTTATATCCTAACATTGATAATAAATAGGTGATTATGTTTATGAGCACATATAAATATGGTCTTTATAATTCAGTATTCAGATTTTACCTTGTGTAACAGCTAATGTCAACTATTTTGCATCTTAATATAATATATAAAATGTTTATAAAAGGTACAGGCACACTGGGATATCTTGGTTCAGATAACTTTATGAATGGGTTTACAGCTTTTGGAAAAAAAAAGGAATATAGTCACAGAGAAGTATATATATATATATATATATATATATATATATATATATGTATACACATACATATATATAGTTTCATATATATGGTTTCATATATATGTATATATATATGTATATATGGTTTCATATGGATAGACAGATAGATAGATGAAAGAGAGAGAGGTTTTAAAGATTTAGCTCATTGGCTCATGTAATTGTGGGGCCTGGCAAATCTGAAATCTGTTTGTCAAGCCAGCAGAGTAGAAATTCAGGTAAGAGATCATAGTGCATTATTGAGTCTAAAGCCTGGAAATTCAGGAAGAATTTTTATGTTGCAATGTGGAAGCAGAATGCCTTTTTTGGGATACCTGTCTTTTCTCTTAAGGCCTTCAACTAATTGTATAAGGTTCATTCACATTATGGAGGATAATCTATTCATTTGTTTTGTTTTGTTTTAAAATATAATTTATTATCAACTTAGCTAACATACAGAATACGTACAGTGTGCTCTTGGCTTTGGAAGTAGATTCCCAGAATTCATCACTTACATACAAAGCCCAGTACTCATTCCAACAAGTGCCTCCTTCAATCTGCTTTATTTCTACTCAACTGATTGTAAATGTAAGTTACATCTAAATACCGTTACAGCAACATCTAGACTAGTGTTTGCCCAAACAGACTATGGTCACTATGCCATAGTCTAGCCAAGTTGACATATAAAATTTACTATCACAGAAAGTAAATAACACATATCTAAATTACCTATTGGTCAAAGAAAAAAATCAAAAAGAAAATTAAAAATATATTTTTATCTGAATGAAAATTAAAACACAATATGGTAAAATTTGGGGGATGAACCAAAAGCAGTGGAATATTATGCCACTAAACATTTATATTGGGAATGAATGAAGATCCTTAATCAATTGGTTCAGCTTCCACCTTAACAAATTAGAAAAGAAAAAAAGTAATAAAGCAAATGAAACACAAATTAAGCAAAAGAAAAGAAATAATAAAGGTCATAGTGAAAAATCAATGAAATATAAATCAGATCCAAATGCTAGTCCTGCTCTCATATTTGAGAAGATCAATAAGATTGGTAAGCCTCTATTTAGATCAATCAAGAAAAAAATAGAAGACACAAATTACCAATATCCATTCTGTCCTATTGATCTGTGTGCATATTCTTTCACCAATGCCATATATTCGTTCTTCTCTTTATTATCATAACTTATATGTAGTCCTGAAATCAGGTAGTGGCAGTCTTCTTATGTAAATATTTTTCAGAACTGTTTTGATTATCCTGTTTCTTTGTCTTCCTGTTCATATTTTAGAAGTAATTTGTAAATACTAAGAAACAAAAAAACAAACCAAAAAAACCCCCCAAACTTTGGGGGTTTGATTAGAATTGCATTGACCTACAGATTAAATTGAAGAGAATTTACATCTTAGCAATATTGTCTTCAAAACATAAACATAGTGTATCTCCCCATTTATTTAGGTCTTCTTTGATTTCTTTCATCAATGATTTTTTTTTAGTTTTCTGCATATAAATTCTGTACAAATTTTGTTAGCTTTATTCCTAAGATTTCATATTTACAGTGCTAGTGTAAATGGTATTTTTAAAATTTAAAATTCCAATTTTGCTGATAATTAAGATTGTGATTGACTTTTGTATATTGATTTTGTATCATGAGGCCATTCTAAAAATAGTCTTTAGTTCCAAGATCTGTTTTGTAGACATTGTGGTTTTCCTACATATGTAATCATATATTTGGATATTGTAACTATGTAGTTACAAAGGTAAGAAATAGTACTATGTCATCTAAATAATTCATATTTGGAAGAGACAAAATTATCCTCTTAAAAAATACATACAAAATTCTAATCACGATAAAACTGTAGCTTAACTGATGTTTGTAAACATATCTAAAGAAAATGTTAATAGACAGGAAATTTAGAAAAGATAAGCCAAAGGGCAAAGTGTTGACATTTAGAGACTAGGAATTAAACAACCACCACATTTCAGGGATGATAGACACTGAATTTTAAGGAAAATGAGTAATGTTTCTGTTGTAGACAGGAATGACCCATCATATCTGAGCATGGCCTGGATGAAAATACCTCCATTTGTCTGATTTCATTTCCTCCAAACATCATATTGATTATCATTTGGCTTCAGGTTCTAAAGTCAGAGTGCTTTGGTTCTCTTCAGCCCCAGCATTCAAAGGTTAGCTGCAGGCTTTTCAATATCTTTAAGCTCTACTTCCTTCATTTGCAAAATAAAGGTAAAGATAGCACTTCCCTCATAGGATTGTCATGAGAATTAAATAAGATAATAGAGGCCAATTTGCTAAAGCAGGCATTCCTAAGTAAAAGAGACATGGCAGATATCTGAGTTTCCACTGTTTTTCCTGGCACTTCTCTTAAAAACACGGCCAGATCATAAAACCCCAGTAGCCAGAGGCTATGGAGTATACTGTTGCTTCATAAACCCCAGTAGCTTCCCAGGTGTAATCCCATAAGGGTAGAAAGAGGGCTGGGAGACACCAAAGACAGAGGCCACTCAAGATTGGTAGGTGGTAGGTTTAATAAGTCAGGGAATTTAATTAGGAGGCTCATCTTGGGCAGCTAGAGATGAGTAGATTTCCACACCTGCCTGCCAAATCTTAACAGTTTATATAGAGGCCTTAACTGGATTCAGTCACGTATACTATCCAAATGGTCTCAGCAACATATTGCTCTCTTAAGGCTATGTCCTTGAAAATGGCTCCCATTGTGGGAACAGGGGAGACAGCTTACATTTCAAACACCGGGGAGGGATGAGGACACTCTTACTGCCTGGGTCCAGTTGTTCAGTCAACTGACATCACATAACAGTTACCTCCTCTAACCCGCATCAAGGACTGTGGGAGCATAGGGGGCTGGAGATCACGGAGAGTTTTCTACATGAGGAAAGTGAACAGTAGCAATTAGACTCCTCTCCCGGGGCTTCCCAAATGGCTCAGTGAGAAGCAAATGGGCACCTGCTTGTGCTGAGGACATTATCAACCAAAAGTGGACTATAACAGCTAGTAAGACCTTCCTTTACCCCTTCTCTCTAATGCTTCCTTTCTTTTCCCAACCAAGGAGATGCTGGAAGGAGGAGAGACATTGTGGGGCAAGAGGAATGAAAATGTCCACCACATGGCAACTCCTTTCCATTTGCTATCTTGCAGGCACTGGCCGTGAGAAGGTGAGCACTGAATTATCTGTAAGATAGAATCAACTGGATTTTTAATACCTGAAAACAAAATCAAGCTTATATATCCTACCCAAAATGTCTTAAGAGACCAAAAAGGAAAAGTAAATTATTGAAGAAAAAATATAACATGTTCATATTTGTACTCTGCAGGAAACAGACTGGGCAATTAACAGGTTTTTGTAACTGGAAACATTTTTTTCCTAATTGGGAACTCTTATTTTTTAACCTTTTCATGTAAAAAAAAAGGCTTTATTTTCCTTTTATCATATTAATGAAGTGTTGAAAAAATATGTGTAAAATGTGAAGCATAATAATAAAATTCACAACACAAACCAGCTGAAATTTAAGAACTAGAAGGTCACAGATATTATCTACTAAGTGCTCTCCCCTATTGCACATACCTGTTTCTACCCTAGAAGTCATTGTTCTCTTCAATTTGTGTTCAAATTATCATTGTGTAGCAGACATCGTCAGTGCCCCACCTACATTCCCTTGGTATTCACAATTCCTGTAAATGCAGATGGAGTATTCCTGCAAGTGTATATGTAACACCATGCCTAGGGGATTTCTTTGGAGTGGATAAGGCAGGCTAGAAGTTCCAGAGAACTTGCTTTTTGATCTTTTTTAGTATCATTTAACACACACACACATACACACACACACACACACCTCTTAGCAATACATTGTTCAGTTTTGTGGTATTATATATGTGATACCATATATTATATAGTTTTCTGACTCACTTTTTTCACTCAACATCGTGTTTCCAAAATTCATCTTTTTTGGGCATATTTGTAATTCATTAATTTTATTACTATGTATACTGTCTTGTGAATAAAGTTGAATCAACATAATTTTTTTGGTTCTCATTATTTATTCACTGATGGATATCTGGATTGCTTCCCTATTCTTTCTGTTATGAACACAGTGCTACTATGAACATAGTTATATAAGAATCTCAGGGCACCTATGCAAAAGTTGTATCATAGTAATGTTCATTCCAAAGTGGTTGTAGCAATTTACACTCCCTCCAGTATAAGAATTCCCATTGAACCAAATGCTCTGCAACATTTGGTCTTGACAGCTTTCTTGATTGTTTTGTAGTGCTGCCTTTATCATACATTGAGTTCTCATACATAGATAGGTGTGTCTGGACTCATTGGAATAGTCAGTGGTTCATTTACATGGTATTGCACCAATAGCATATAACAGTCATTACTCTTTTGTAGAATATCTTAATATATCTGGTAGAACAAGTTTCCCTCTTGTGTTTTTAATCTTTTATGTTTTTTGAATTTTAAAGTACATCTGTTTAATTATATTATAACCATTAATGCAATATCTGCCTCAATAATTTCATTCTGACAATAAAAAAAGATGGCATAATGATGGTTTTAAAGCTGGTTCAATCACAATTTTAGAGGCTTATTTATCAAGAGTGAAAACAGAAGACTATTAAAAATAGCTAAAAAGGTAACATGTGTCATAGTGCTTAATGTTTCTGTAACTGTTGGTAAGGCTTACACCTACATCTGATGCAGAATTCTTAATGACACTGAAATAGTTATTTTCTCAACCGCAAGGTATGTACTGGTACTGTGGGTCTGGGAGAGACTGGGGATGGGTACTATGCCTCGTCTCCAGTTGTGACTATGCAACAGGAGCAAGTGCGCTTTGTATCTATTCCAGAAGCCCGTCCCCTCCATAAATAACATCCTCCAGATATGTAGCAGCTTCGTGGCTTTCTTCTTCCAGCTTGTACAAGCTAGCAGCCTGTATGTAAAGCAGCTGTAGATTCTTCACTGAGTAATGAATGGATCAAAATATCCATGTCTTTTGCTGTTCTTGCGATCAGTGCGGCAAAAAGCTAGACGTATTCTTCTGTAGGATTAGTTGGCAGATCTTTGTTCTTTGCTGTCTGAGCATCAGGAAAAGGGGCGGGAGGGCCACAATGCTGTAACACTCCAATGGCATTACAAAACTGATCTGCAAGGGCACTCACCACGTCCTGCCGCTGTGTGAGCCTATCAGCCATGTTCCTCCACGAGCTAAGGGAGGCCAGAGACCCTCTTTTGTTTTTACAGGTTAACTATCTGTGGCTCATTTCTTTTTCTGAAATAAATTTTAGAGTAATCATTCTTCAAAACATACAACAGATTTTGTTTGTGGTTCCCTTGAATATTGATTTAGGTTGATTTAGGCAGTAGTGACTTCTTATAATATTGAGACATACGCAAAAGCATGAAACACCTCTTTATTTAAATCATCTTCTATGTTATTTACAGCTTTGAGGTTTTGTTCACAGAGGTCTTATGTATTCTTTTAAGAAAGCAATTTATTGTTATTGTTGCTATTGCATTATCCTCTTAAAGTTAATTTCTATTTGGCTATCGTTGGTCTAGAGAACCAAATTTCTCTTAAATAGGTGTTCACATTATCTGCAAATTATGTCAGTTTTATGTCTCATCTTCTATTGCATATATTATTTATTTTTCTTTCTTTATAGTCTTTGCCAGAACCTCCAATAGCATGTTAAATAGCAGCAGTGTTAGTAGACCTTTTTGTCCTGTTCCTCATCTTACAAGGAACACATTAAAAGTTTTTCCATTAGGTACAAAATTTGTTGTAGGTTTTGGTATATATATCTTACAAGTTAGTCTTCCTCTATTCTTAATTTGCTAATAATGCCTTTTAGATAATGACAGCTTGCCTTTTATCAAATACGTTTTTTGCCTCAATTGTAAAAATTACATAATTTTTTCTCTTTAGTCTATTAATATCATGAATTATAATTGATTAAATTCAATTTATTTTAAATTATAAGACTATTCACTGGATGTGAAGAGAGAAATATGACATTTAGAGCTGCTGTAGTGTGGGCAAAGACCTTGTTTAACAGTGAAACCAATACACGGAAAAACAGCAGAACAAAACTAAGAGATTAAGACAGCCAGATCCTGACAATATTGTATGCATTGTGGCAGGAAGCCACACATGAATTCAGTACTCCCCTAAACATTTGTTGGGTAAGCCAATAAATTATCTGAAACCAGTGTGAGTTTGCTTTTGAGGTACTTAATTTGAAAACATTACTCACATAATTCAGGGTTTGTTTTCTTTCCAGCTGTCTAACACTATTTATGAAATAGTCAATTCTATCTTCATAATTTTGGATGCCTCCTTTACTTTGACATCAATTTGCAAAAATTTATGGGTCTGTTCCTTAACAGCGCTCCACTTCTTTGTCTGTTTGGTTTATTCCTATACCAGTGGCATTCTCTAGCTCTTCATAGAGCTAGAACAAACAATCCTAAAATTTGTACAGAACCAGAATAGATCCCAAATAGCCAAAGCAATCCTGGGAAAACAAAAACAACAACAGCAACAGCAACAAACAAACCAAAGCTGGAGGCATCACAATTCTGGACTTTAAGCTGTATTACAAAGCTGTAGTCATCAAGACAGTGTGGTACTGGCATAAAAACAGACATACAGATCAATGGAACAGAATAGAGAACCCAGAAATGGACCCACAGATGTATGGTCCACTAATCTTTGACAAAGAAGGAAAGAGTATCCAACGGAAAAAAAGACAGTCTCTTCAGCAAATGGTATTGGGAAAACTCGACAGCGACATGTGGAAGAATGAACCTAGACCACTTTTTTATACCATACACAAAAATAAACTCAAAATGGATGAAAGACCTAAACATAAGACAGGAAGCCATCAAAATCCTAGAGGAGAAAAGAGGCAACAACCTCTTTGATCTCAGACACAGCAAACTTCTTGACTTCTTTCCAGAGGCAAGGGAAACAAAAGCAAAAATGAACTTTGGGACCTCATCAAGATAAAAAGCTTCTATACAACAAAAGAAACAATTAGCAAAACTAAAGGGCAACCAGTGGAATGGGAGAAGATATTTGCAAATGACATATCAGATAAAGGGGTAGTATCCAATTCTGTAAAGAATTATCAAAATCAGCACCCCAAAAAACAAATAATCAGTGAAGAAATGGGCAAAAGACATGAATAGACACTTCTCCAAAGAAGATATCCAGATGGCTGACAGACACGGAAAAGAATGCTCAACATCTGGGAAATACAAATCAAAAGCACAAAGAGACACCACCTTACACTTGTCAGAGTGGCTAACATTAACAACTCAGGCAACAACAGACGTTGGTGAGGATGCAGAGAAAAAGAAACTCTTTTGCACTGCTGGTGGGAATGCAAACTGGTGCAGCCACTCTGAAAAACAGTATGGAGGTTCCTCAAAAAATTAAAAATAGAACTACCCTACGACCCAGCAATTGCACCATTAGGTATTTATCCAAGGGATATAAGTATGCTGTTTCGAAGGGGCACATACACCCCAATGTTTATAGCAGCACTATCAACAATAGTCAAAGTGTGGACAGAGCCCAAATGTCCATCGACAGATGAATGAAAAAAGAAGATGTGATATATATATATATATATATATATATATATATATGATGTAATATTACTCAGCAATCAAAAAGAATGGACTCTTGCCATTTGCAACAATGTGGATAGAATGAGAGTGTATTATGCTAAGTGAAATAAGTCAGAGAAAGACAAATATCATATGACTGCACTCATATGTGGAATTTAAGATGCAAAACAGATGAATATAAGGGAAGGGAAGCAAAAATAAGATAAAAACAGAAGGGGGATACAAACCATAATAGACTCTTAAATACAGAGAACAAACTGATGGGTGCTGGAGGGGAGGTGGGTGGAGGGATGGGCTAAATGGGCAAGGGGCATTAAGGAGGACACTTGAGATGAGCACTGGGTGTTGTATGTAAGTGATGAATCACTAAATTACTAAATTCTACTCTCAAAATCATTATTACACCTTATCTTAACTAATTTGGATTTAAATTAAAAAAAATATATATATATATACATATATATAAGTATATATATATACTTATAAGTATATATATGTAATAATTATATATAATAATTATATAAATATATAATTATTATATAATAAATATTATATATATATAATAATTTTCTTTTTCATTTCTTTTTGATCAACAAATTTTTAGAAATGTATTGTTTAATCTCCAAATGTTGAGGTTTTCTAGGAAGCTTTCCATTATTGATTTTTAACTTAAATTTGCTATGGTTAAAAAAAACAAACTTTATGACTTCATTTTTTTTAAAATTGCTGAGATTTATCTTATGAATGAGCATGAATATGTTTTATCTTGGTGAATGTCCTATTTACACATGAAAATATTTATATTTAACTGTTGTTGGGTAGATTATTTAGATATATAATAATTTCATATAATTATTTATTATTATAATTATATTATTTATTATTATACCACCTATTTTATGTATTCATAAGGTCCAATAGATTGTTGGTGGTGTTATTAAAATATTCCATAACTTCATTTGCTTTTCTGTCTTATCAATCACTGAGAGAATATAGTTGAACTTAAAGTATAATTGATATGCCCGTTTTCTCATTTTAGTTGTCAATTTTTGCCTCATTTGTTTTGAGGTTTGATGATTGTGTATATAAACATTTAAGATTGTATGTTTCTGGTAAATTGATCCTTTTGTCATAATTAAATGAATATATTTTTCTCTGGTAATGTTTCTTATTTTGAAATCTACTTTGGCATTAATAAAGCCATTCCAAATTTCTTATGCTTAGCACTAACATGGTATATCTTTTTCTATTTTTTTTTTTTACTTTTACCTATTTGAGTCTTTATATTTAAATAGATTGCTTTAAATCAGCATGGAGTTTGGTGGTTGTTTTTTTTTAAATCAATTCTGATAATCTTTGTCTTTTACCTTCAATGTTTACCATTTTCATTAATATAATTATTGTTATCTTTGGGTTTACATCTGCCATATTGCTATGAATTTTTTTAATTTTCTTGTATGTACTTTATCCCTTTTACCCTCTTTCCTATAAGTTTTATAATATCCATTTTAACTTCTCACAATCTACCTTCAAACAATATAATGGCACTTCATATATAATTAATAATCTTATAAGCATGTAATTCCATTCCTCTTATAGTCTTTTGTGTTATTTTTTTGTCATACTAAGTCCTACTAAACTACATTGTTACTATTATTGCTTGAATCTATCAATTATGTTCAAAATTAATTTTTTTAAATTTTATTTATTTATTCATTTTGAGAGAGAGAGAGAGAGAGAGAGAGAGAGAGAATGAACAGGGGAGGGGCAGAGAGAGAGAGAGACAGAGGGAGAGAGAGAGAGAATCCCAAATAGGCTCAGCACTGTCAGTGCAGAACCCGATGCGGGGCTCCAACTCATGAAAGGTCAGGAGATGAACCCTTAACCAACTGAGCCACCTAGGCGCCCCAATGTTTAAAATTAAATAAAAATGTTATCTCTAACGTATTTAGGAGTGAAAAAAGAATGGTTCCCCCTAATATTAGGAACAAAGCAAAAGCAAAAATGTCTCCTTTCACCATTGCTGTTTGATACTGAACTGGAAATCTTATTCAGTGCCATATACAGAAAAACAAACAAACAAACAAAAGGCACACAGATTGTAAAGGATGATAGAGAAGTGTCTTCATTCACAAATGACATGAGAATGTACATAAAACTGCCTATCTTTTTTTTCTGATGGAAAATTAAACTTATTGCCCCTATTGAAATAATTCCTATTTTAAAAGAAGAAGGTTCAACTTCTCAGCTCTGATCTTGGGAAAAAAAAAAGATATTCTAAATAAATACAAAATTTATGTTTCCATCCTTAAGAAAATATTTTTCTTCTTGTTTTGGTTTTGTTCTTCTTCTTCTCCTTTTCCTCCTCCTTCTTTCCCTTCTCCTTCTTCTTTTACTCTAGTTTCTTGACCCGTTTCTTCTGAGAAGGAATGAGAATATCTTTGCTAAATTCAGGAACTTCATTCAGAGATTATATTTTGCCTGGCACGTAATCAAGAGTGCCATCAGAGAGGACCAAAAGGCTAAGCTTGGTATTTTCTCATCCACCTTATGTGAGGCAGGCTATTTGAATATTTGTTGAAGCATTGGAAATCATTGCATTTTCGGCACATTTAAAGATCCACCACCTACACCTGTGGTGAGCATAACATAATGTACACAGACTTGTCGAACCTCGATGCTGTACACCTGAAAGTAACATTGTGTATCAACTACAATTCAATAAAAAAATAAATAAATTACATATAGAACAGAAAAACATAAAGACCCACCATCTTCGCCTGTTATTTTCTAATGAAAATTAAACTTACAAATTCTACTTAATATGCAGAAAAGTTTAACACTCCTGGGGAAAGTTTTATTTCTATAAGTACTTGATGTATCACCTCAATTTTTATTTTATTCTAATATGAGTTGCAAAGAGTTGAAAATAATATAATCATTCTTTGTGTGTAGATGAACTCATGCTATACAAAAGTAGTAATAATGATGTTAATTGCTATGAAAAGGGCTTAAACAATGAGAATTCCTGCTAAAACAATAACAGTGGAGTTATTTAATAAATGTAAAGCGGGGCGCCTGGGTGGCTCAGTCGGTTAAGTGTCCGACTTCGGCTCAGGTCATGATCTCGCGGTCCATGAGTTCGAGCCCCGCGTCGGGCTCTGTGCTGACTGCTCAGAGCCTGGAGCCTGTTTCAGATTCTGTGTCTCCCTCTCTCTCTGCCCCTCCCCTGTTCACGATCTGTCAATCTCTGTCTCAAAAATAAATAAACGTTTAAAAAAAATTAAAAAAAAATAAATGTAAAGCAACTTGAGATATATTATCAAAGACTGAAATTATACTGGCATATAATCTCAATTTGTGTTTAAAGATCTTATTTCTTTTTGTCATAGTTTATCAATGTTTAAGTGAATGCTGTCAACATGTTTGAATGCAACTGAACTCTTCTCTACTATAGCACTTAGAGGATCATTTATGAATTTTGACATGACTCTTGAGGATTTCTATTTAATAATGTTTCCTTAAATGCATCTCAGATGTGAGGTAAATTCTGGAGGCTGGCAGAATCATATTTCTAAAGGGTTGCATTTGTCCTGTATTCTTGCTGTTTACTTTAATGTTAAGTAAAACCATTAGTCTACCTTTAAGATACAGCTTATAATAGAGAAGTAATAAGGTTTTCTGAACATTTTCCAGTATTTGCCTCACAAAAGTGACAACAAGAACAGATCATTAAGATTCGAGCAGTACTATGATCTAGTAGGTACTCTTCTGTATTTTATTACAAAGGATGGTCCAGGAGAGCTAGTCTACATTTTGGCATATTATTTTGAACTTACTTTAGAACATTGCTGTTTAAAATAGTGCTTATTAAAACAAACACCTCATCTTATTGCAGCCCCCTCTTCACTTTCACTGTAAGAAGACTTTACAACATAGTAATTGAGAGGGGTCTCAGTGAGATTTTCTGGTTTTGTCACTTCCTAATTCTGGGACCTTGGTCAAGTTCCTTGAGCTCTTTGTGCTCCTGCTTCCTTACATAGAAAAAAGTAATGATAATAGGATTCATTTCTTAGGGCTGTACTTTATGAAGTAATTTATGTCAGGGTTATAAAATTGACACAGAGGTAACACCTAAATTAAATTAGGAACTCATATTACTCTGAATTCATAAAAAATGTTTAGTTATACATTGTTGCCATATTTGACAAAGAAAAAAAAACACAGGAAAATAATTCTTTCATTCACTCAGTAAGGAAATATTGAGAGCTTACTATCTGAGAGCACACAGGGCATGTACTAAGCGTTGGAGAAAGGATCAAACACTGTTTCTGACCTAAAGGAGGTCACTGGCTGTGGGCAGACAACTGAAATGACAATACAGGATGGTCTCTTCTAGGATGAGGTAGAGCTGGGATCTGCAAACTTTTTTCTGAAAAGGGTCAGATAGCTAATATTTTTGGCTTTTTGGGTCACACGGTTTTTGTTAAGTACTCAGTTCTGCTGTTGTGCTACAGCAGCCATAGACAATTGTCCGCAAATAGGCATGGGTGTGTTCCCCTAAAAGTTTCTTTATAGACACTGAGATTTAAATTTTATATGATTCCCTTGCATCTTCTTTTGGTTTCTTTTAAACCGTTTGAAAATATAAAAAACATCTTTCTCTTGGACTATACAAAATAGGTAGTAGGCTATATTTGGTCTGTAGACCACAGTTTGGGGAGCCCTGAGACAGAAGAAAGATTAAGGTTCCTGTGAAAAGTGGCTGTAAGTAAAGTCTTCCTGGAGAAAAGCATGACTGGCTGAGGTTTAAATATTGAGTAGGGATGATTCAGGTGAAAAAGTGAAGGAATAACATTCCAAGCAGAAAATAACGTGGGTAAATAACAGCCGCCAATAATAGTCATTAAAACGGAGTACTTATTTTGTGCTATGCACTTTAGATAAATTATTTAATTAACTCATCTGAATCATCCATATAAGACAGTCATTATTATATCTATTTTGCAGAGCAGAAAATCGAGACTTAAAAAAAAAGTACCTTACTATGGACATGTAGATAGTAAGTACAAACAGGCATACTGATATCAGATGCAAATGATTCCATGCATGAGCTCTTAAATATTATATTATACAATCCCATTAGATTTTAAGCTATTTAGAAACCAGCAAATACCATGTACAAGGCACTGAATGGATTTGAGTTGGTAAAGAAATGGAGCGAGATCAGTGCTCTATTAATGAGTTTGGAATTTATCCTGAGGTGAAGAAAGAACTATCACAGGATTTTAAGCAACAGAATCTCATGATAAGACCTGTGTTTTAGGGGGTACCTGGGTAGCTCAGTCCGTTAAGTGCCAGACTCTTGATTTCGGTTCAGGTCATGATCTAATGGTTCATGAGATGGGCAACCCCCACCCCCGCGGCCCTCCTCTCCCCTCAGCCTCTGCACTAAAAGCACAGAGCCTGCTTGGGATTCTCTCTCTCCCTTCCTCTCTGTCCTTCCTCCATTCAAGTTCTCTTTCTCTCTCCCTCAAAATAAATAAATAAACATAAAAAAAGACATGTTTTAGAAAAACGATTCTAGCAACATGGTGGAGAAAAACCCTTTGCCAAGCAAGGGCTCCAATAAATATTTGTTAAATAAATTTTTAAAAAAGGACAGTGTATGAAAAGGGTTGAAACAGGATACACGAAAGGCAGTTGGAAACTACAGCAATGATCTAGACAAGAAGTGATGGGGTCTAAATGCAGACAGTGACTGAGGGAATAGAAGAGGAGATAACAGACATATCGTAGTTCTCAAACTTAATTCCATAGCATAATTACTGTGGTGCTTTTAAAAATTACACATAGTTAACCTCATCCCTGGAAATTCTGATTCAAAAGGTCTGGGTGGGTACTAAGCATGTGCATTTTGTAAGGTGTTCATGGGTGATTCTGAGAAGTAGGCACTCAGGAAATAGAATGAGGGTCACATAAATAACGGCACATTGACTAAGATTAGGAATAAATGAAGGAGAAGATAAGTTACAGACTAAAGAAACTGCAGCAGAGTCATTGTGGTTGCTTTCAAATGGTGACATAGGACAAACGCTAGAGTGGCCCAGAGCTCTGGAGGAGAACCAGACAGCTGATAGAGAGAGGGAAGTCAGTAATCATTCACAGAAAGAGGATTAAACACATATTCTTTGAGTTAAGTAATGTTCCATGCTGAATTCAAGATCAGAATAGCTCAGAGGGCAATCAGACATTTGAACTCAGGCCTACTGGCTTCTCAGTATCTTTAAAACACATCACATTTCAACTTTGGGTTTGTCCTTAATTAGGGTCAGTAAGGTTCTGCATGCCAGCATGGCACCATAAAATTTCCAGAAAAGAGGCATTTGCTAAGACTGTAGTCAAACACGGAGTATCAGCTGAGTTGGCCAAGAGGAGACAATCAGCAGCAGCAATAACACTCAGTGCACACCAGCTAATCAGTGGCACCCTGGGGAATGCAGTTGCCACAATTAGCGAAACTTTTTGCAAAGCTGAAACAGAAGCTGGTACAAGAGAGAATGGGCTGCACACTTAGTCAACACCTACAGCAATTTCTAAAAATGTTTCATTTAATAGAAATAGTCCATGCCATCAGTATGAAGGAGAATATCTGTCTTTTGTCTGTTGGAGAGAAAACATACATATAACTCTCATAAAGATAACTAAAACAGTTTTGATTAAAAAACGGAAAGCAGGGGCGCCTGGGTGGCTCAGTCGGTTAAGCGTCCGACTTCAGCTCAGGTCACGATCTCGCGGTCCATGAGTTCGAGCCCCGCGTCGGGCTCCGGGCTGATGGCTCAGAGCCTGGAGCCTGCTTCTGATCTGTGTCTCCCTCTCTCTCTGCCCCTCCCCCGTTCATGCTCTGTCTCTCTCTGTCTCAAAAATAAATAAACGTTAAAAAATAAATAAATAAAAAACGGAAAGCCACAGGGGCGCCTGGGTGGCTCAGTTGGTTGAGTGTCTGACTTCAGAAAACAGGTCATGATCTCACAGTTCATGAGTTTGAGCCCCTCATCGGGCTCACTGCTGTCAGTGCAGACCCAGCTTTGGATCCTCTGTTTGGATTAAAAGCTCTCTCTCTGTTTTATCCTTCAGTCTTTCTCCTCAGAAACAATAATTTTTCAACTATTTCTAATTTTTTCCTTGTATTTGTATATAATACACTTCTGTTGCTGTCACTTGGCTTAATTTTTAATATATTATTTGCTTTATTTTATACTCGTTCTCCTATCCCCCATTGATTCTCCTCTGCGTCTTTTTAAAAATAGCCGTATCACAACATTTAAGTCAATCGGCGGTGCTTACCTCATGTTCATATGGATATTATTCATGGCAGAGCCAAGTAGCATATCATGATTGTTTCCTTTCTAGTACAATCTTCTTTATCTTCCACACGCCCGGAATAAATAATTCTCTTGCTTTTTCATTTCATTTACTTTAAGCCTGTGTTGCTAATTCTTTACAATAGAACCAACAAATTCCTATGGCTTTCCAAATGCTCATACAACTAACCTCTCTCTCTCCTTACACACACACACACACACACACACACACACACACACACACACACACATACTTTCTTTGTGGAGAATGTCCTCTAGACTCTTCTATTTATTCTCTGTTCTGGACAGGATTCATCTATTGCACAGATATCCCTTTGGGGACTTCTTTTCCTACTCTTCTGCTTTAGACCCCTGTTTCCTGGATCCTATAGTTTCCTCCTTATGG
Organism: Panthera tigris; assembly: GCF_018350195.1. Classification (NCBI taxonomy): domain Eukaryota; kingdom Metazoa; phylum Chordata; class Mammalia; order Carnivora; family Felidae; genus Panthera; species Panthera tigris. Next base: position 83,417,202 of record NC_056667.1, on the reverse strand, counting down.
ATTGTTGCCTTTTTTTTCTAGATGACATTCTTCACTAGCTTTCAGAGAAATGGTGCCTGACAAAGTGTATTTCTTAGTCGTACTTTTTTGAAGGTGTTTTTTGCCATTCCATGGAATTTAAAAATTTTGGTTACCATATTTTTAGCTTCAAAGTATTTTTTGGGTGTCCCTTTATCATAGCATATCTTTTGTGCTAGAAATGAAATAAATCTTATCTGTTTTGGTGATATTAATTTAGTGATTTGCCAAAGTTTTCTTATTTTTCCCTGCGATACTGCTGCGGTCAACATACTAAGAGAGTAAGTCCAGAGGTAACAGGTGGTGGCTAGAGAATGGAAAGGTTTAAAATGGGGTTATGGAAGGACTACAGTTATTGGTAAAGACAAGAGAACAGTTAGCTGAAATTGGGTTGGGGGCAAAGCAGTGTAAGAGCGGGGCATTGTTCCCTCTACTCCTTTCAGATAATTCTCTCCCCAGCCTTGTGGGTGTTTCCTCATGTGTACTTATTGATCTGTAGTCCACAGAATTCGCTGTAGGACCATCTGTAGATGTCCTGTGTTCCCTATCTGTGCAGTGCTCATTTGTCTGTCATTCTGCCCCACAGTTCCAGTTGCCTTAGTGTTTCCAAGCTTCAGCTCTATCTCCTCAGCTCAGGGAGTCAACTGACTCTGTCTCCATTCCCTCTTCTAGCACTGTCTCCCAGAAATTCAAAGCAGTAAAGCTATAGCAATTGTGGGGCTCATCTCTTCTGTTCCCCATGTCTTGGAGATCATTAGCCTTTGTTGTATGGTGTAAACCCTTGTTTTATATGCATTGTCTGTTATTTGTTTCAAATGGGGGGAAATCTAGTCCCTATTACTCCATCTTGACTGGAAGTAGAATATTGAACTGCACAATATCTTGAAAACTGAAAACAGAAAAATATTATTAGGTGACTACTTAGGAATCATGGAGTGCCTGGGTGGTTCAGTTGGTTAAGTATCTGAGTCTTGATTTCAGCTCAGGTCATGATCTCACAGTCATGAGATTGAGCCCCATGTCAGGCTCTGTGCTGAGTGTGGAGCCTGCTTGGGATTTTCTACCTCTCTCTCTCTGCCCCTTCCCTGCAAGCTCTCTCTCTCTCTCTCTCTGTCTCTCTCTCTGTCTCTCAATAAATAAATAAACATTAAAAAAAGTTAGCACAAATAAAGTAACAGTGAGTATCTGGATTATGTTTCTGGGGCCTGAATGCACAATTTGAAAAGTGTTTTTGTTTTGGATGGTATATATAATTTTTTAAGTTTTTTTTTTTAAGTTCATTTATTTTGAGACAGACCGAGAGAGTGCAAACGGGGGAGGGGCAGAGGCAGAGAGAGAGGGAGAATCTCAAGCAGGCTGTGCACCATCAGTGAGGAGTCTGACATGGAACTCAAACTCATGAAACTGTAAGATCATGACCTCGGCCAAAATCAAGAGTCAGATGCTTAACCTCTGAGTCCTCCAGGTGCCTGTGAATGGCATATGCAACTTAAGTCTACTAGATGTAGAGAAAGTGGTTAACTGAATTCTAGTGGGAATTCTTAAAGAAATTATTTATCTATCTATCATCTATCTATGTATCATCTATCTGTCATCATCTATCATCTATCTATCTATCTATCTATCTATCCAACTATCTATCATTATTATTATTATCTATCTACCTATCTAATCTGTTCTATGTATCAGCCATCTGACTAACATGCTTGGTAAATGAGTTGGGATATTTCCCATTCTGTTCTTTATAAAATATTATAGTGCCTATGCTTTATACAAAAAATAATTTGTATGTCAAATTTAAGCAATACTTATTTTATAATTTAGTTTTTGCTACTTTAGTTAAGGAAAGCTTCCTATTTTAGGTGCATAAAATTAACCTCATATTTTTTCAGTTATTTAAAATTTTCTTATATTTAGCTTTTTAATCCAACTGGAAATTATTTCTCTGCATAGTGGCAGTAATGCTATGATTTCACTATTTTTCCATAGAAAAAAGCCAATTGGGCCAATGCTTTTAATGGAATATAGTCTATTCTTAATTAATTTGAAATGTCCCATTTGTCTTAGAACAGGTTTTGCAAGGGTTGTGTATCTTTCTGGGTTCTCTATTCTCTTCTATTGATATACCTACCTACTGTTGTGCCAAAAATACACTGTTTTAATGCTTGTAATTTTGTAATGTGTCTTGATATATAAGATCTTTTTCTACAGTCCTTTCAGAACTTTATAATTTTATGTAAGTTTTAGAATGATTTTTTCGGTTCCCTAGAATTATAATTTGAATTTCCATTGGTATGGCACTGAATTTATTAATTAATTTGAGCAAACTGACGTCTTTACAGCATTGAATCTTCACATTCATAAAAAATGTTTCATTCAAGTTAGATTTTTAAATATTATTTAGTAAAATTTTATAACTTTCTTTATAATGTTATTATTTTTTCCTGGTTAGTTTATAGTTTTTATTGCTAGTGAGTACATGATCTATGTTTATATTACATTTTCTCTTAGGTTATTGCTAGTATATAGGAATACTTGCTTTCATATACTGATCTATGTTCAGAAATCATGCTGAGCTCTCTTAATGTTATTTCATAGTTTGTCTATGACTTTACCAGCATTCACTATGTAGAAATACATATATATATACATATATATACATATACGTATATGTATATATATATGTGTGTGTGTGTGTGTGTGTGTGTATAAAATCTTCAAATAATGGTGATCTCATCTTTTCCTCCCCAGTCCTTATGTCACTTATCTCTTTATCCAGTTTTTATTACATCAATAAGGTCTACCAATATAATATTGATTTGCATCAGTGATAGTAGATATTTTTGTCTTATTTCTAATTTAAGGAAACTGCTTCCAAAATTTCACCAATAAGAATAATATTGGCTGTATGTTTTTCAAGTTGTAGAAATGTTCTCTTCTCCTAGTTTTTTAAATGTGGTAGACCTGTCTTGTTTATATCTTTGGGTCTTATAATTTCTAGTCACATCAGCAGTACTTCCAGCTTCCAGCATATACATCCCTTTGTCTAAGGACTTTCTCTCTTTTTCCAGTGTTTATGGCAAGTCAGGATCACTGGACATTGAAAACATCTAGAAGCAACCTTCTACCAATGACTGATAGGGATTGTTGGATAAATATCCTGATCTCTTGCTCCTTAAGTGGGCTGGCTTTGAGATGGCTATTCTGTCATGCTTCCTAGAATTTCCTGGTGAAATTCAGTTCAAGCTGCCTACAGCAAAAACTTTCTTGATAATGCATAATTTACTGGCTTGCTTCCTTCTCTGTAATACTTCCCTACTCCTCTACTGGTGTTTTCTGAGGTCATCTACTAAACAACAGATTTCTACTAAAATGTCGGTCTCAGGATTCTTCAGAGGAAATGTAAACTAAGATGCTAGTAAATATCTATACATTATATGTCTTTCGATGAAATAAAAGGGATTTGAATTTTAGTAAATACTCTTTCTGAATTTAATGAGATGAGAATGTTACTATACTGAATGGTTTGATATATTTTTGTCTTAAATCTCATTTTAAAGACTAGAGTTTCTTTTTTATAGTAAAATTTATTAAAAAGTTCAATTTACACTTAATAAAATTCACCCTTCTTGGTTGTACAGTTCAATGAATATATTGAAAAATGCAATAATGGTGCTACTATTATAATCAAGAAATATAACATTAATTGCTCCAAAAAGTTCACTTGTGACACTTTGTTGTCAATCCCTTCCCTGCTTTATAGTCCTTGACAATGACTGATTTGTTTTCTTTCTTTCTTTTTTAAAAATATTTATTTATTTTTGAGAGAGAGAGAGAGAGAGAGACAGCATGAGTTGGGGGGGGGCAGAGAGAGAGACACACACAGAATCTGAAGCAGGCTCTAGGCTCTGAGCTGTCAGCACAGAGCCCAACAAGGGGCTCGAACTCACAGACCATGAAATCATGACTTGAGCTGAAGTCAGATGCTTAACCGACTGAGCCACTTAGGCACACCTAATGACTGATTGTTTTCTATCCCTACAGACATTCCTTTTCCAGGATATCATATAAATGGAATAATAAAAATATATAGAACATTTGAATATAGTTTCTTTTACAGATCATAATGCTTTTGAGATTTACCCATTTTGTTGCATGTATCAATACTTTATTCCTTTTTGTTACTCAGTAGGCTTCCATTGTATGAATTTGCATATGTTTATTCTCCAGTTGATGCACGTTTAGGCTGTTTCAAGTTTTTGATGACTGAATAAAGCCACCATAATTATGCTCATACAGGTTTTTCATATGAAAATATGTTTTCATTTGACTTAACACTTATTTTGCGGATTGATGATTCATATTGTTTTTAACTTCATAAATCTACAAACCGTTTTTATTTTTATTTTAAAGTTTATTTATTTTGAAAGTGAGAGAAAGAGAGGGAGAGAGAGAGAGAGAGAGAGACAGAGAGAGAGAGATCAGGAGTGGGAGAGGGGCAGAGAGAGAGGGAGAGAGAGGAAACCAAACAGGCTTTGCACTGTCAGCACAAAGCCTGACTTGGGGCTTGATCTCATGAACTGTTAGGTCACAACCTGAAAACAGACCTGAAGTCTGTTTTATGGTCCAATATCTTCTGTTTTGAAAAATGTCTCTATGTACTTGAGAAGCATATGTAACCAGTTTTTGTACAGTATAGTGTTCTATTATGCTAATTAGGTCAAGATGGTTGATGGTATTGCTCAATTCTTCTATATCCTTATTGATATCTGGGATATATATCCTACCAATTGTTGAGAGAGAGATGTCCAATATTTCCAACCATAATTGTAGATTCGTCAATTTCTACTTTCAGCTTTGTCGGTTTTGATTCATGTATTTCCAGAAGTTCTGTTGTTAGATGCATATACATTTAGCATTATTGTACCTTCTTAATGAATTAATTCTTTTACTATTAGCAATGATAACAGTTAACAATTATGTAATCTTTCTATTTTTGGTAACCTTGTTTTGAAGTCCACTTTGATATTAATGTAACCGATGAATTTTTCTTTTGACTAAATTTTACAAGGTATGTCTTCTTTTTCCATTCTTTTATTCTTAACATATCACTATTTTTATATTTAAAATTAGGTTCTTGCACCTCTGCCTTTTAATTGGAGTGCTTATTAGGCCATTTACAGTCAATGTAACTATTGTTATTGTTAGATTTAAATCAACACTTTTAGTTTTTTTTTTCTATTTTTCTTGTCTGTTATTTGTTTCTTTCCCTTTATCTTTTCTGTATCTACTATAGGTTTTTACTTTGTGGTTATTATAAGACTTACATAGGGGTGCCTGGGTGGTTCGGTCGGTTAAGCGTCCTACTTCGGCTCAGGTCATGATCTCGCGGTCCGTGAGTTCAAGCTCCGCGTCGGTCTCTGTGCTGACTGCTCAGAGCCTGGAGCCTGTTTCAGATTCTGTGTCTCCCTCTCTCTCTGCGCCTCCCCTGTTCATGCTCTGTCTCTGTCTCAAAATAAATAAACGTTAAAAAAAATTAAAAAAAAAGACTTTCATAAAACAACTTATAGCAGTCTAAGTTGGTAACAAGTATGAACACATTCTAAAGTTCTACATTTTTATCCCCCCACCACACTTTATGTTTTTGATGTCAAAATTTACAACTTTTTTATCTTGTGTATCCATTAACAGATTATTGTAGATACAGCTATTTTTACTACTTTTGTCTCTTAACCTTCATACTAGCTTTCTAAGTGATTAACCCACAAATTTTGCAACATTAGATAATTCTGGATTTTATGATACATCTACCTTTACCAGTGAAATTAATACTTCCTTATGCTTTCCTGTACGAATTACTGCCCTTCTGTTTCAGCTTCAAGAAGTCTTTTTAACATTTCTTGTGAGGCCTGTTTGTTTCTCTTGTCTTCTTTTTGTGTTTTTTTACTAGTTGAATATTTCCTATGATTATACTTTATCTCCACAATTGTTTTATTAGTTAAACTACTTTCTCTAATTTTGTTTTTAGTGGTTGCCCCAGAGTTTAGAGTATGCATCCTTAATGTATTGCAATCTAACTTCAAATATTAAATATCACTTTGTTTATCCTGTAAGAAACTTTTAACAATATACTTTCAATTCCTCTTTCCTTTCTGTTGTGTTATTATAGCCATACATTTTATTTTACCTATGTTATGAATTTAAAAATACTGTTAGTGTTTTTTTGTTTTGTTTTGTTTTTCACTTTAGGTAATTTTAGATTACAACATTTAAATATATTTCTTTATATTGATCATGATTTCTACTATTTCTAAAGCTTTTCATTTTTTTATATATTTCCAAATTTCTGTCTGAAGGACTCAATTTAACATTCCCTAAAGTGTATAAATGCTGGTAGTAAATTCTATTATCTCTTGTGTATAATACAAAATCTTTATTTTTACTGGATATACAATTCTGGGCTGACAGGTTTCTTTTCTTCCTGTCTTTCTTTTAGTACTTTAAAGATGACATTGTCTTGTGGCTTGTATAGTTTCTAATAAGGTCTGTTGTGATTTTAATTTTTGTTCCTCTCTGTAATGTGTCTCCTCACCCCCCTCCAACCATCAGTCTTCACATTTTCTCATTATCTTTATTGTTTTTTCTCTTTTAACAATTTGAATATGTATTAATTTGGGGATTCAAAAATTATTTATACTTTTTGGGTTTCTCTGAGGTTCCAGGATATGCTGTTTGTGCTATTTTCCTATTTCAGAAAAATTTGTGACTATTACCTGTTTACATATATTCTTTTTATTTTTAATTTTTTAATTTTTTTTTATTATTTAAAAAAATTTTTTTAACGTTTATTTATTTTTGAGACAGAGAGAGACAGAGCATGAACAGGGGAGGGGCAGAGAGAGAGGGAGACACAGAATCTGAAACAGGCTCCAGGCTCTGAGCAGTCAGCACAGAGCCCGACGCGGGGCTCAAACTCACGGACCGCGAGATCATGACCTGAGTCGAAGTCGGACGCTTAACCGACCGAGCCACCCAGGCGCCCCTACATGTTTCTTCTGCCCTAATTTCTCTCTTCTTCTTTCCGGACTTGAGGTACACATTTGTTAAATAGGTCCCACAACTCTTGAATGCTTTTTATTGGTTTTTTACACAATGAATAATTCCTACTGACCTTTCTTAAAGTTCTCTGATTCTTTCCTCAACCATTTCCATTCTATTGAGGGATCTGTCAAAGAAGTTCCTCATCTCTAATGCTGTGTGTTTAATGTCTAGAAATTCCATTTGATCTGTTTTGTTTGTTTCTTTGTTTGGTTTCTATTTCTGTGCCAAATTCCATACCTGTTTATACATGTTGTCCACACTTCCACAAAATGTTTATTATAAGAGTTATACTAACTTGAAGCCCCTACTTCCTGATGCTAGCATGTGGGTTTCCTGAGTCTCGGTCTGTTGGCTGCTTTGTGTCTTGACAATGAGTTGTTTTATCTTCCTTTTCAGTGTCTCATAACTAATTAAAAATTTAAAAATGTAATGACACATATCATAAGCAGAACAGTAAAGACAATGTAAATAGCATTTATGATTATAAATGGACACTCTTCTTCTGTCAGTTAGTGTGGGGGAATGAATAAATGTAGTCATGAAAATGAGTTTGATTTTGGTACTGCATGGTTATCTACAATGCACCACAGACTTCACGTTAGTCTAACAATACCTTGTACTTAGGGAGCGGGCTGGAGTGCTGGTGGATTTTCCTCAATGTCTGTGCTCTACCCTCAGTATTTATGCATCCCTGTACATCTGAATCATGGGAAGGGGTGGAGTAGGGGGTTTCTCCAAGGTCTTGCTTCTCCCTAGTAGTAGACTACTGTCTTTTGTTACTCCAGTTTTGAAAGCCTAACTGTGGTCACAAGGAAGGTTTTCTGTTTTGCTGGTTTAACATGAGTCTTAGTTTTGCTCTGTTCCTAGGCCTTAGAGGCTGTATTGCCTGTGTTACTAACCATTACATTTTACTACTGTCCTGTTTATTTGTACTTTTTGAAAAAACAGAACTTCTCTGTTCTTTATTTTAATCAGAAATTTCTGAGAGTCATTTTGTTTCATAATTATTTCTATTTCACACAATCAAAAAGTTTTCTATTATCTCTATTTTGTTACTTTGAGATTTTGCATCACTATTTTATTGTTTCTATTGTCTTTAGTTTTACTCCCTAGTTTACTGAATGGAATCCTTTCCTCATTAAAAAAAATTCCTTTTTTGTAATAAATGCATTTAATACTACTTCTTCCAAGAGATGCTTATCTATATCCTGCAAGTTTTGATAATAATGCTTTTATCATTTCCATTACCATTTTCCATTACCATGAGTTTTCTCATTTCCATTACCATTTCTTTTTTTTAAAATTTTTTTAATGTTTATTTTTGAGAAAGACAGAGACAGAGACAGAGTGTGAGTTGGGGAGGAACAGAGAGAGAGGGGAGACACAGAATCCGAAGTAGGCTCTAGGCTCTGAGCTGTCAGCACAGAACCTGGCACAGGGCTTGAACTCATGAACTGTGAGATCATGACCTGAGCTGAAGTTGGATTCTTAACCGACTGAGCCACCCAGGTGTCACTCCATTACCATTTTTTAAAACTCCTTTCCATTAAGATTTCTTCTTTAAGTTGTAACATTATAATTGTAACTTTCAAATGGGTTTTTTTAATGTTGCTGAGACTTACAAAAGGGGGGGTCCCTGTTAGCAATGGGAATGAGATTTACACAGCATAATTCCTGAAAATGATAGCCAGTTTTATATATTCTCTTTGTAGCAAAACTTGGCCTTGTAATTACAGTCTTCTATTGCAGGTGCGCCAAATATTCATATTCAAGTTAGTGAGAAGGTATAAAATAAAACACAGGAGAAGCTAGGAAATACAAAAATAGAATAAAAAATTAGGTTAAGAAAAAATTTAGTCCGTCAATGTCCTAGCTGTCATCCTAAAGCTGAACTTCATGGTAGTCAAAATATAAATAGTGAACACTAATCTAAATTTTCCATGAGGGAAATAGGAACTTATTCTTTTGTTTTTTTTAATTTTTAAAAATGTTTATTTATTTTTGAAAGGGAGAGACAGAGTGCAAGTGGGGAGGGGCAGAGAGAGAAGGAGACACATAATCCAAAGCAGACTGCAGGCTCTGAGCTGTCAGCACAGAGTCTGACACGCGGCCTCACAAATCACGAGATCATGACCTGAGCTGAAGTTGGATGTTTAACCAACTGAGCCACCCAGGTGCCCTGGAACTTATTCTTTAGAAAAGATTTTCCCAGTAGTTAGGTAACTACTTGTCTCAAAAAATTTTTCACAAAAGGGGCAATTTCATTGTATAAATGAGCTCCTCAACAACTTCCCTATAATAAATTTAGTAATGGTATCATATTTCTATTTCCATGCTTCTATGCAAAGGCTTCTGCAATTGATGTCTGTAGGAGATATCATTTGCAATGCCTTCTATGCCAGTGGCTCTCAATGACATTGGGCAGAACCCATGGTGCTCAGCTATACATATAGGCCCTGAGATATGTAGGCCAAGGCCATAACATGGAATACAGCTTAGGAGTAAGGAGTAATTCTTCAAGAGATAAAATTATTGTGGTTCCTGAACAATGGTCCCAAAACTAAAGGCAATGGGAAAACTCTATTATGCAGAACAACCTAATTTCTACCTGTTCTAAGTGGCTCCACAATTTTTTTTTGAGGGAGAGAGAAATAGAGTGTGTGTGTGTGTGTGTGTGTGTGTGTGTGTCAGCAGGGGAGAGGCACAGAGAGAGGGACAGAAAGAATCTCAAGCAGACTCTACACTGTCAGGACACAGCACGATGCGGAGCTCAAACTCACAAACATGTGAGATCATAACCTGAGCCAAAATCAAGAGTTGAATACTTAACTGACTGAGCCACTCAGGCTCCCCAGTGGCTACAGTTTTAATAGCTGTGTGGTCTTGGGTGAGTTACTTAACCTTTTTAAGCCTCAATTTGCTCATATATTATATAGGGATACTATTTATACCTTCTTCATAGAGTAGTTTTGGGGTCTACATGAGAACAATTATAAAAAAACACTGAACAAAATATAAAACTATTATTTTTTTTAATTGAGATAGTTCTTAGACTTCAATACATAGGGATTCCAGATGTTACTGGAAATACAAATATTTAATTTTCTATACTCTCTTATATCAGTTTTACTTTTAGTAAATGAAGAACTACTTAACTAAATGCAAATGAGTGATTAACTCTTATAAAGGAAGTATATCAGAGTACTAACACATGCCCATATTTAGCATAGGGAAGTTATTGGTGGTATTTCCTCCCTAGAGAGGAAATCACAAAGCCCAATTTCAAGTGCTGCTAGTGCTACTTAGTAAATGTGCATCCTTAGGTGCGTAACTTAATGTCTCTTGGTTCATTGCTTCATTTGTAGACCTGAGGGATTTGGGTGGATGATTTGAGGTCCCATCTGTGCATTTACCCTATAAGATTCTTTGCCTCTTATGGTGTTACTTTTTGAATAGTTCAAAACAACAGCATCATCAAATTTGGAATCCATCATGTCCCAGAAGTCTAAGATTAGTAGGATATGCGGTAGTAAAGTTCCAGTGTATCAACAAATCAATATCTAACTGCCATTTTGCTGTCTTCAAAATGTAGCCCTTTATATCAACAGAATGATACAGAGCTCTCTTTATTGGAAAGCAATCTAAGAAAGAATGATTTAGACAGAAAAGCTCAAGGAAAGATAAGCAAAGTCAAGGAGAAATACAAAGGTGACTTATAAAATTGACCCAAATCAGGAATCAAATTGATGTTAGGATTTGACCTAATATTTACTAGTTGCTTAGAAAAAAATTCCCCTGCAAAAAGAAAACAATGTTTGAAAGGATATAAATTTGTTAGATGTCTATAAGTATCTATAAAAGGATATGGAAAAAGAAAAAGAAAAAAGAATTGAAAGCCCTGAATCTCTTAGGTTATTTTAGAGTAGAAATTAAATGCACAGATTGAATGAGGCTTTTTGCATGCAGCTGAAATAGCCACACCTACCCAGCATTTTCCTTTGTTCCTCTTAGCCAGTCTAATTGTTTCATAGAATAAAAACATCAGAGTTACTTTCAGGGTTTTTTTTTAACTTACAAGCAAAAGATATCATTAGTGTTGCTAATAATCCCTTTCATATTTCATGAACAAATAAATTGTGCAGGTGTCCAATCAGAATAAAATAATCCTGCACCCTAGGGGAAATTCCATGTAATTCTCTCACATTACCTTGCCTCTGTGACTCACCTTTTTAAGCAGAGTTCACATATGTGTTCTACTTGTTTTTTATTTCCTGTAAGTGATAAAATAGTGATATGGGAGAATGCAGCAAGTTCCCTTCTAGTTTATTGTGAGGGGGTAGATCTGTGTTGATATATGGTGAGCTGACAGGCGAAAAAAATGAACACATTTAACTGATTCCAAATGTGTTATTTTCATTGATGATTCCCTGGTTTTAAAGTCAAGATATTTTGATTGAGCCTTAGAAGAATTGGACTTTTCATTCTTTAGCTTACCACAGAATTATCTCAGCTGGGGATCCCAAATAAAATTTGTTGTTTGTTCTTGCCTTCACTTCCTGTAGATTTCAAAGAGAAACACTGAAGCCCTGTGGGGAATGGTGACTGTCATTGATTTTGAACCAAATTATCAAATATGCCACTGGGATGAGAGATAAACCTCTAGCAGTTGAATATTACCCTCAAAATGGCAAGGCTAAAATTTCTGCAAATCCCCTCAAAAACTCTGAACACATAAAATCAGTGTCAATCAGTTTTAAGAACTCATTCAACTTGTATTATTAGAGAAGCTAAGTTCACATTTTCTTATTTCGTTTTTAGCATAAGAAGACGATATGCATCCTGCCTTCTAACTTAGGCAGTTCTTTCATAAGTATGATTGTACAGCTCATTTGTATAGATACTACTTTTTTGATACTTTGATTCTGCAAATCCTTTGTCCATCAATACTTAGAGGTTTTGTTTTACATCTTCTTAAATGGAAAAATCTGACAAAACTTAAGCTTAAAATGTTGGCCAGGTGAAATGCTCCCAAGTCCTTTTTTTTTTTTTCATTTTTTGGCAGGATCTGAAAAGATTTGCTCTGACCCCCTAGAGCTAGAAGTATTGATTTTTTAATGGGTACACTTTTCTCAAATGGAGTCCATCGCTTAAATCTAACATCCGCTCCTCTATTGAAGGAGCAGTTTCTTGATTCCAAGTAATTACTGTTCCCCTTATTGCCATTGATATTGCTGTGTTTAAGAATCTATATATTCTCTCAAGGAAATTTAAAGTTGTTCTTCCGTGCCAGAAAACAAAGATGCAATTGGATATTAATAATTTATGTTATTATAAAAGTTATAACAAAGAATTTTAAAATACAGACTTTTGTAACATAAAATTTTGAGTTTCATTCTATGAAAAACATACCTTATATCTTTTGAGATCAGGTGGGTGTATCTCCTCAGCTTGGGGTACATAAGTCCCCACTATGTACAGATTCTTTCAAGAAGTGAAGGATTGCAGAGACTGTCATAAATTAAGATTTCTTACTTTACCTTTATAAAAAAGAAGAAAAGCATCTTGAGAGTCATGGTATCCAGTTGACCACAAATTTCAATGACTTGCATTGTTCATATAATCACTAGGCCATCTGCCAATAATCTAAAATGCATGATGGTAGATGGTGATAGAAGATGGTGACTGAATTTACAATAAGTTTATTGTCTTATGCAGTGTGGAGTTGAGACTTGTCTGTTCTTAGTTCCTTTAGCAACTCTGGACAAGATCATCCATCATTTTGACATCTACCTCCTAACATGGCTTTGCTCATAGAGTTGGGCTACTGGCTAATATTCATTAAGTAAAAAATAGCTATCTGAGGGGTGCCTTGCTAGCTCAGTCAGTTGAGTGACTGACTTTTGATTTGGGCTCAAGGCATGAACCCAGGCTCATGGGATCAAGCCCCACGTTGGGTTCTGTGCTGAGTCTGGAGCCTACTTAAGATTCTCACTCTCCTTCTGCCTCTCTCCCCTGCTTGCACACACACTCTCTCTCTCTCCTTAAAAAAAAAAGAAAAGGAAAGGAAAAAAAAGCCATCTGACACTTTATTAATTGAAGGACCATTTGTTCTGGCACTACACAGTTTTGAAAGAGTATTTCAACCAGAGAGAGTTGAGACCACACACTATGGTAGAAAATCACAAAAAAGTCAGTGGATCTAAACCATAGCATTTAAGAGGTTCATTATGAGAGATGAAGCTGGAGAAGTTTGAAGGAGGGGTCAGCAAAAGATGCAAGGCAAATTGTTAGGTGTCATATATATGCTCTGGGGAAGAGGCTGGACTTGATTCTGAAAGCTGGAGAGCCACTGAAGTGACACTCAGCAGGAGAGTAACACATTAATGAATTGTGGTTTTTGTTTGTTGTGTTATTTGTGGTGTAAATGTCCATTCTGGAAGCTCTACAAAGAAAAGCTTAGATCAGAAGGCACTGGAGTCCATCTGACCAGTTAGAAAGCTCTGAAATTGACTTATTTAAGAAACCTGAATGCATAATGAAAGCAGCAACTGTGAATTGATGTAAAAAGATTGGAACGATGTTGAGAATAGAATAGGTAACATTTATTGTTTGATTAGATATGGAGATATAGAAAAAAGTTGATAATAAAACTGACTACAGTCTCTGATTTGGGTAATTGAATGGAATTTAAAGTCTGTTTATCTTGTATACTAACACACAATCTTTCAAAAATGTTTAAGGTGGCTTACAAAGATTCATAATTAAGATGATTAAATATCAGCAGAAAAAAATTTTTAAAGGAAAAGGAAAAGAAAAATAAAAAGATCCAAATAGAAAAATATGGTCTTTTAATAAAATAAAACCAGAAATGGCATGAGTACATGAACAAATTTAATGAACACCTATAAACTTGTTAGAGATGGGCCACAAATCAATTTAGCACAAGATGTTTAGTAGGTTATTCAGTAAGAGGAACATGATCAGTTACAAGATCCAGGCAACTGCCTGGAAGGTAGCAACAAATCTACTGCTACAGAAACTCATAACCACTTCCAGTTCTGTAACCAGAGAAATTCACGTCCAAGAAGTAGTGCCGTTCCTTGAAAGAGGAAAGAGGGAAAGAACAGACTTTAGAGGGAAACAGTGCTAATTCAATCTAATCAATAACTCATGCCCTCTTTATTAAACAGATTTCTTACTTCTTCCAAAGACTCTTTCCTTACTGTCTAACACTTGTGTTCTTTTTGACCCCTGACTTAGTGGACCATGAAACAAGCATTTTTTGAGCATCTATAATATATTTTGCCAAAGCACTTTCTCTTGTATCAACTGCTTCTCTCTTTGCCTTAACAGCCCTGTTCTCCTTTAAGTCCTGACGCATTTCCTAACTGTTTTTTATAGTGTAAGGAATCTGTACTACATTTTAACAGTTGTGTAGGCTGGGCCCCATAGGCCTTAAATATTTGAAGTCTTCCCTCTTGTTTGTTATTATCTCCACCACCAAAATTCTGTAAGCCAGCTTTTCTAAAGTGAGAAATGTGTCCCACTGGTAGTACTTGAAATGACTTTGGAAAATACATGAACATGGTCTTAAATAAGATGGAACCACATAGCAAGAAAATACTACTCTTTCAATTCTCTTTCACATACTGAGACTAATTCAAGAGAAAAGCCTCATTTTTGTTTGTTTTAACACTAATTTCCTTTGAACCAAAAGCTCACTCTTTGAACCAAAGAGGATAAGTGGATATCCTCCTACAGCCTTTTAACTGTCAATGTTATGTAGCTAGAACTAAATAATTTATTGTTTTGGTTTTATTGTATTACTTTTTATTTTCAAAAAGTGATTTTTTTTAAAAAAACTTAGGGCAGTGAAATAGAATTTCCTTTCAAAATACATTTATTTCATTTAAGAGGTGAACTGAGTGATTTAATGATGATACTAAGGAATTAATATAAATGATATGCAAATATGGAAAAAATCACATGAAAGTTTTAATACTTGCTTCATAAATATGCCAAAAATCAGAAACCTGAGATGCAGATCACTAGGTTTGGAAAACATAACTATGATCTCCACCAAGCCAGATGACTTGCCTTTCTGCAAATATACTTTGCTGTTTTAGACATTTATGTCTTTGCTGTACTGGCACTTTAACTTCGATACCTCCCCCAGCCTTTTTACTTAACATAGCTTCTGCGTCTCCTTCGATATGAGATCAAGATGCCTGGATTACAGGATGGTAAGCATTGCAGAGGGATGGGGTACTATCTAGGGACCGAGTAAAAAGTCTGTATACTGAAAGACAACCTGTCTCTATTTCCAGAAAAAACAGTGTGGGCATTTAATCTCTTCTGAAGAAACTAAAAGTTCTAAGAGAAAGGATCTTCCAATTCTAACAAATTGTAAAGTGGGACTAGCACTAAATTAAATGGTCAGTTTGCTGCCTAATTGGTCATGCTAGGATGAGACCTACCAGCCTTGACTTAATTAGCTTTTTAAGAGCTACATTGTAAAATATGAATGAACAGGGGCACCTGGGTGTCTCAGTTGGTTGAGTTTGGCTCAGGACATGATCTCGACTCGGGTTTGCTACTGTCAGTGTGGAGCCCACTTTGGATCCTCTGTCCTTTCCCCCATTCATTCTCTCTCCCTCTTTTTCTCTACCTCTTGCTCTCTCTCTCCCTCTCTCTCTCCCTCAAAAATAAATATTTTTTTAAAAAGTTTAAATAAAATATGAATGAACAGCCAGAGATAATCAGATATTTGAAGAGAACCTCCAAATGAATGAGGGATAATAAAAAAGAAAGAAAAAAAAACCCATAGAATAAAAGGATTTCTGAAAAAATAGAGATGAGATAGGAAAAGCTAAAAATTTCAAAACAAACTTAATAAGGACCATGACATCAGGATGGTAAAATACCACTTCCATCAAAGATGAACATGAAGCCATGAAAAAATAATCAGAAAACATGAGGGAGATAGACAAACCAAAAATTTAAAAGGAGAGTGGAAGATAAAGCTAAGCAAATCTCTCAGAGAGAAAGAGAAAATGACAAAGGGACCATAGAAGGGAAAAAAGTCTGTTAACTCTTTGACCAAGGGAGGTCCAGAAAAGCAGACAAGAGAAAATGGAGAGTGGTGTTGGGGATTATCAAATAAAGAATAGAGGAAAATTCTCCAGAGGTGAAGATCAAAATCATCAGATTGAAAGCTACCATTGAATATCACCCCACTACCCCCAAAGCTAAAGCATCATCAAAGTTTGGAACATGAAAGTTAAAGAGATTCAAATAGCATTCAGAGTAAACAAACATAAACAAGGATGGGAGTTGCATTAATTAGAAATCAAACAAACAATAAAATAAACATTTCTACCTTCATGAAGCTTATACTTTATTTTTTTTAACGTCTATTCATTTTTGAGAGAGAGAGAGAGACGGAGTATGAGCGGGGGAGGGACAGGGAGAGAGAGAGAGAGAGAGAAGGAGAAAGAGAGAGAATCTGAAGCAGGCTCCAGGCTCCAAGCTGTCAGCACAGAACCCAACGCGGGGCTCAGACTCACCAACTGTGAGATCATGACTTGAGCCGAAGTCAGACGTTTAACTGACTGAGCCACCCAGGCGTCCCATGAAACTTATACTCTAGATATGAGAGACAGAAAACAAACAAAATGAGTAATTTATGCTAGATGGTGAGAACTATAGATAAAAATGAAGCAAAAATGGAATGGAGGGCACATAGGGAATAGGCATATCACACATAGTATGGTTTAGAAGGATCCCAGTGGACTTGTTCATTTCTCATGTCTTACTTGAGATAAATGTAGTGAATATAAATCTGAATTTATTGTATTGTATTGTATTGTATTGTATTGTATTGTATTGTATTGTATTGTATTTTAGAGAGAGAGCATGCTCACTTCAGCAGCACATATACTAAAATTAGAGAGAGCATGCAAGCAGGGGAGAGGGGTAGAGGGAGAGAGAGAAAATCCCAAGCAGGCTCCATGCTCCATCCCATGACCCTGGGATCATGACCTGGGTCAAAATCAAGAGTCAGATGCTCAACCAACAGAGCCACCCAGGTGCCCCCAAATCTGAATTGTTAAGAAAAAAATTTTAAATGTAAGCAAAGTGCTTATCATTTGGTGTGCAGCAAATGAACACTTAATACAAGTTAGCTAAAATATTAGTTATTCTAATTTCTTTCTTTAAATTTGCTCTCTTAGAGGTAGCATTTTTTATGGAGGAATAAGAATGAACTTTGGAGACTGAGACACTGGATTCAAATCTGAATTCTACATCACAATAGCCAGGTAGGTTTGGGTAAATTACATAACTTCACTAAGGCTACTTTCTCAGTTGTAAGATAAAAATACTACCAATTATCTGATAGCATTCTGGGAAAGATGTGTAAGGACAGCATACACATGTGCCCAATACATTGACTGGCTCATAGTTGGAACTCATATATGAAGTTTTGCCCCTTCATCTTTGCTTTTTTTCTTTACTGTTGACATGTCTTATTATCCTATTTCAACCTTATTCCACACCTCTTATTAAAAACAATAAAGGATACACTTGTCATGATGAACACTGAGTAATATATAGAATTGTTGATCACTATATTGCACACCTGAAACTAATATAACACTGTATGTTAACGATTCTGGAAATAAAATAAAAAACTTAATAAAAAATAAAAATAAAAAATAGAAATAATTATTGTTAAGTCTTTCCCATTACTAGAGAGAACTTATTGGTGATTAATTTATGCACTCTTCCATCAGATATTTATTTCTTTCCCCTATATTTTCTGTCTTTAACTAATGTTTTACTACATGTATAATTAACCAAAATGTGATAAAGTAGAAAGTTACATATAGGAATCTCTAGCTTAACATTACTAATCCATTCAGACACTCTTTGCAAAATAAGGGGGGGGGTGCGTAGAGAGAGAGAGAGAGAAAGAGAGAGAGATAAACCAAGAAACACTCTTAATTATAGAGAATAAACCAGTAGTTACTGGGGGGGGGGGGAATGGGTGAAATAGGTGCACCAAGTAATGTATAGAATTGTTGCATCACTGTATTGTACACCTGAAAGTAATATAACACTGTATGTTAACTACACTGGAATTAAAATTAAAAACTTAATTAAAAAAAAAATCTAGCCAGGAGGCATTTCTTTAAAAGGGAAAAATGTTGCTGGTCAACTCCAAACTCCTATTCCCTGAGGGGGAAAAAAGGACGGTATATAATCACAAATTCTTACATTAAGAATACAGAAACCATCACTTTGAAACCATCAAACAACATGCTTGTAAAAAACAAAACAAAAACATCTTTGTGTATGTAATACAATGGACTCCCTTAATACCGGCAGCACTTGAGATGCATAATCACTTTACTGATGTTTTGTTGACACTTTTCAAATAATCTATAGTTACTACTAATTATAATTGGATTGTATTTCAAGACTTTTCCCATAAAATACTTTTTTAATGTTGTATTGAGTTCCAAGGATGTCAATATATAATTTCCATATGTAAACATTAAGTGAAAAAATTACTGAAGAATATTTACATTCCGGGAAGTTTGTGTGTTGAAACTAGGAAGGGTTTTACTGGGAAAATACTAATGTGGAGACATTCTGCCAGTATGCAACTACACAGGCTCTGACAGTTTCACTTTAAAAAGCAAAGTTTGAATGGTTGTTTCATTGATGTTTTCAAACATAAAAATTGAAATAGATACCTTTATGGTCTTATACAGTCTGAACTTTTATACAGTCTGAACTTACTGTTTCAGAATCACAATTTAGGCAACTGATCTAAGGTGACACCTTTATTATATAGGATAAAATTGAGGTCCACTGGAGTGAACTGATATACAAAAGACAAGTATAAATTAGTGGAAAAGCTGGATATTGCAGTGGAAATCCTTTTTCTGTGCTCTTTCTTGTAAAACATGATTGAATTATGTTAAATTTTAAGGGAATGTTTTAATTGGAACCACAGTTTATAGATTAATATAATTTTCTGTGATATTTTCTCCTTTATTCAAGAATTGCCAAAAATTACAAGGAAAAAATATTTACACTCATTTTTAGAATTATATTTCCACTTTGAAATGTAATATATTTAGGACAAATATTTCAATGAAAACTGTATAAGTTTTCTTAAAAAGATAAGTGGTTCTTAAATAGTGATTCTTAAAAAGTGATTCTTAAAAAGATAAGTGGTATTTCAATTTTACAAATTTATAAAAAGTTTTCAACTTTAAAAATTAATTAGGTTTTCAACTTTCAGCTTGAATACACTTTAAAAGTTCGGGTATTTATTTATGATCTTTGACACTACCTAAAGCTCAGGCAATATACTATTTTCTCTTAATGTAGGTAACTTGTGCTTGATTTTATTTTAATTTCCCTAACAACATCAAAATCCATCCTAAAATCTTAAACCTCATCAAAGGCACTTTACCAACTGAATTTCTATCAATTTAAAACCTGTACCCATTCAATACTAAGGATTTTTAAGATCATAAATGTCAGTTTGAATGATTAATTTTTTTAAAAAACTGAACTTGTTGCATAAAAAAAATCCTTGAATAATATAAGGGATGACGTTGCCACTGCAACACATTTCAATATATCTAATATACCCATGTGTTTAAAATCATACATCTGTGGTATATAGGGGGAAATGCTTCTTTATAATCCTACTGTCCATCTCCTGTGTTTTAAATGAAGAAACTGAGGGTTACAGACATTATGTGGCTCATCAAGGTCACAGCATGATGGGATCAATTTAAAGGGCTGCTATACTTGAAAGTTAGTAAAAATCCTAAAATTGATTTAAAGCTATTCTGTTCTTTCTTTTTATCCATGAGAAAAGAGCAAAGTCACTTAGGGCATCAAGTGACTTCTTTTTTTCTACATTTTTAAAATGTTTTAAATATGATCGAATTTGTTTTTAATGGGGCCATTTGATTCCCGAAATGTCAAAAGTGGCAATCATTAGTAGCAATAACAAATACTTATTGAACACTTACTGTTGAGATCTTTGGTCCTGGGGACAATGGGTTTTATTTTGATCTTAACACTTTTTTCTCTCCCTCAATCTTTTTAATTCTGAGCAGACAAAACCAGGTAATCATACAAAGCTCACTTTAGCTTATTTGGCAAGGCTAACGTGACCTGGGTCATTTTTTGCCGTGTCTCTGTAAATGATAAGCAAAACTTGAACCCTTTCCTAAGGCTGATATGAGATAATCACTGAAAATTCTAATATTGTAGCCAATCACCATGAAGAATAAATGGCCACTGCTCTCTCATGATACAAGCTGCTTTAAAACGATATACCCCTGAGCCTCATTGCATGTTCTGGTCTGAGTATTCTCAGTTTGCAAACTTTTTGGTGTATGCACAGTAAATTTTTACTAATTACTATTTCAGTGATTCATTGGTTTTACTTTGGCTATTTTGAACCTTTGATTGTAATACTTTTCTTAAAAGCAAGAACAAATTGTTTGCTAAGCTGGAAGGGAGAGTTGGAGGGAAAGGGAGACATTTACTGCAAACCAACCAAACAACAACTTTCTGGGATTTCTACCTTATGTGTGCTACTCATTCCTTCATCCATTTTAAGTTTCCAATGCTATTTTGTTTTAAATACATGTCGTCAAAGGAAAGTACAATATAGAACAAACTCTGATCCAATCATCCTGCTCCATCACTCATGGGAACTTTGGCAAAGCCTAGAAACATGTGGGCTAACAAGACTGAGAACAGGTGGTGGGAATGTTACCAGACACATAAGAGTACTCAGAAATCAAAGTTATTAGAGGAAATCTAGGAGGACAGAGCAAGAGCTTACCAGTGGCAAGTGGGTGGACACTGGGAATTAGAGTCATGCATGGTTCAGGAAATGAGGTGGACAAGACAAAAACTGAAAGAACACTGATGAGAGGTCAAGGCCAGTAGGCAAGTATGTCCATAAGAAGCATGAGGGCCTTTGAGATAATGTTGAAGAAAAATGCATGTAAGGCACTGTTCTGTACCAAATAGGAATTTAAATAAGTGTCAGTCAGTAAATCAATTCCAGGTGTTAGACAGGCTAGAGCCACTGGTGAGAGCAAGTAATAGAGCTAACTGGGATGAAAGAGGGCTGATGAGGGATCCCATGAGATTCTGGAAGTCCTGCTTCATGTAGGATCTGGTGGTTGGCTCTCCTTGAATACATGGTGTTTGCTTTGTTATTATGAGACAGTATTTGTGTGGCAGTCTCTGTAAATTTTTCTACCCGAGGCCAACTTTCTCAGACATAGTTTATGTGGTCAAGTCTCATGGTCTTAATATTATTTATATTTGTAGGTGCACAGATTAAAAATCAAAGAACTTTACATTTTAATAGCTAGATGTTCAGCAAAAGATACTAGGACTGTCAGAGTGCCAAGATAACTTCCTATTAAACACTGTAACATAACAAGCACTTGGTTTATTTGTCATTTGCTGTCCTAATTTTTGCACCTCTTTAAAGATTTTTTTAACACATGAAAAATCATCTCTACTATTTTCCAACCAACACCTTACAGTGGTGGTCGGAGGAAAAGTACAATAATCTCTATTTCTCCAAAAATTAAACTCATGAGTTTTATTCAAATTTAGTAAAGGAGTAAAATTAGATGTATGATTAATTCGGCCTCTTAGGATAAATTCTTTTATCCTCTCATGCTAACGTTCTTAAGTGTGTAGAAATGTACTGTGTTTATAAAGCCAAATGCATATTTGCTGTCCAGGGACACTGACCAATTCACCTCATCCTTCTTTAAAAAACCAATTTTTCTCAATGTAAGATTTTGTTGCTACTGCGACAGGGTCTTGGGTCTTGCGACAAGACCAGGGTTTGGACATTTTTTAAATTGGCGGTGAGTGTGACATCATAATTTCTAATTAATGCCTTGTGGCATCCATTAATAGGTGAATTGAAAGCAGGTATTTATGTCAAAAAATGAATTTTTTTATAATCTACATAAAGGGTTTGATTTTAATCTGCTCTACTTTGAATTATAAAAGATTAGCTGTGTTTTGGGGGGCTCTTTTGCCTGGAAAAATTAAATATGAAAAATATATATTTTTTTCCACAAGGAGGTTACTGTTAAAGAATACCATTTATTGGCAGAACAAATGATTCAAATTTTCCTCATAAAGAAGAGTGGAAGTATAATCTCAGGATAACTATGTAATGTCACTATTTACCTCATAAGCGTTTAAGTGACCTGGCTATGTGGAGACTACAGGACTGACAGGTGTGAAGTTAATCAATATCCAGCTTTAGCAGCTACATATACTTACAAGAATTTTAAGAAAGAAAGAAAGAAAGAAAGAAAGAAAGAAAGAAAGAAAGAAAGAGAGAAAGAAAGAGAAAGAGAAAGAGAAAGAGAAAGAAAGAAAGAAAGAAAGAAAGAAAGGAAGAAAAGAAAAGAAAGAGAAAGAAAGAAAGAAAGAAAGAAAGAAGAAAAGGGAAAGAAAGAAAGTCTGAAGTTAGACAAGGAAAGTTTTTACCAAGGTCACTAAACAGGATAATTAAAAAGAAGACTTTATTTTAGGCCCTCATGGCATTTTGCCAGGCAATATTTTTAGCTCTGCTTCACTTCAAAGGATTAATTCAGATCACTCATAAACTACGGAGCCTTGGAATAAAAAATGTGACTTTAGTAAGAGAAGACTAAGAAAGGCTGAGAGACAGGAGTGCAGGAAGGTACCAGCACTTAGAACTTTGCACTAGGGCACATGGTAGACATTCAATAAATACTTGAGCATGAGTGAATAAATACATGAATGGAAGAATAATAGTTAAGAGAAAGAAAAAAAAAGGAAAGGGTTGTGGACAGAGAGTGGCCATGAGGGCTGATGGAAAATGTGTTCTGAGAAGAAACAGTAAGAAGGGAACTTTGACCACCATACTGGCTGCAGGGACTCTACCGGCATTCAGTGGAGTACTTTTATTATTATTATTATTATTATTATTATCATTAATGTTTTATTTATTTATTTTTGAGGGAGAGAGAGAGAGAGACTGCAAGCCAGGGAGAGGGGCAGAGAGGGGGAGACAGAGAATCCGAAGCCGACTCCAGGCTTTGAACTGTCAGCACAGAGTCTGATGCAGGGCTCTAACTCACAAACTGAAATCATGACCTGAGCCAAACTTGGTCACTCAACCAACTGAGCCACCGAGGTGTCCCTGGTGTACTAGCTTATTTTTTAATTTTTTTGAATTTATTTACTTATTTTGAGAGAGAAAAGATAGAGCACAAACGGGAAGGGCAGCGAGAGAGGGGAAGAAAATCCCAAACAGGCTCAGCACTGCCAGGGCAGAGCCCGACACAAGGCATGAACTCACAAACTGCGAGATCATGACTTGAGCTGAAACTGAGTCACAGGCTCAACTGAGTGAGCCCCTAACTTGAGTACTTTAAAGCTGGTGAGAAAGAGGCTCTACAGGACTGGGGGAAACCTCAAAAATAAAGGGGTCTTAGAGGCCTATACAGGAATAACACTTGTGAACAGGCTCTCCTTATCCTCAGGAGATTTGTCACAGTGTCAAAGAGGCTCCCGATTCTCCAGGAATAAAAAAAAATGTAAATAGGATATACACAGTCTTTTGAAGCCAAACAGATTTGGATTGAAAACTGGACTCTGTTACTTCATAGCTGTATGATTTATCTCTAGCGAATGACGTAACCATTCAGAGCTCAAAAGAGGAGACTACATGTCATATGCAATGGCCTAAGATATTTACTGGTAAAATGCTAGGCATTCAATAAATGTGTACTTAAGCAGTGTTTACATATAAATTTCCACTGAAAACAGCATCTTTACATTCTATAGACAGAACTTTCCTTTACATATTCTGATTTAGTTTTATTTTATTTCAGGTGGTTCTGGGCTGTTTTCTACATTGATGAAAAATTTTCCAACTTCTGCTGACCACATGTGCAATTAACAATATCATTCTTTGTTAGTTTTGTAATCAGGTAAGTCTATAGATATAAGGGATTTATATGTAATTTTAATTATGATTATCTGCTGAAATAAAAAAAAATTAGTGTGAAATAAAATCTGCTCCTATTACTGATATAAGAAAATTTTGATCATAGAAATGTATTTATTTGTGAATTATTTCACAAAAAGGAGTTATCTACCCAAATTAAATGCTGTTGATCATGCCTCCAAGCATCCAGACCCAATGAAGGCATTGAACATATTTATTTTCATGTTTATGAAAACCATTATTATTAGAGGCTACTAAGCTAAAGTTTTATTTCTTAGTTTTAAAAATGGAAATCTTTTCATGATGAAGACTCTCTGATGATTTCCTAGCAACTTTAGAGCTTGAGTTATTTACAAGTTACTGAGATTTCAATGTGTCTGTTCAAATAAACAAATAAATATCCTGTTTCACAATTTAAAAGCCTAATATTATAATGATATAAACTCCAGCCAAATTAATTTTAATTATGTAATCCTGATCACTTCTCAATATTATTAGAACTTGGTAAATGATCTGAAAGACTAAACATGCTTTACCAGCCAAGATATTTTGAAAATGAAGATTAATGAAGGAGGCTGTGTCCTACCAGATATTAAAAATGTATCTTAATGTTATAATATTAACACAGCTTGGGACTGTGACAGATATAGAAAGATATATAGGAAAGAATGGAAAATACAAAATCACACTCCAATATACAGCCTGCACAAACATACAGCATTAATCCCATACCAGGCATGTTTTTAAGCCTCTGACTATATTAATTCCTTTCCTTCTCACTGCAACTCTGTGGGATAGGCACTGTTAGCCCCTTGTTTATAGATACAGCTTGGTAGGATGTAAATAAATTTCCTGAAGCCACACAACTTGGTTATGGAGACTCGATTTGCATCCAGGCAGTCTGGTTCCTGGAGTCCATGCTCATAAACACTGCATTAAACCGCTTTTACTGTAAAGCTAAAGCAGAGGTCCTTAAAGTGTGCGTTGAGGATTTCTCGGGTCCCTGAGACTTTTCCAAACATAAGATCAGCAATGTTTTTATAATACTACTAAAGTATTATTCTCCCTTTCACTCTCATTCTCTTACAAGCATATAGTAGAGCTTCCAGAGGCTACATGGCATGTATTATTACAACAGATTCAATGCAGATGCAGGTAAGAGAATCAGGCTACCTTCTATTAAGCTAGACATTAAAGATACTTGCAAAAATGTAAGACAAAGCCATTCATCTCACTGAATGCTTTTCTTTTGGAAATATTATTTTTATGAAGTGTTATTTATATTAACATGTAATGGATCTTTTATTGTTTTCAATAAATAAATATTATACAAATTTCTGAGTTTTCATCTCTAACTCAGTAAATATTGAGAGATGCAACCTGTTTTTGTTATTTAGAGTCCATAAACAGGTCTGTGAGGTTGTCAAAAATACTTAAAGAGTGTAAGGGGGTTCTGAGACCAAAATGGTTGAAAATTGCTGTGCTAAATTAAACATTTCAAATCACACAGCAGAGAAAGTTTTATTGAACAGTTTAATGAACACATGGTTCAACCATTTTGAAAACTAAAAGTTGTATCCTTCCAAACAGTCTACAAACATCTGATAGGAGTAGAAATTGGCAACAGTCTTTCTCTGGAGGATTCTGGCAATAAAGAACAAAAGCCTAAAAATGACTCTATTTAATTTATCAGTTTCAAGGTTAGCAACATATCTTAAAGAAATAATGATTAATTAACTAAAATAATTTAATTAAAATAATACTTATTGCTCTCTTAAAATGTTGAAATTTTAATTATACAAAAATAGGAGACATTAAATAATTGTGAAATAAGTAAAAAAGTTCTAAGCAGCCATGAGAATAATATAATCAAAGACTATTTATTGATGAAGAAATACTTCCTTAAATACTGTTAAAAAATATATACACACATACATACATGTGTGTAATATACATGTATATTTACTACTATGTTTTCATAAACATTTTTATATAAATCTCTACCACACACAAAGCATAGCAGAAAGAATATACATCAACATGTAAGCAGAGCTATTCTTTAGTTTTTGTCTATATTTTCTGATTTCTATATTATGAAACATTAATTTTATGTTAAAAATATTTGAATTTAAAATTTTACCTATGACAGCACAATTATTCAGCAGTGAGGAAATGTTAAATTGAGGCACTACATGATCTATTACACAGCAACCAAAATGTTCAGGAAAAAGCGTAAAACTAAATGCAATGAATGATGTGTGGCTGAATTTTGCAACAGCAGAACAAAAAATAACAAAAATAGCTATAAAGGACATAGTTTGCCTAGTGGGGAAAATATGGATATAAACTCTAGGCATGGTAGATACCAGTATTGCATACATGTTATATTTCTTTGGTGTAGAAATGGTTTGTAGTTATGTAGGAAAATGCTCTGTATTTTTTGGAGTTTTGTGCTAATGTATTTAAGGGCAAAGTATCAAGAAGTCTCTAACATGCTTTCAAAGGGTTCAGAATAAAAAGTGTGTACAGATTAAAAAAAAAGGAGCAAATATGGCAGAAGATAACAATAAGTGCACATAGGTGAAAGGTATATGGATGTTTATTGTACTATTATTGCTCAAAATAATAGGTTTGTAATCTTTTCAGAATAAACTGTCTTGGTGGGGAGAAGAGGGTGAATAAGGCTAAGGGTTGCAATAAGGAGGGACAATTAAAATGCAGAGATACAGCAGATAGCAGTTAAAGAAGGTCAGGCTAGTGAATCTTTTTAACCTTCATTGAGCACCCACTACATTTACTCAGTAAATGTACAAGTGCTGTGGAAAAATGATCCAGAGAAAGTTTTAGCGACAGGAGGAAATTTTAGGCAGCATATAAAACAATTTACAGTATGTATCATTACAGTTATTAAAATAATTGACAACCATATATGCATAGAAAAAGACTGTTAAGAAATATACCAAGCTGTTAGGAGGGATTATCTCTGGAAGTTAGATGCTCGGATAATTTTTATTTATTTTTCTATATAGTTCTTTATCTTCCAAAATTCTGACAATGATTAAATATTACTTTTCTAATAAGAAAAAACATAACTCTGAAATTAAATGCACCAAGCCATCTGGAATCTTTGCACTCCTGATTCATACCTATTACATTTTATTGAAACAGGATGGTGATAAACCATTTTCCACTCTCTAGCTTGTGAGAGCCTAATGGCCATAGCTGAGAAGTCACATTTCCATGAACTTTTCCATCAGTTTGTGAAAGTTTATGTGTGATAAAAAGCCAGCAAGTGCTGTGAGGAGGCTGTACAGAGAGATATCTGGAACAGATAGGCTAAATAATATTTTACTCTGAGAATTGAATCAGTTAGACAATAATCTATTGGAAATAAGAAACTCCTCTTCACTGTACCTTAACTATCCACTGCCATTAATGTAACCAAAGAAAAATATCAGTATGTGACAGTGGCCAGTTTACAAAGGCAGTGGTGAGAAGTAGATTAGCAGATTGTCCTTCATAGTCCAGTGAAAGCTCTATGGTCATCAAGTCTTCCCTCTTAATTGGAGCAATGAATCTGAAATCAATTACAGTGATCATTTTTATCTTAATATCTTTGCTGATAGAATAAGTTCAACTTTGCATGTGCAGTCAGACACAAAGGATGGATTGTGGTTGACGAATAAAAGATGGTTATGAATTTACTGAAATGGGAGCATAGTGTTCATGTACTTAGTTGAAAAATTCTACCTATTTATGGACCAGAGATTCTGGTTCAAGATGAAAATTCTTGTTTAAATAAAAACAAGAGAACTTATGGGGCGCCTGGGTGGCTTGGTCGGTTGGGCGTCTGACTTCAGCTCAGGTCATGATCTCAAGGTCCGTGAGTTCAAGCCCCGCGTCGGGCTCTGTGCTGACAGCTCAGAGCCTGGGGCCTGTTTCGGATTCTGTGTCTCCCTCTCTCTCTGCCCCTCCCC
Organism: Panthera tigris; assembly: GCF_018350195.1. Taxonomy (NCBI): domain Eukaryota; kingdom Metazoa; phylum Chordata; class Mammalia; order Carnivora; family Felidae; genus Panthera; species Panthera tigris. Next base: position 83,389,047 of record NC_056667.1, on the reverse strand, counting down.
TGTTCATGCTCTCTCTCTGTCTCAAAAATAAATAAACGTTAAAAAAATTAAAAAAAAAAAAAAACAAGAGAACTTCTACTTTTAGGATCAGACTTTAGAGTTGATGTTTATATGTGTCTTGGTCTGTCTCTTTGGGCTGCTATAACAAAATACACAAACCTGGTAGTTAGAAACCGCAAAATATATTTCTCAGAGTTCTGGATGTTGGAAGTCCAAGATCAGGCACTAGCATAGTTGTGTTCTCTGGTAAGAGACCTCTTCCTAGTTCACAGCTGGCACTTTTTCACTGTGTAGAAGGGGCTAGGGATCTTTCTAGAGCCTCTTTTATAAGGCACTAATCTCATTTGTGAAAGATTGGCCCTTACGACTTAAGCACTTCCCAAAGGCCCTACCTCCTAATAACATCAACTTTTGGGGTTAGGGTTTCAAAATATTAATTTTGGAAAAACACAAATACTTATTTATTTTTGAGAGAAAGACAGGGCAACCATGAGTGGGGGAGGAGCAGAGAGAGAGAGAGACAAAGAATCCCAAACAGGCTCTGCACTGTCAGCACAGAGCCCTACGTGGGGCTTGAACCCACGAATGGTGAAATCATGTGTTGAGCTGAAATCAAGAGTCAGACACTTAACCTACTGAACCACCCAGGTGCCTCAAGAGACACAAACATTTAGACTGTAACAACAACATGATAAAGGAAATTGAACTACATTCCTTTTTATAAATAACCACTGCCATTATCCACAAACAATCAATTACAGGTTTTAAATGTAGCTCAACATTGGCTAATAATAAAGATTTGAGTCATCTGATGATATTTCTTTAAATTACAAATAGTCTTTTTTACAACTTACTGTGTATATCTTACTTTTAATATGGTAGGTCAGATCAAGATGAATCTTAGTTTATATTTTAGTGTGCCAAATTTCATCAAACTCTGTCAATATTATCCAAAGTTATACCAAAAGAATCAGACAACCAAAGACACCAAACTAAATGCAGAAAAAGCAAATCTTAAAATTGAAACAATAAATTCACATTTTACTATTTGGTTAGTAATTATCACTCAAAAAAAAAAAGAGAGAAAAAGTTTATATTTAGTCTCATTATTTTCCTCTGCAATTTTCCAATTAAGTAAATTAATATTTATTAATTACATTTAGGAGTTTTTGTTTCATTTTGGCCAAATGATCTCTTATTTATTTATATGTTCTAATGAGGTGATATTCTGAGTAAATGTGGACTACAAGTGAAGGGCATTAAGATATATTTTAATATATTTCTTGGTAAGAAATGGATGACAATCTATTATCTAAAAAGTGAGCATACTGACTATAGCACTTATATTATTTAAGAACTGCCTTTTCTAAACATCAAATTGTAAAATTTCACCTAGAAATTTCAACTCTTATAGTTTAGGCTAGACAAAATCAGGAAAATGAATAAAATGTATGCACAGAATATTTATTCCAGCATTGTTAGTAATATTTTAAGAAATGGAAACGATGTTGACATGGAAATTGATTTAACCAATATTGAGCTCCATAAATATAATGTGTGTTTATATTTATATTTTTTTGGTATAAATAAAGGCCCATTAGGAGTTTTAGTATACATGGAGAACATTATTATGGTATGAATTTATCTGAAATGTTTATGTGTGTTCATAATATTTGATAGAACAAGTTCTGTCAGACATCCTAAATTGTTAACAGCATAGTGATTGTAGGGAGATTGTACTTTATATTTTGTATATCTTGTACTATTTGCATTTTAAACCAAACCAAAATCATTTTATAATTATAAAAAAGTAGAATTCCAACAACACTAACAATACCACCTGCTCTCTAGCCTATACTGATTGATAATGTGAGATATATATATTAGTGGCCTAAAGAGTCCTTTATTCCATCTCCAATCTCATCCTCATTTAGTATGTTCCTCCTCACCTTTTGACTCAATGTAACATCACTTCCCTAGGAAAACCATCCCTGACATATCTAAGCAGATTAGGCTTCTCTGTTATAAACATGTTGCATTTATATTCTGTAAGAAAATGTACAATTGGGGGCACCTGGGTGACTTAGTTGGTTAGGTGTACAACTCTTGATTTTGACTCAAGTCATGATCTGACAGGTTCATGAGTTTGAGCCCCACATGAGGCTCCACACAGTGTGGAGCCTGCTTGGGGTTGTCTCTCTCTCCCTCTCTCTCTGCCTTTCCCCTGCTCATGCTCTCACTCTCTTTCTCTCAAAATAAGTAAATAAACTTAAAAATATATACATATACAACTGAAGTTTCTTGTCCCTGTCCATTTTCTTTTCTGGATCATAAAATTCATTTTGCAATGACTCAGTCTCTGATAATCACTGCTATATCCCTAGTGCCTAGCCCAGTGCCAGGCTCATAGGTAACTATCTATTATATGTATCAGTGAATGAATTTAAAAATGTGATGAATTATCTGAGAAAGGATAATTTTCTTGATTTCTAAGTTTTACATAAAATATTACAACATATTTATATTAAATTCATATTTAATAATTTAACTTAACTATAAGAATATGTTCCACAGACTTGTCCTGAAATAGTGTGTGTGTGTATATTTTTATAAAATGTCTCTCTCTATATATAAAATGTATCTAAGCATAGCACTGAATTATGTTTGAATAAGTTTATTAGATCACTAATATATTATAATACATAATATATATTTAATATACATATAATACATATAAATTTTAATATACCAAATATATATTATATATAATACATTATATACATGTATCTACATATATATGTATATATACACATACATAATGTCTCTAAACATAGCACTGAATTTTTTTTGACTGAATAAGATTATTAGAACACCAAATCCACAAAGTAAACCCAGGAACATTTATAGAAATATAAAAATATCTAGGACCTTAAAAAATAAAACATATAATGATTAACATTGAACCCCAAATGACTAGACATTCAAAGAAACAAAAATAAGTATCATAATAGGAAGGAGAAAAAAAATCAAGTAATAGAAACTAAACTTAAAATGAAACAGATGCTAGAATCAGTAGACAAGGACTTTAAAACAGTTTTTAAAACTGAATCTTATATGTCAAAAAAATGTAAAGGAAGTGAAATACGGAAGATACATTAAGTGATACATGTAAGATAAAAAAAAAAAAAAAAAACAAACAAAAAACCCAAATCAACCTCCTAGAGATGAAAAACACAATTTCTTTAGTGAAAAAAAAAAAAAATAGATAAGATTAACAGAAGATTAGCAACTGTGGAATAAAAGATTAGTTAACTTGAATGCATAGTAACAGAAACTATCCACAATAAAACAGAGAAAAAAGACTGAAAAAATGAACAGAATGTGAGGTGTAGGACAACTTCAAACAGGCTAATTAATGTACATGTAACAGGGGCTACTGATGGCAAAAGAAAGAGAAAATAGGAAAATATTTTTAAAAGTTATGACTGAAAAGTTTCAAATTGATGACAACTATAAACCTAAAGTTGCAAGAAACAAAAAAACCAAGCAAACATAAAGAGGACTGCTGCAAGGTACTTCATGATCAAATTATAAAAAGCAAAACGGCTAGAGAACGACACATATGATAAATATAAATCAGTGGCTCTAGACTGCAGACAATTTGCCCTCCCTAGACGACACTAGACAATGTTCAGATACATTTTTGGTTGTTGAAACTGACAGAATGAATGCACTACTGGTGTCTAGTGAGTAGAGGCCAGAGATACTGTGTAACGACGACTTCTTGTCAAAAGTAATACAAGGCAAGGATAGTGGGGCAACAACTTTAAAGAACAGCTAGGAAAACATAGTCAACCTAGAAATCTACACCAAGCAAAACAACGGTGGAATACAGACCTCATCAGACATAAAAATGTTGAAAGAATTCATTACCATGAATTAGCACTACAAGAAATGTTAAAGGAAGTCCTTCAGGCAGAAAAAAAAATAATAATAATACCAGAGAGAAAACTGGATCTATAAAAAGAAATGAAGAGCACTGGAAATGCAAAGCATGTGGGTAAATATAAAATTCGTATTTTATTACTTAAGATAGCTGCTTAAAGCAAAAATAATAACAATGCATTATGGGGTTTATAATGTATATTTAAGTAAAATATATGACAACAATAGCACAGAATCTGAGATGAGAGGAGAAAAGAAAATACTGTTGTAAAATTCTTATATGCAAAATGATAGATTACTTGAAGGAGGATGCAATAAGTTAAACATGTATACTATATGCCTTTAACAACTACTGAATAAGTAATTGTAGCTAATAAAAAATGAGATAAAATGAAATAAAAACTATGGAATTGGCCTACAAAAGCATAAAAGGTGATAAAATGGAATAAAGCACAGATTATATATGAGAAGCAAGAACTAGCTCTTGGTTGGAATCCTTGATCAATGAGGGGCAGGAACTGATAAATATATTCTTCACTCTTTCTCCATGTAATGCAGAATGTCCCAAAGCACTGAATAATTAATAAAACTTGGAAGTAGTCAGGTCCATGATACATCCTCATTTTGGCTCTCCCTAATATCTGGCCTCACTTTCCTATCTCTCATTCTTTATCCCTAAGATAGTGTTCCATAATAAAATAATGGAAAACAAGCTCCTTGCCTCAGGTTAAGACAACACCCAAATGGAAATTTCTAGTAAGCAACTAGATATACGTGTCTTGAGTTTAGGAAAGAGGTCTAGAAATAGAAATTTGGGGGTTGTTAGCATATAAATGGAATTTAAAGCCCCAAGACTAGTTAAGAAGCCTTAAAGAATGAGAGTACATAAAGAGGTATGAGGACTGAGAGTTGGGACACTATATTATTCAAAACTTACAAGACAAGACAATACAGCAAAAAAGGAGGCTAACAGGGAGTAGTTAGTAAGATAAGACTAAAACCAAGAGAATGTGTGGCATCTTGAAATCCAAGGGAAGAAAGTAATTTAAGGAGAGCATGTTTAAATGTGTCGAATGCTACTGAAAGCTTGAGTCTGATGAGGACTGACTTTTGACCATTTTGTCAGTATGGAGGTATTGCACTCGTGGCAAGAATTTATTTGATGGGGTACTGGGATAAAATTCAGATTGGAGTGTGGCTTCAGGAGAGAATGAGAAGTCTGAAGTAGATTCATTGAGTACAGATAACTCTTCCCAAGCATTTTTCTCTCTAATTTCTTTGCATAATTCCCTTGGTGACTACAACCAGTCTAAATGCAATAAATATCATCTAGATATTGAAAATGCCCAAATGCATAAACCCAGCCCAGACTGCTCACCTTATCTATGAAAGTATATTTCTAATAATACCTTGACATATCAACTGGGATTTCTAATACATAATATAAATCTATCATACTTAAAACAGATTCCTGAACTCCTTATCTTCTCTCAGAAACCTTATCCTCTTTAGTCTTCCATATCTCAGTTAATAGGCCTTTCATTCTTTCAGGTTTTATGTGCTAAAATCTTTGAGTCATCCATGACTCCTCTCTACACATGTAACAATTTGTCAGTAAACTCTGGATTCACTTTTTTAAGTATACCCAAAACCCTATCAATTTTTCACTTCTTCCATGGTCACTATCCTGGTCAAAAAATCATCATCGTCTTTTAGTTAGTGAGACAATTGCAAAAGCTTTCTCTCTGACATCCCTGCTTCATTCCTTTCTCCCACTTCTTTTTCCAATTTATGTTCAATAGAGCAGCTTGGGGTAGTCTGAAGAATAATTATACTCAGTTCTATCCTCTGCTCAGAACCTACTAATGACTTTCCCTGTTGGAGTAAAAAGTCAAGGTCAGTTCAATGGCCTTATAGGGCCATATTCCTTCAGGCCCTTCTTACTTCTCTAAGTTTATCTCAGGCTGCTTTCTTCCTTACTATACATTAGTATCCTGGCTGCTTCTCCAAAAATAGGCAAATTCTGGCCTGGGGGCCTTTGCCTTGACAGTTTCTTCTGTCTGGAAGGCCCTTCAGCCAGATAACCTGAAAGAATAGTTTCCTTACTTCTATCAAGTCTTTGTCCAAATGTTACCTTCTTACATTTGGATTTTTTTTAGATTTTATTTATTTTGAGAGAGAAAGAGACCACGAGCAGGGGAGAGGGAGAGAAAAAGGGAGAGAGAGAATCTCAAGTAGGCTCTGCACTGTCAGCATGGAGCCCATATGGGGCTTGAACTCAGGAAATGTGAGATCATGACCTGAGTCAAAGTCAAAAGCTGGACGTCTAACCAACTGAGCTACCCAGGCACCCCAACCTTCTTAAATTTGTAAATATTAATACTGTAACCCCAACTCTGGCTCCCTAGTGTTCTTATCCTGGTTTATTTTTTTCTATAGTACTTAACTTTTTCTAACATGTTTATAATTTATTTATTATGTCAATTGGTTGTCTTCTTCAAGTAGAATGTGAGTTCTTTGAACAGAAATTTTTTTATGATTTATCCATTATTGTATTCCTAAGATCCAGAATACTGCCTGGCATAGAGTAGGTACTTAAAACATATTTGCTGAATGAAGAAAAACTCTTACTGATACATCTATATCTATGTATACATGTATGTATATATGTATGTATGCACACATGTATGTATATGTATACACGCGTATGTATATATGTGTGTATACATATGTGTATATATACTGTATATACTGTATATATGTATGTATACATATGTATATATGTGTATATATACATATGTATGTATATGTGTATATATACATACGTATATGTACATGTGTATGTATATGTATAAAGATTTCTCAGGCAGAAGTGTTGATAAAAATTTTTAAACAAGCTTGATATTATCCATAGTTGAATCAAACTCCCTTGATTCACTAGCTTCCTTTAAAACTAATGTAATCTTTGCATTGATGACATAGAATTTTTGATGTAAATGTTCAAAGGTGTGTACAAGTTCCATTCCAGCATGTTAGAATGTTCTTACTGATGTAGAGAGCCAAAGATAAGGCAACACCAAGAACAAGATGAAAAGAAAGGTTTAAGATGGGGATATTTTGGAACATTTGCTGATAGAGCACAGAATAGGGGTATGTGGATATGAATTTCTTATTCAGAGCCAGGTTGAGCAACATGACCCTTTGCCAATGCTTCTTACACTTTCTTTGGATTATTGATGTGAAGCTTCTGTTTTATTGAAGCTTATGGTGATAAGAATGTTGGCCCAGATTAATCTAACATCTCCTTTTTCCTTGAAATCCAATGAAAGCATTTTATCACTTAAAGGAATATCATACTTTTGCATTCAGATGAAAAAATGAGCAGGAAAAAAAAAAGCTTTTTACTATGGGCATTCTGAACTAGGTATCAACCTATCATTGTCAGAGAACATTTTCTTCTATTTTTTTAAACAAAATGTTATTTCCAAAGACATGCTTTATTTCTCCTTAGAGATGTTCTGAAACTGAGCAGAGAAAAACAGAATGTGAGCACATGACTTAAAAATAAAACAACAAAAAAGTCTCTAACACAATGTCAAAAGACAACCTAAGAAAATGTGCTGCCTTGGATTTTTAGCTTGCTTAGGTTAACAAATGATGACTTTAAAACCTAGGAAATCTTCCTTTCAAAAAATTGTTAGCAAATTTAGAGAAAAAATTTTAATGTCACATAAAAAATATATATAAAACTGTAGGTGGATGAATGGCAAAAACAACCTAAAATTTGAGATCAATGACCTCTATTGTTATTCTAGAATAAACATCTGAAGGAAAATAACCATTCATTAGACTCAACAATAGGCAGAAACCACAGCTGGCATGAAGGTTGTATTTCCCTTATGCAGAATCTTTAAGTAGTGCTTTAGATTTGCTTAACAAGACAGACTGATTTACATTTCCTTACATTTCTTTTTCTTTCTTGGCTTTCAAGAGAGTGTACTGTTGGGGCCATTTTTCCTTAAATTTTAATTTGTTTTCTGATATATGAGTTCGTTTTCTGAGTTGAAGGAATGGAACAATGCCCCCAACACAGTGAAAAATGAAGCTTTCAATGAAGAATCCAGGTTATTGAGGAAAACAAATGGCAATATGCTTAATAGACTGCCATATCCAAATATGTTGAATGGCCAAATTATTGAACATTTTAGTCCCTATTACCATTTTACTTTTTTTCCTTGGTGATTCTTTTTTCTCATTTTTTTCTGTTCTTTTTCTCTGTAATTTCATCAAATACTTTTATTTGTCCTTTGGGAAATATGAATTTGACATTTAAAAACACAAATGCCTTTAACATTTATAAACTTGAAATCTATCACAGGAAAATGGTTGGTTTAATTAAAAATATGATTACTTAAATATATAAAGATCCTATTATTCAAAATGACTACATTATTATACAGTGCTTTTACGAATGATTCTATATTATATCAAATATATTCAAAGTATTTTATATGTTCATTTAATAAGAAGAATTATTTTTAGACTTGGCTATAGCATATAAAAAGTTATTTCTATATTATGTAAATATTTGCTCAAGTAATTTGTATACTGAGTCCAGTTCTATGCAAGATGAAGTAGGCACACTCTATCTGTCTCTACAATTGAATGCAAATATTAACTCTGAACAGAAGACATAAATAGATAGTATCTGAGGACTTAAATGGTAGCAAGCAGATTTGGGAAGGAGTGCAGAATTGGATGTACCACCAATATGGTGAATATCGTTTTTTTCCACCTTTTGTTATCACCAGACATGGACTGAAAGGCAACCTGAAACCCAGAAAATGCCACCTAGAGAGAAAAATATATACATAAAAATATATATACACATAAGTATATACAAAAAGCCTTATATATAGAAAAGGCCTTATTTTCTGTACTGAGAAGCCAGAAAAAAGACACCAAAGTCCAGTCTTTCTCTTCTCCACCCTTCCCTCCCCTTCCCTTCTCTTCTTTTCTCCCACCTTTTTTCTTTCTTTCCTTCCTGCCCCAGCCCCCAGGTAATACCTCAGTGACACAGAAACTGGGAAGTCACCTTAAATACTGAAGGAGGGAAATTTACTTTATGACCAAAGAGACTGGGAATCAAAAAGCAAGGGAGGAATTTACTTTGCTTTTTATTCCTGTCTGTTCTCACACTGCTTGGCTCCAGATACAGAATCAGTTGCAGAAAGTGGAAAAATAGAGAAACTAAAGGCCTGGGTTTCTGATTAGAGGACCATAAAATGAGCACCCTGAGAACCAGAAGCACTGAGGAGATTACAAAAGAGAAGGGAACTCTAGAGAGCTGTTGCATAAACTGGTGTATAAACTTCTGGGCTCACCTCCCCATGCTGCACATGCAAGGATCTGGTCCAAAAAAGCACAACAAATGCTTTGAGAACTATGGCCCTAGACTGGCTACTGAATTAGTTGTGCAAAAGATTTTCACTAGAACCAATGCCTATGAGAGGAGGGATGGAAATCGTAGCCTGAGTCTAAGTAGGTTGATTGCCTAATAAAACAAAACGAAACTAAAAAATTAACTATCACATTGGATTTAAACAAGATGCAGAGTCTCATAATCTAATATTCAAAATGTCCACGGATACAATCCAGATGAAGAAGCAGGCATATAAAGAACCAGCAAAATATCAGCTCACAAGGGGAAAGACAATCAATAGATGTCAATGCTGAAAAACACATATCCTGGAATTTCAGACAAAATCTTCAAAGAGGCTGTTATAACTATGTCCCAAGAATACTTTAAACAAATGGGAAGAATAGAAATCTCAGCAAAAACATGGTCAAATAAGGTTTTCTATATATGCAGATGTAATACATATGAAAATCGCAACATAAAGGGAAGGTTGAAAGGTCCTACATGGTGGTTAAGTTTTCTATATTACACTTGAAGTGATAAATATGAACTATAAATAGAATTTAAAAATGTAAGTATGACAATGATAATCTCTAGGGATTTCACTGAAAAAAAAATCCACAAAGAGAAATAGTAAAAAACCTAATAAGTAAATTAAAAATTGAAATATAAAAAATTAAATATTTTTTCATTATTAAGGAGAGGAAGCAAGGAAGAAGAAACAGGGAAAGGAAAAGAGAATAAATAAGCAGAAAACAAATACCAACATGATATAACTAAATTCTAACATATCAAAACACATATCAATAAATATATGTAAATGGTTTAAACACACCAATGAAAAAGACAGATTCCTGGATGAAGGAGCCATTTGCAAAAGTTATATGCTGTATGATTCCATTCACATGACATTCTCAGAAAGGCAAAACTACATGTTAAAAAAATAGATTGGTGGTTACAAGGGATAGCCATCAGGGGAGGATGTGACTACAAAAGGATAACACTTTGGAGAGTGCTGGATCTGTTCTGTATCCCAATTGCAGGGGTTATATAAATCTATACATGTGTTAGCACTCATAGAATTACTCATGAAAAAAGTTAATTTTTACCATCATACTCAATGGTGAAAAACAGCTTTTCCTCTGCAATCTAGAATCAGACAAGGATGTCCACTATCACCATTTTTATTCAACATTGTTGTGGAAGTCCTTGCCACAGCAATCAGAAAAGAAAAAGAAATAAAAGCACTAATACTGGTAAGGAAGAAGTTAAACTGCCACTACTTGCAGATATCATGAAACTATATATAGAAAACCTAAAGACTACACCAAAAAACGATTAGAAGTAATTAATAAATTCAGTAAACTTACAGGATACAAAATTAACAACCAGAAATCAGTTGTATACACTAACAATAAAGTAGAAGAAATAGACACTAATATACACTAATATATACTAAATATACACTAATAATGAAGTAACAGAAAGAGAAATTAAGACAACTCTATTTACATCTTTTTGCCTCAAGAAGAATAACATATTGAGGAATAAACTTAACCAATGAGGTGAAAGACCTATGCTCTGAAAACTATAAAATGTTGATGAAAGAATTTGAAAACGACACAAATAAATGACAAGATAGTCCATGCTCATGGATTGAAAAAATATTGTTAAAATGTCCATATTACCCAAAGAAATCTACAGATTCAATGCAATCCCTATCAAAGTTCCAACAGCATTTTTCACAGCATTTAGGGTTATTTTCATAAATAACCCTAAAAAATGTATGGAAACACAAAAGTCCCAGAATAGCCAAAACAATCTAGAGAAAGAAGGAGAAAACCAGAAGTATCACAATTATAGATTTCAAGATATACTATGAAGCTATAGTAATCAAAACAGTATGGTACTGGCACAAATACAGACATATAGATCAATAGAACAGAATAGAAAACACAAAAATAAGCTCAGGATTGCCTGGTCAAATAATCTATGACAAAGGAGTCAAGAATAAACAATGGGGAAAGACAATTTCTTCAATAAATTATGCTGAGAAAATTAGTCAGCTTCATGCAAAAGAATGAAACCAGACCACTTTCTTATACCATACACAAAAATAAACTCAAAATGGATTAAATGTGAGACCTGAAACCATAAAAATCCTAGAAGAGAACATACCCAATAATTTCTTTGACACTGGCCACAGCAAAATTTTCTAGATAGGTCTCCTAAGGCAAGGGAAACAAAAGCAAAAATAATACTTGGAGTACATCAAGATAAAAACCTTTTTCACAGTGAAGGAAACTATCAATAAAACAAAAAGACAACCTACTGAATGGTAGAAGATATTTGGAAATGATATATCCAATGAGAGGTTAATATCCAAAATATATAAAAACTTATATAACTCAACACACAAAAAAATCCAATTAAAAAATTAGGACAGAGGGCCTGAATAAACATTTTTCCAAAGAAGACGTGCAAATAATCAAAAGACACATGAAAAGATTCTCAACATCACTGATCATCAGGAAAGTGCAAAGCAAAACACAAAGAGACATCACCTAATACCTGTTAGAATGGCTAGAATAAAATAGACAACACATAATAAGTGTTAACAAAGATGTGGAGAAAAAGGAATAATCATGCACTCTTGATGAGAATGTAAATTGCTACAGCCACTGTGGAAGACAGTATGGAGTTTCCTCAAAAAATTAAAAATAGAAATACGAGGGCACCTGGGTGGCTGAGTTGGTTAAGCGTCCAACTCTTGATTTCAGCTGAGGTCATGATCTTGCAATTTGTGGGATCAAGCCCCACATGGAGCTCTGTGCTGACAATATGGAGCCTGCTTGGGATTCTTTCTCTCTCCCTCTCTCTCTGTCCCTCCTCTGCTCATGCTCTCTCTCTCTCCCTCAAAATAAATAAATAAGCTTAAAAAAAGTAGAAATACCATACAATTCAATAATTCCGCCACTGAATATTTACCAAAAGAAAACAAAACACCAATTCTAAAAGATATATGCATCCCTTTGTTTATTTCAGGATTATTTACAATAGCCAAGATATGGAAGCAACAGATGTCTATTGATAGATGAATAAATAAAGAAGATGTGGCATTATATATAATATATATATATATATATATATATATATTATATATAATATATAATGGAATATTACTCAGACATAAAAAGGATGAGATCTTGCCATTTGAGACAACAAAATGGACTCAGAGATTATTATACTAAATGAAATAAGTCATGCACAGAAAGACAAATATCTTATGATCTCACTTATATGTGAAGTCTAAAAAACAAAACAAGTGAATAAAGGAGAACAACAAAATAAGCAGAATCAGACCTATAAATGCAGAGAGCAAATTAATGGTTGCCAGAGGCAAGGAAGGTGGGGAGATGGGAAAAATGGGTGAAGAAGAATGGGATATACAGTCTCCTAGTTATGGACTGAATAAGTCATGGGAACTACAGGGTATAGCACAGGGAATATAGTCATTGATGTTGTACTAGTGTTGTGTGGTGACAGATGGTAGCTACACTTGAGGTGAGCATAGCATAACACATAAAGTTGGGGAATCACCATGCTACACACCTAAAACTAATGAAAGTGGTGTATCAACTATACTAAAAAATGTTTTAAAAGTCAATTTTACTATATCCAATTTAAAAGACAAAATTAAAAATAATAGCCATATATTTAATGCTTGTTATATGCCAAGCACTTTTAAGACATTGTTTTGTATAGTCTTTAGAATAATCTAATGAATTATATAGATTCTTCTCTATTTCACAGGTGATAAAGATTCTATAGCTGAATGCCTTACTAAAGTTTAGTAAATGATTTACAAAGTTCACAACAGAATATAACCAAAATCTTTTTGATTCCAAAATCTTATTTTCTATATGATGATATTTATTTACTTAGAAGCAGTAGTTTACTTCCAAAATGGAGGGGAAAAAACTTAGCTTTCACAAATTAGAAAACACAGTGAAACAAAGACATTATAACATAACATAACATAACACGACACGACACGACATGACACAACATAACATAACATAACATGCATGTCTTCTACTAAATTATTTTTATTTTGTTGTACTCTGTTTAAACATTAAGTAAAGATTCTATAGGATACTAGCTGTGTAGGAAGTATCTATTTATTCACTTAATAAATATTTACTAAATTCATAATGCAAAACACACTGAGCACTATAGTAGATTAAAAATGAGTCAGATACAGACCATATTGTCATGGTGCTTATGATCTACAACGGGAATTAGAACATGCCTATAGAAAATATTAACTGTTTTGATCATATCCCCATGTGTAACATACCACACCAAACTTGGAGACTTTTAGTGACTTAAAACAAAAATGTATTATTTTCTCTGACAGTGATATTTGTAAACTAAGATCGGCTGGGTGGTTCTGACTTGGGATCTGTGATGTCATTTGCAATTTGTCATCAGCTGGGCTGGAAATATCTAAAGGTTACAATCTATTGGGTTTTCAGATGCATCATCCACATGGCTACCAATTGATTCTGGCTACTTTTAGGGAGCTCAGGGGGGCTATCAACAGAAATGCCTACACATGGGTTCTCCATGTTTCTTTAGCCTTTCTAGCATGGCAGCTGGATTCCAAGTGGGAGTATCCAAGAGTGAATGTTTCAAGAGGCCCAGGTACATCTACAAGACTCCTTGAGACCCACCTTTGGAAATAACAAAGAATTATTTCTTGTACATTCTATTGGTCAAAATTCTGAACCAGCCCAGATTCAAGTGGAGGTGTTGTGAATATGGAGACGTGTAGCTCATTTTCAGACTATTTTTGTAAACTATTGTCTGGTCTTTGGTTTCCAGCAATTTATATACTTTATAAATGTTAAATCTATTCATCCCCCATTGAAGACCTGCAAAGTCTCATCCTATTACTGTATTGGTTCAAGCTTGAAGTTGAGCAGCTTATCATTTAAATTAGGTCTAGGCACATCATCCTGTTTAATTTTTAAGTCTTCTGAACTAAGGACACAAGTTCCCTGTCTCCCCAACTAATAACTTAATTCAACATAAAATGGTGACAAATATGAGATACCCACAGTAGAAACTTGCATCCAAAAAGGGGTGGGAGAGAGAATTTATCACTGTTTTACCGTTCTGAAATCCTGGCAAGCACACATCACCAGATCCTTGTTTAGGACCCAGTCATGGTCCCTGAGAGTGATTCTCTACTCTTCATTATGAATCACCCTTCATTCTTTATTATAAATGGCCTGTGTTTGCCACTGAATATCGTTCTCAGCCTGCTTCTGCCCATGAAAGGCTGGAGCCTTAAAAGCTCTTTTCATTTTAAACTGTCCTTTCCAAGTTGGTGGTGCTTCTGCCAATACAGTTTTCTTAAAACTCTGTGAGTTTTTTATGAATATTACTGGGATTCAGTCTTGTGGGGGAAAAGCCTCAACTACAAAATCTTTTCAAAGTAGTTTATTTTCTATATTTGGCTAAAAATCATTGGAGTAGGGGCAACGCCCCTAAGATTCTTTTAAAGCATGCCTTAAAAGATGCTTTTTTTGATGTGTTCTAAAAGAGCTTGCAGCCATACCCTTGGGGCTATAATTTACTGGCAATGCCCTGGGTTTGATACATGCCCTAAGGCATTTCTTACTTTGAGAATCTTCTGCTGGTTATAAAGAAAGAAAGGATGAAAAATATATTTGTTTAAACCCAGCAAGTCCTAAATCCTTTATATTTTCTACAATCTGTGTTAGAAAACTGAATAAAATTCATCTTAGTTCATCTCTTCTATATTCACACCTTATCTATGGCTAAAAATGTTGGCATTTTCAACATAAGCTGGAAAGTCTCCTTACCCAAAACTATCAATTCTTAGGTATATTTTCCATTTGTAATGCTACTGAAATGTTTGGCACTTAATCAAAAAGATGTCCTCATTGATTCCAATAACAATTTTCTCACTGTCTTGCTCAAGAGTTCATGGTCTCCTTAGGGCCTGTGTAGTTTCCACCTACCACTAAGATTTGGGGTTGTATGTTGCTACAGCACAGTCTAAACTCTCCTGGGTGCTACATCGACATCCATCTCATTTGATTCTCACAAAAAGCCTGTCAATAAAGATGTGTCTCTTATTCTAGTATGCTTTCTAACCAAGAGGTGGTTGGGGGCTCTGCCAGCATTACCGTGGTCCTCAATATCTGGAAGAGCTAGTATCTGGAATATTGCTGGCATGTGGCAGAAAAAAAGAGACTTCTACAGGATTGTACACAGGCAGTTAATGCTCAGCCCACGTCATGTCACTTCCACTCATAAGTCATTAACTAAAGAAAGGGAGATGGGCAAACTGAATTAGACAAAGTAGGAAAGTACAATCCTATCTCATATTCAGAAGGAGAGAAATAAATATTTGTGACCAATCCAAATGACTACCACCTCATGAAAAGCTCCCAATATACTTCTTGTCATAAAGTGGATACTCAACAAATAACTGTTGCAGCCATTATCATTATGGTTATTGCATCTGCTATGGTCTACTCTTAGGCATGCATACTGCTGGCCATCTGTCTCCATATACCCTTGTGATATGATATGAAATAAATGGAATTGGTGTTTGAGTCTGAAGTTGGTCATTTACCAGCTACATAAAAGTGGGCATATCATTTGATTTCTATGTACCTACATCTAAAATTTATTTTGCTGATTTTAAAACATGATACAAATGTAGGTCAATCCATAACACACTGAGTCATGCATCACCTTGAAGCTCTGCCTAATTTTGGATCTTATTCTCCCAATGTAACTATTGCCCCCATTAGAGCTTTGGGGTAAATTAATTCTATTCTATTCTATTCTATTCTATTCTATTCTATTCTATTCTATTCTATTCTATGTTATTATTTTATTTATTTTTTAATTTTATTTTTTAAATTTACCTCCAAATTAGTTAGCATATAGTGCAACAATGATTTCAGGAGTAGATTCCTTAATGCCCCTTACCCATTTAGCCCATCCCCCCTCCCACAACCCCTCCAGCAACCCTTTGTTTGTTCTCCATATTTAAGAGTCTCTTGTGTTTTGTCTCCCTTCCTGTTTTTATATTATTTTTGCTTCCCTTCGCTTATGTTCATCTGTTCTGTGTCTTAAAGTCCTCATATGAGTGAAGTCATATGATATTTGTCTTTCTCTAATTTTGCTTAGCATAATACCCTCTACTTCCATCAACGTAGTTGCAAATGGCAAGATGTCATTCTTTTTGATTGCCAAGTAATACTCCATTCGATGGACATTTGGGCTTCTTCCATATAATACATACATATATATATATATATATATATATATATACATATACACTCACATATATGTATATATATATATATATATATATACCACATCTTCTTTAGCCATTCATCCATCGATGGACATTTGGGCTCTTTCCATACTATGGCTACTGTTGATAGTGCTGCTATAAACATGGGGGTGCATGTGTCCCTTCGAAACAGCATACCTGTGTCCCATGGATAAATGCCTAGTAGTGCAATTGCTGGGTCATAGAGTAGTTCTATTTTTAATTTTTTGAGGAAACTCCATACTGTTTTCCAGAGTGGCTGCACCAGCTTGCAGTCCCACCAGCTGTTCATAAGAGATCCTCTTTCTCCACATCCTCGCCAACATCTGTTATTGCCTGAGTTGTTAATGTTAGCCATTCTGACAGGTCTAAGGTGGTATATCATTGTGGTTTTGATTTGTATTTCCCTGATGGTGAGTGATGTTGAGCATTTTTTCATGTGTCAGTTGGCCTTCTGGATGTCTTCTTTGGAGAAATGTCTATTCATGTCTTTTGCCTATTTCTTTCCTGGATTATTTGTTTTTTGGGGTGTTGAGTTTTATAAGTTCTTTATAGATTTTGTATACTAACCCTTTATCTGATATGCTATTTGCAAATATCTTCTCCCATTCCATTGGCTGCCTTTTAGTTTTGCTCAGTGTGTTTCCTTTGCTATGCAGAAACTTTTTATTTTGATGAGGTCCTAATAGTTCATTTTTGCTTCTGTTTCCCTTGCCTCCAGAGACATGTTGAGTAAGAAGTTGCTGAGGCCAAGATCAAAGAGGTTTTTGCCTGCTTTCTCCTCGAGGATTTTGATGGCTTCCTGTCTTACATGGAGGTCTTTCATCCATTTTGAGTTTATTTTGTGTATGGTGTAAGAAAGTGGTCCAGGTTCATTCTTCTGCAAGTCACTGTCCAGTTTTCCTAATACCACTTGCTGAATAGACTGTCTTTATTCCATTGGATATTCTTTCCTGCTTTGTCAAAGATTAGTTGGCCATACATTGTGAGTCCATTTCTGGGTTCTCTACCTGTTCCACTGATCTGAGCGTTTGTTCTTGTGCCAGTACCATATTGTCTTGATGATTACAGCTTTGTAGTATAGCTCGAAGTCTGGAATTGTGATGCCTCCTGCTTTGGTTTTCTTTTTTAAGATCGCTTTGGCTATTTGGGGTCTTTTCTGGTTCCATACAAATTTTAGGATTATTTGTTCTAGCTCTGTGAAGAATGCTGGTGTTATTTTGATAGGGATTGCATTGAATATGTAGGTTGCTTTGGGTAGTATTGGCATTTTAACAATATTTGTTCTTCCTATCTAGAAGCATGGAATCTTCTTCCATTTTTGTATGTCTTCTTAAATTTCTTTCATAAGCTTTCTATAGTTTTCAGTGTATAGATTTTTCACCTCTTGGGTTAGATTTATTCCTAGTTATTTTATGGTTTTCAGTTCAATTATAAATGGGATCGATTCCTTGATTTCTCTTTCTGTTGCTTCATTGTTGGTATATAGGAATGCAACAGATTTCTGTGCATTGACTTTATATCCTGCAACTTTGCTGAATTCATGAATCAGTTCTAGCAGTTTTTTTGATGGAATCTTTTGGGTTTTCCATATAGAGTATCATGTCATCTGTGAAGAGTGAAAGTTTGACATCCTCCTGGCCGATTTGGATGCCTTTCATTTCTTTGTGTTGTCTGACCTCAGAGGCGAGGACTTCCAATACTATGTTGAATAACAGTGGCAAGAGTGGATGGACATCCTTGTGTTGTTCCTGACCTTAGGGGGAAAGCTCTCAGTTTTTCCCCATTGAGGATGGTATTAAGTGTTGGGTCTTTTGTATATGGCTTTTATGATCTTGAGGTATGATCCTTCTATCCCTACTTTCTTGAGGGTTTTTATCAAGAAAGGATGCTGTATTTTGTCAAATGCTTTCTCTGCATCTATTGAGAGGAATATATGGTTCTTGTCCTTTCTTTTATTGATGTGGTGAATCACATTGATTGTTCTGCGGATATTGAAGCAGCCCTGCATCCCAGGTATAAATTCCACTTGGTAGTGTGAATAATTTTTTTAATGTATTGTTGGATCCGGTTGACTAATATCTTGTTGAGGATTTTTGCATCCATGTTCATCAGGGAAATTGGACTGTAGTTCTCCAACAGAGAACAGAGGACTATAGTTCTCTGTCTGGTTTTGGAATTAAGGTAATGCTGGCTTCATAGAAAGAGTCTGGAAGTTTTCTTTCCATTTCTATTTTTTGGAACAGCTTCAAGAGTATAAGTGTTAACTCTTCCTTAGATGGGGTAAATTAATTCTTAACCCTTCCAGAAAACAAACACTACTCCCTGGAATGTCTCTTTCCATAAGTCTTTGGTGATTCCTTGAATACTACCCACTGCAAATTACTTCTTTCCATGTTCTCTTCCCACTATGCTCTAGGTGTAAGTCGTTTCTACTAGGCCTGAAATGATTCTCTAAAATGCAACCTTTTATTGTGAGTAAATTTCTCAATAATCTTGACTTGATACAATATTCCTAGCTGATGTACTTTAGGCATTTCTTGACTTTAGCACCTGATACAGTTTTCCTGTCCAAATCAGCTCAGGTATCATTCTTTCTCACATCAATGTTATCATTTCTACTAGTATCAAGACTTTATAGCTCCTTTCAAATCTCCATCTTCTTCAAATTTAACTTATTTACTTTCATCTTCGTTCAATTCCAGAGACCATACCATCAACCCTCCTGTCAAAGTACCAACAAAGCCACTTAAAATTACAACTCTGCTATGAAAGATAAATGTATTCTGCTGTAATTGTGTATAATAAAGGAATTGACCTAGTTAGGGAGGTCAAAGGAGGGTTTCCCAGTGAAAGCATGATTAAACTCACATTAGAAGAAAAAATGGGTGGCGCCTGGGTGGCTCGGTCGGTTGGGCATCCGACTTTGGCTCAGGTCATGATCTCACGGTCCGTGGGTTCGAGCCCCGCGTCAGGCTCTGTGCTGACCGCTCAGAGCCTGGAGCCTGTTTCAGATTCTGTGTCTCCCTCTCTCTCTGCCCCTCCCCTGTTCATGCTCTGTCTCTCTCTGTCTCAAAAATAAACGTTAAAAAAAAAAATTAAAAAAAAAAAAAAGAAAAAATGGGAAGAAAAATTACACCTTGCTATTATTTACTGTTGTTCCAATTCCATTATCTCAAATGTGAGTTTCCATTTGACTACAGTCATATATTACCTTCTAATGGCACTGTTTTTTAATTACCAAATCTTTGTTTTTATTTCAGACTCCAGACCCTAAACTTCTCTATGCTTTCCTTATATACCTCCCACTTGCTTCACCATCTAAAATTGGCCTCTATTGTTAACAATGTCATATTACATGAAAGACTGTCCCAACGGGATGAACTCCCTGCCAATCTCCAAATTCCTCAACCTATCTAATATACCCACCCTGCCCCCAATTACTCTTCATTATGCCAGCCTATTTCCTCACAGTAAGTCACGGTCTAAAAATACCTTTTCTTTAAATCTGTTTATCCTATTTAATATGGATTCAAGAGCATCTAGAATACTTCCTGGCATTCAGTATGTAATCACTAAATACTTGTTAAGCAAGTGAATGAATGGATGAACGAATGAATGAATGAATGAATGAATGAATGTTCTTTCCTTAATTCTTTCACAGAGAAAGTGGAGAAGGTTGAAGGTTGAGAGTACCATAAATGTAAGTCATCTCCTCTCAGCCAGGTAACTCAGTTTTCTTTTTAAGTCTACCTACTAAGTCTCCTTTGCCTCTCCTACATCATTTGTTCCTAGAAATATTCATGCCACTCTCCCTTCCACCAAATGACTTCTAATTTGCTAAGATCCAAATGAGCTCCTTCAAATTCCTTCCAGTTTTGCTTTCTTCATTTTTCCACCACCAGTTGTCTGTCTGAGCTATTCTCTTTAAATGAGCAGGAAAGTGGAAGCCAATTTGATATAATAACCTCAACTTTCACTCATTTCACTTATTTGCTCATTTATCAAAAATGTTTTGATGCTCCTTTGTCTAGGACAACAGGGATTATCCCTACCATTAAGAAGCTCGTAGAAGGGTCATGTTCTGTAGTAACTGCATGTTCAAGGCCCTGAATGGTCCGCCTGTTGTCTTTTCTCTGTATGCAACTTTTTTCTCCTATGGCCTAGTCCATGTAGTATCCATGCACTGCCCACTAGAGCTTTCTAAGAGGATGAAAATCTTTTCTTTTTGCTCTATCTAAAACAATAGCCACCACCCTTACTTGACCATACAGCACTTGAAGCATGGTTAGTGACACCGAGAACTGGATTTTAAATTTTATTTAATATTAATTTAAGTTTAGATTTAAATTTAAATACACATGTGGATTACTAATCTATTAGGATGTTTCTAGCCAGTCTGCTGTTTTATCAGTTCTATTAGTTTCTTTCACATAGCAAGTTGTTTTCGTTCTCAAGATTTTTGCACTTGCCATTTTCTCTACCTGGAGTGCCTCGTGTTTGCCCCTGCACTCTTATAAAACTGTTCACATGGTACTCATTCTCTTCCGTGAGAACTTGGCTTAAGGGTGCTCTCCTCTTCCTCCTGAACTTCTCATCTAAAGCAGAAATCTCTTCACATTTTGACCCCTTATACTGTCTATCTCTCCCTTCTGTTTGCTATTTCCTTTACAACACTTACCAAAACTGGAAGTATTTCACGTATTTGTCTGCTTTCTTGATTATAGTGTCTCCCCCAACAGAATATAAGCTTAATGAAGGCAGAGATTATGCAAATCCTGTAAATCCTTGTGATTCCACAGACTTAAACAGTGTCTGTTCTATAGTAGACATTTATAAATATTTTTGAATTATTGAGTGAGCAAATGATGGCTATAATTTTAGCATATATAAAGTATGTGGGAGTATGTGAAGTAGTGAAAAAAAATCTCCTTAAAACAGAAGCAGGGATAGAGTTCAGTACAGATTTGTATGAGCTAAGTGGAAAAGACAGTGAAGAAAATTCTAGGCAGGAGAAACATTCTGTGTAAATGCATAGAGGCATAAAAAGCATGACCTGCGTAGGAACAGTGAGAAATTATATGCAACTGAAGTGTTGCACTGTTTCTTCACTTGAGACCTTCTTCTCCTTCTCAGGAAAAAGAATTATTTATTTCCAAGAGAAAGTCATCCACCAATGTTCTTGGTCTGATACTTTTGCCATTGCCTTCTGGAGCATGTCTCATCAATTATCCTTTTATATTTGCTCAATTTCTTTATTCCCACTTTCTGGTCTGCCTAACATATATGCTTGGGTAACATTCATGGTGGGGGTTGGGGTGGGGAAATCCTCTCCATGAAATCCGTGTAGTGCCTTAAAACCTCTATATTCTTTCTCATTATGCCTACCACCCTCGACTTGCTCACCCCTTGGTGATGTCTTTTGTTCCACCACTTGACTAAACTGCTTTCCTGGAGGCAGTACATCTGTGGTCATTTTTCTTGCTTGACTAAAACTTTGAATAGCCAGCCTTTTAGAGTCAGATGGATAAAGGGCGAACTTTCAAGCTTTGAGTGTAAATCACACTCCACCCCTGAACAGTTCTGGCTTCATCTTTCAAAATGTTTTTGAAACTATTACACCATCATGTAGTTGAAATGGACTATTTAGTAATGTACTCTCCATAACTGGTGAGCTTGGCTGTTGCCACGTTTGAGAAGTCATTCCTGACCTTCCTAGACCAAGCCTTTTCATGGCAGGAACTATCTCCCTGCTTGTCATTCTATTTCCATCCCCTAGTATGAGGTCAGCCTTATGGTGAATAAGTGATGATGCACTGTATTTAGAGCCTGATTTTTGGTTCTCAGGGAAATTTCCCCTGTGTATGCCTAACTCTCAGAACTTGGAGGCCCTCGGGAATATCACAGGGGAAAATGCATCATTTTTTACATTCTCTAAATGAGAATAGGCGCATAGTTTTGAATAAATGAGTGAATACATGAGAAATGAGTGAGAAAAGAAAGGCATAACCACCTTCAAATATGCTTTGTTCATATTAATAGGCAGTTTGCATTTGATTTCAGGGAACAGCAGGAGAGAAAATAAATAAATAAAAAACAAGGCAGCCTCCCTATTTGTAATTTAAAATTTGTTTCAGATTCTCCTACTGTAATTAAATAAGTATGCATGGCTTAAGAACTCAATTTAGGCTGACTCTTGTGTTAGGTACCACGGATAACAAAAGAAAAAGAGAACCTTAATTTAATGATAAAGGTGGTGATTTTGATTTGAACTTGAAAGAAACCAAATTCATGCCAAGGGTCATCTCATGGATTTGTGAGTTTTAACAACACTCCCTACTGCAATTTGTCAGAATATCATTTTATACCTTTAATTAATAACTTATCTCAATTGCTTTTTTTTTTCAATTAAAGATACTTTCAACCTCACTGGCATAAAAATCTATCATACAGGTTACTACTGCTACTCCCTCTTCTTGTGTTAAAAAAAGAATGCTTAATTTATTAGTTTTCTTGTATGAAAATTATTGTATTGGGTTGCAGGTTTGCCCTCTCCATCTTTTTTGTAAAAATTTGTTTAGCAATCTCTCCTTTCCCTACTGCTTATTTCAAATATTTCCTCTGAAATACACTACCATTTGCTTACAATTATTGTTTATCCAGGGCGCCTGGAGGGCTCAGTCGGTTAAGTTTCTGACTCTAGATTTTGGCTCAGGTCACAACCTCACAGCTCATGGTACAGAGCCTCGCATTAGGCTCTGTGCTATCAGATTGGGATTGTCTGATAGATAATTCCCATTATCTTGGGATTATCTCTCTCTGTCCCTTCCCCACTCTCTCTCTCTCTCAAAATAATAAACATTAAAAAAATTATTATTCATCCATCCTTCTCAGTGTACTGAAAGGATGGGCCAGAGAATTCTGAGTAGAGCAGACATTCTCTTTCTTGGGCTTTCCATATGGGAAAGTCATAAATGGAATCAGAAAGTTTATGAGAATTTGTTCTTTTCTTTTTTTAAATGCTTATTTATTTTTGAGAGAGAGCACATGTGTGCAAGTGGGGGAGGGGCAGAGAGAGAGGGGGACAGAGCATCTGAAGCCTGCTCCCTGCTGACAGCAATTTGCCCAAAGTGGGCTCAAACTCATGAACCAAGAGATGATGACCTGAGCTGAAGTCGGACATTTAACTTACTAAGCCACCTGGCACCCTGAGAATTTATTCTAGTCCACTGAAGAATGTTTTTTGAATACAGTTTTGAGCAAAATAATAATAATGATAATGATAAGAATAGTAGATATATGAAGATTTGGTATAAAACTCCACAGCAACTTTTTATAATAGTATACAGAATAGTAATTCTACAGTTAAAGATGAGTACCATGGATACCATCATGAAACTTTTATATCATGAGTAATTGCTGACCTGGCAGAAAACAAAACTTACTAACTTGTTCACTCTTTCTCTGGGCAATTAAACATCATGACTGCTATGGTTTTAGGAGCTGATACTGTCCTTAATGGTCAAAAACTCTGTAATTGGCTGCTGGGTCTAGAAAGCAGCCACATTTTGTCAGCAGTCTGTTCATAAGCATTTCTAAAATTTTGGAAGCAACACACCAGAAGTTCTGATGGCAATCCAGGCCAGGATCTTGTGCCTTTTGTTTCCTCAAGTCTAGGAGAGAGACAGATGAGAATTTAAGACTAGGATTATATCAACACCTCATCTTCAATGCACCCGCTATCGTTTTCCAAAAGGATCATTTGCTTTTAGTGAAGGTGAAGGTAGCGGTGGGAGTGTGTAGAGGGCGGGGAAATTAAAAATGCTACTTAAGGAGCGACTGGGTGGCTCAGTCGGTTAAGAGCCCGACTTAGGCTCAGGTCATGATCATGTGGTCCATGAATTCGAGCCCTGTGTCAGGCTCTGTGCTCAGGGCCTGGAGCCTGTTTCAGATTCTGTGTCTCCCTCTCTCTCTGACCCTCTCCAGTTCATGCTGTCTTTCTCTGTCTCAAAAATAAATAAACGTTAAAAAAAATGCTACTTAAGGAATGCAAAGAGAAGGAAGGAACTCATCTCTAGGATTCAAAATAGATTATGTAATAAATCAATTTTCTTACAATCCAGTCTACTCCCCTGAGGGAACATTTTCTAAATGTCTTTATCTTTAAGCAATCCCAGTTTAAGCCTGGAGGGTTTCTCCCAAAGTATAGGGGAAGATACTAATATCAACTGGGACAGAAAGGCCAAGAGGCATCCTATTGTGTGGCAAAAGTTTGTGGTGATAGGAGAAGGGAGTGGTCAGACTTGTGACTGATAATTGCCTCGGAGAGCTACAGCTCTGAGTAATTGTGTGTGTGCGTGTGTGTGTGCGCGCGCGCGCGCGCATGCGCGCGCACGTGCACGGGGTTTTGGGGTGGGGGGCGCTGGGAGGAGAGCAAAAGGGGAACAAAAAGGTGATAATAACTCAGTGAAAGAGGATAATGGAAAGCTCTTGTCCTAACTCCTCATTTGGGACTCTGGGAGGTGGTGGCCTTGGAGTTGACCTGATATGAATATGGTTTTTAGCTTTCATGAGGTGCCTCTGTTTCCTGTGTGTATAAAAGGAGCCCAATATAAGAGAATCTACCTGGAGTGCTTGTGGCGGTGGTGGGGGCGGGGAAGGGGAGACATGTGAAAGAGATGAAATGCCTCTTTAGAGAGACTACAGGGCGATCAATCCAGGAAGAGACTGAATTATGTATTGTCAGACCACAGAGTCCCTGAGATGAGGTAAGATCAGCCCAAGCCAGCCAGTGAGAGCAGCTTCAACCAATCTGAGAGAGGCTCCTACCTTAGATTACTTCAGCCAACACAGACACAAGTGCTGGTTGCTAAGCAGTGCACAGACAGGGAAGGATGCCTCTGTGGGTCTAGAGGAGCCTGCAAACATGCGTTGTGAGAACCTTTTCACCTGTCCCATGAGATTGCGAACACTTAAACGCCATCTTGAAGAACTCTTGGGTTAGGGGTAGAGTGTTTCGGAGGTAAGAAATACCAAGTAATATGCAACCAAAGGAACATTTTACATTATAAGACTAGGCTAAGTTTGAGGTGCTACATATGTTCTGCGTTGTAGAATCACTCACATCTGTGATGGGGTTTTGGCGAGGTGGTGGGGGGTCCAGAGCCAAAAGCCAAGAAAGAATTCTTGAGACATCTTTGGTGCAAAAAAGGTGATTTTCTTAAAGCATGGGGACAGGACCTGTGGGCAGAAGGAGTTGCACTAGAAGTGTGAGGAGGGGCTGATTATATACTTGGGAGTTGGGGGAGGTAAAGGCAAAAGGGAAGTTTCCAAAAGGGCCTTCATATGCTAAAGCGGACTCACAAGATACTGGAGGCCTTGTTATTTCTGAGCTATTTTTCCTCTAGTAAGGTATTAACACTAAGACAGTAGGGAGTTCCTGGAGGAATGTTTTACTCTGCCTATCTCAAGCACTTGTCAGTGGGCTGCAGGTTATAAAGAAATTTAATTTTATTTATATTTTTGTCTTGCTTTGTTCCCCACATCACCACAGAGGGGAGGGTGATGTTAGGGCTCCAGGAAGCTGAGTCTATGGCTTTCTGGAGGTTAGGCTATTGATAAGATTGCCTTTTTCTTGTAATTTACTATGACATTCGTAAACTGATGGGGACTCATGTCCTGAGTGACTGTGATCTCTATTAGTTTACCATTTGTTTTTTCCTTTCCTTTGTTCTTGGGCAGCCAGGAGAGCCTGAGGGTTGTCACACATATCCTACCTGTGGTGGAGGTGGTGGCCTTGCTAGCCTGTGCTTTGTCCTCAGCTTGCCTTTGGCTCCCTCATCATTTGTTGTCCCATTACACTTGTGTGAGTCAGTATAGATGAACACATGTTATTACATGCATTTTTAAGACTTTTCTCTTAAAAGATTATAAGAAAATATTTGCCAAGTGGGTGGGTAAAGCACAGTCATCAAAATTGGAGGACCTTTGAGAGAAAGGGTACTATTAATAATTACTCCAACATAGCAAGCAAAAACCAAACTATCCCATGCCATCTGGGACACATCCTATAAAAGGAGCTGAATTCTGTTGAAGATGAACAATTTTGGGGGTGCTGGGGAGAGAAGAGAGAAAACTTTTACTTTAATATATACATTTGTTTTAAAAAAAATTAAAAAGGGGGTGCCTGGGTGGCGCAGTCCGTTGAGCATCTGACCTCCACTCAGGTCATGATCTCACAGTTCGTGAGTTCGAGCCCCGCGTTGGGCTCTGTGCTGACAGCTCAGAGCCTGGAGGCTGCTTCGGATTTTGTGTCTCCCTCTCTCTCTGCCCCTCTCCTGCTTGCACTCTGTCTCTCTCTCTCAAAAAATGAATAAACGTTGAAAAACATATATATATATATATATATATATATATATATATATATATGTTTTTAAACTGATATTTCCTTAGCTAAGACAGTTTATACAAATAAGAATTAAACTGCTCTAAGAAATAAACATAAATTCAGTGGATGTAAGTTGGCTAAAAAGTGGACAAAAGAAGAGTTCTCTAATGGAAAGAGATACTTGAGAAAATAGTAATTTAGCAACTAGAAACTAGATTTGAGTGGGGAGGGACACAGCTGGCCAGAAACTGACATTGCAAGGATACTTATAGCTGATATGGATTTTAAATTTCATCTGAACTTTGCTATGCTACTATATCTATCCATATCCAGCATTCCAAGCCTCTGGAAAATCTGGAATGTCCTTCCATTACTGGTTTGGTGGATGTGAGGGAGGGAATGAAGGCATAGGAACTGTCTGCATGCAGTAAGGGTGAAACCAATGCAGCATGAAAATCACTCATGAAACCTAAGAACTAAGACTTAGTGGAAATTGAAAATCCACCAGAAGCAAGACCTCAGAGAAAGATACAACCTGAAAAAATAAGCCCCTTGTGAATTTAGGAGCTATCTGTGGGTACAGGGGGTGGGTATGGGTTTCTACACACAAAATTAGGGTTCTGGCAGATCTACCAAAATATTCAAGAAAAGGCTGTTTTCCCATGCCTGGAAACCTAGAAATAACTAGGCTGTGGAAATCTAGGTGAGATACATTTTACACAATTTTATACAATTAAAATATAATTTTAGTGATCAGTCAGTAACATTTATTAAGTCATTCCAAACAGAACTGTTACACTCTATGCAACGAATACTCACAAACTTAGTTAGTTCTGTCATATAAAATAAAATAAGGAAATTCACAATGGCATTTTCTCTGTGATTATTGAAATGGTTGTTCCTTCTCATGCATTAACTATAAATAAATAATACCAATTTTCCATTCTCAAATTGTTTTTATTATTATTAAAGTAACTATAACTTACAGACAGTGGCCTAGATTTATACCCAACTTGTTATTTAAAGTTCATGAAATGCCTTCAGCTCCCTGGAGAACACGCACCAAATATGTATAAAATAATAATAAAATAATAATATGCCCAAGGATAAACTGTGTTCGTCTATTTTCATACTGTGAGCATCACGGGCATTTTACAGCACAGGTTGTTTATAAATGAGGCCCCCAGCTGTTATTGAGAGACTCAGGCAGAAAACGGGAGTAAACGGAGGATAATAATCCTGATTATAATAGGAAGCTGTTTCTATAGTGACCCAGGGTGAGTTGCATTCTCCCTAGGAGTAAACTGCTCAGTCAGTAGCTCCTACGAAGTACCATGTGGTAAATTACCTCCTTCCAGGTACTAAATGATACCTTGATGCCTTGGAAAAATTAATGGGTGAGTGGTTTACTTTGAGAGCATTTATTCCCTCTGAGTCAACATAGGATTCTGCCCAATTAAGTTTTGGAGGGCAGAATTTGCCCTAGAAAGAGCAGTTTAAAGCTTTAGAGTTATCGAAGCAATATAAAAACTAGTCCCTGATGTATAGTAAAGATAGGACTTCTCACCATGGGTAAGACTTTCATTATCAGCAGAGTTATTACATTTCCCTCAGTGGCCAAAAGAAGGGGGGAAAAGGGTTGGGAGTTACCATTAAAATATGAAATACAGTAACTTCTTCTTTTTGCATTTATTTACAGTCAGCTATCTCATGGTCACTTCTGAAACATGCCAAGTTATTGGGCCGATTACAGTGTCTCAGACAAATCAGACTGTTGCCATATCAGGTAAATAAAAGTTGCTGTTTTCTCTGGAAATATATTTTCTTCATTTAACGGATTATATATTCACTGATACAACATAACATTTAAATAGGCTGGAGGCATTATTGGATTTTGAACTAATTTTTTTTTTTAATAGAGAAGGCCAAAATGCCATTTTGTTCAGCATTATCTAATTATTTCTCAAACTCTGTTCTACAGTCAGTTAAATTAAATTAACAAAATTAAATTAATGAAGTTTTGAGAAGGGTTTTCTTTTAAAGAATCAGATATTATTGAGGTTATTTAAACAAAATGGATGTACCTTTTTATATAGTAAAAATGGTTAAAGTGTCTTTGAATCTAATAAGTATAAATTATTGAGTACATATTCTAGTAGTAATTATTTCTGGTGGACTTACTAGGTGATATTAACATTATCACATTTATAAAGCACTTTTATTTTCTGTTAAATTATGAACCTTTTACTCCAGTATTTTAACTGTTATCAAAAGGCAGCTATGAACTAGGGAGAAGTGCTGGAAATTCACTTTTTTACAAAGTGAAGTTCTAGGGGTAAAAGCTCATAAAGAACTTTCTCTGCCTTCTTCCTGCCCCTTTAATGAAGCCTTTTTTCACAACTTTTAAAGTACATTTCAAAGATGAAAATATCATCATGAAACTTGTAGATATGGACATGGATAGAAATAAATATAAGTGTACACATTTGTTTTTATTAAAATGATGATTGAGAAATAAATTACACAAAGTGTAGCTTTAATATTCAGAGTTGGATTGCTTGGATCTCTCTCCTGTCACAGCCACTTAGTAACCATGTAGCAACCCTGTGAACTTTAGATTTCTCATCTGTAAGATGAGAATAATACTCACAGCTACCTGGTGCAGTTGTTCCAATGGTTAAGATTTTTTGACTAATTTAAAACAGTTAGCACACTGCCTAGTGATAACAATCCTCAAAAAAAATTAGACATTATTGATATATTGTTGTTGTCATTATAATTTTTATTTTAGTTTTGTGACCAGCACTGGTCAATGTTGTGGAGGGTATAAATGATACAGAATACATGGTGTTTGCTATGTTAGGAAATTACCTCTAAACAGTGGGAGAAAATATTAAGAAAAAAAGCAGGAAATGACATGTTGTCAAATATAAGATAATGTAGTATAGATAATAAGCACTATAGACAATACATTTTATATTTATCAGCATCAGAATCCAGTTTTCACTTTTGCCACTGAGCATATCGTATCAAAACACATTAATTCATTCAATCGGCACATCCTTAAGTAGCTACAATGGACCAGATACTTCTGTTCAGACGTGGACAAAACTGGTAAGAATTCTTCCCCTCCTGGAAGGGGAACACCAAGTAGTGTTAGAGACAGACTTTTAGCAAATAAGAATAAATAAATAAATAAATATAAATAATTACATACATAAATACATAAACAAATACATAAATAGACTTCGATTAACGGTCCTGTGGACAATGGACAGTGGTACTCATTTAGATTAGAGGAGCAGGCAAGACCTCTTAAAAGAAGTGACAAATACAATGATACCTGAATAATAAGCTGAACTTGCCCAAGGGAAGTGTCTAGGGAGACAAGGCTCCAAGGTAGTACTGGGCCTGGTGGGTTTAAAGAATGAAGAGAAGGGAATTGAGCCTAAAATTCTGCTTCAAGTTGCTTATTGTGGTTTAGGGGGAATATTTGTAATGAATAGGGGCAGCCCCAGGTCATGTGTGATGTAGCTGCGTTGGAAAGATAGCTACATCACTCCATTGGTTAAAGGAATGAGCTGTTGAGTGTTGGGAAATGTGTGAGTATATTTTGTGCTTAGGAAGTGGTGGAACAGGAACATTTTGGGTAGAGGGAGCAGCAGTAGCAAAGTCAAGGATACATGAGACAGACTGATGTTTCAGAAGCTTAGGTTGAGGGTAGGGGAGATGGAGAATGCCGAGATAAACCTGAGAATATAGGCGGGAGACAATTTTGAAGCCACACTGTGTAGCTGGTAGTTTTTTCAGAGGCCATGGAGAATTGCTGTATTGTTTTAAGCAGTGAAGGGCTGTGATCAGATTCTGATTTCTGCAAGTTTATAACACATCAGATTTCTGGGAATGGGGTTTGGAGATCTGCAGTTTTACTAAGCATGCCAAGTGAATCTTGTGCACTACTAAATGTTAAGAGTTACTGTTGCTGTTGTTCAAAGTAGTCTTAAGAATTTTGATAATTAAAAATAAAAAGGAGAATTCCTCATGCAGAGGAGCACAGGGAAACCTTTGGGGGTGTTAGGAATGTTCAACATAGTGATTGTGGTTGTAATGACACAACTATACACATATGTTAAAATGCATCAAAATATACACCTGTAATTGAAAAATGTTATTGCTTATAGATGATACCTTGATTAAGCTATTTTGTTTTCAAAGGCCAGTGGACATGGTGAACAGCAAGGTAGTGTTACCCTTCAAAAGAGGGATGTCATAGGTATACAGAGTCACAAAACTGCAAAGGGATAAATGAAGAAGATAGTAGTAGAAACACCAAATACTCATTTGAAAAGTCAGGTGACATTGAGAAGGAAAGAGACAGGAATGGGAAGACAAGACAGTAGCTTGATAAGGTAGGATGACTGAAGAAAAATTTTCCAGATCACCCATGTAGGTAAAGGAGGTAAAACCAGCAGAGAACAGGAGAATTAAGATGCAGGGAAAAGAAATCATTACTAAGGTAGTTACAATGAATGGGATTCAGAGAATAAATGGCAGAATGAGTCTAATCAATGAGAGACTGCACTTTTCTTCTTCAATAATTGAAACAAAGAAAGCAATAATGAGATCTGCTCCTACATTTTTCCAAAGTACTACTTTTCTCAGTGGTGTAGGAAACCACATTCACGCTTACCCTGCATTCACGTGGACCGGCTCTTTTTTGCCTCCAGTACTAGGACACAATTAAGTCTCTTCACTTGTTTCCACAAAGAATCCACTTTCAACAAGCTCATGGGAGTTAGAGTTTTATTGAATGCCTTGCCTTTGATATGGTGATCATGAGCAGACGTTCAAATCTATTCGTCATGAATTAAATTCCCCAGGCAACACTGTGCTGCTCTCCCAACTCTGGGAGAATGGGGGCTACTATCCTGCAGTAGACAGACCTGGATTTGAATCCAGACTCCACTTCTTACCAGTTACAGGCTTTTTTGAGCTTCTATTTGCAGGATTTTGAATAGATAGCACATGTGGAGTACACTCCCAGGTAAGCATTCAATAAACAACACCTGTAAGGACAACGATGAAGAAGAAAAAGAGCAAAGGAGAAGGAGAAGGAAGAGAAGAAGCAGCAGCAGCAGCAGCCACCTCGTCCTGTAGCTGACAGGTGGTAGGCTCTCAAGTTAGCACACACAAGCACAATCATTATTAACGTTAGTATAGCATAATATTATTTCAATATAAAGCAAAGGTTTTTATGCTGACATATGTTCACACAAAGAAAAAGATAAAGTGAGTATGTGTAGGCGAGTTGTTAAGGGGGTAAATCCTATGGGTTTCCATCATAAGGAGGAATTTTTCCCCCCTTTTTCTTTTTACTGTAGCTATACAAGAATATGGATGTTAGCAAACCTATTGTGGTAATCATTCCACAATATATGTAAATCAAACTAGCATGCTGTATGCCTTAAACTTATACGGGGATGTTTGTCAATCACTTCCCAATAAAACTGGGGAAAAAAGTATGAGAGAACAAAGGTGCATTTTTTTCCATCTCTTTAAATTAGCAAGCTTAATGGCAACTAGAGATAAAACTCACATTTGAAAGAGGGGCTATAATCACAGCACTCTGTCCATTTACAGAAAGATATACTGGAGTCATTAGGAAACTGAGGTCAGAAGATAATGTGACCCATAAACTACTTCTCCTAAAATTATTTGTAATGAACATGGACATGGTTTTCTGGTAAATACAAGTGTGAACTATTATCAAATATCAAGCCATGCTAATTCCATGACTAGCTAGGATGTGAAAGGTAAACCTTCCACAAGACTTTTGACCCTGTAGAAAAATGTAAATGTGAATTGTTCTCTGGATTGGTACAGATATAAACCCCAGGATTCTTTGGGGGGGTGTTTTTTTTTGAAATTTTCTTAATATTTATTTATTTTTTGAGAGAGAGAAAGGGAGACAGAACAAGCAGGGGAGGGGCAGGCTCTTCACTGACAGCAGAGAGCCAGATGTGGGGCTCGAACCCCTGAACCATGAGATCATGACCTGAGCCAAAGTCAGACACTCAACTGATCGAGCCACCCAAGTGCCCCGGGGATGGGTTTTTATTTCATAAAGAAGTTTTGGTATTTAAAGAATACTTCATAACAGACCCCATACTTCAAGGAATCTATAGTTGACAGAATAAACAATGAAGGCAAATGACACAGTTTAACACAAATAGCACCTTACCTATAAATACCACTTATGACAGAGGCCAGCCCATCTTTGCAAGAAGAACTTTTTGTCAAATTCTCAATTAGTGATGCAATTATTCAAAGAATTAAATGTCTTAAATGTCTCACTATTAAGGTGTATGTGCAATGCTATTATTTCTAACAACACTAACCAACGACCAGGTAAAGGCAAGTTAGCACCATCTAGCATAGAGAAGCATGCACATGATTTTTCAACCCTCCTTTGGTTTTCTTCTTGGTTGAAACCATCTTTTAGATGTTTATTAAGGCACTAATTGATTCAAAGATGTTATGTACTTTCCCTTAATAATTACTGATATTATATTATAAAAAATTGTTTTCATTTTAGATGCATGCTTCAGAAATATAAATTCATCACATTTTAGGTGTACATAATTAGGTTTAACTGTGAAAATAAACTTGCAAATTCTTATTTTCTTGTCAAATACGATTTCTAGTATATTCAGATTTCTACTGTATCTTTTTTGTTGTTTTTCCTATATTCCAGCTTTCCTCTCTATTTCTGTTTAAAAATTCTAACACAGAATTTCATGCCAGAAAAAAATTTTTTTCTCCTGAAGCTGGAAGAAATCATTTCAAGTTTCAAGACTGTGAAAATTGACTATGCCTGACTTTTTCCAAATTGTCTCGTAATGCTTTTTGCCAGGCAGATTCTAGGACCAGTTAGTTTATGATCAAAACTTACAGATGGTACTTACAGAAGACTAGCCAGTAGGGCATTTTTCAAGAATGTCAAGATCAAAAACTATAATTAAAGGTTATTTTGGGAAAAGCCAGCGTCCCCATCACTAACTCTACAGGAGAAAAAAAAGAAGAAACGATTTTGTGACAAAGTAATTGCTGACAAAAATATTGTAACCCAATATGTCATTTGAAAACAATTGAATTTCTGGTCTTTTCATTGGGGAACTTTAGCTTGGAAACTGATAGTTAGGGTTATAGTGTATAATGCTGACTTTTCCTTAAGATCATAGGTTATTTCACAGCTGTCATCCTCCCTGTCACCAGTTACTGTAGCTCATCCTTACTGGTTGATATCTTTATGCCAAACCCTCATAACATTTAATCACCACAGGCCGAGATCACATGATGGTAAACCTATGATGAAACTTTTACCTCTTAACAACATACAAGTGAAAATTTTATGCACTGAGGCAAAAGCAGGAAAATAATGAATATCTATAGTTTAATTTCCATGCATCACTGCTTGTGGCAGTGAAATAAATACCAGGGTGAAGTAATAGAGTAGTTAGAGGAATGGGCTAGAGGTTTAAAGAAGAGAATTAATATCCATGATTAAAATTGCATGTATCATTGCCAACGGCTGTGAAAATATGTCAATTGCATGACTATGTCTGTTTCAGTTCCGGAGAAGGAATGTTTAAAATGTAATAATAATTGCTCTGTTTCCTTGCATAAAACAAAGGAAAGTCTTTACTCCAAAGTCTTACTGATACTAAATGAATTTCATGGATATCTGTTTTTGAAAATGATCAACTTTAATAGTACATATATTTTTATGTACTGGTAAGTAGTTTGGTTTTTCAATCTCTTTTTTATTTTAAAAAACAACCTAATGTTGCATATCTACAGGTTCATCTTTTTTTTTTCTTACTAATACTGTAAATTCTAGATAGCAATTCTATAATTATAATTTAATTAGTCCTTGAATTAATATTTGTAGTTCAAGTTTATACTCCTTGACAATGATGATGACTTTATAATATCACATTGCTACAAAAAATGGCACAGTATATTTTCAATATTTTTTATTATGGGTTAGGTTTTTGTAAGTAATAACTGTATATATCCTTAAATTGTAACATGTAAAATGTTCACATGACAGACAACTTATTGGGGTAAATTAAGAATGTGTGATTCGTTTCTCTGAGAATTCATCTGATTTTTAGAACTACTACAGATGACACTTTGAAAAAGTATTGCTACTTTTCATATTCCCTACATTTCAGATGTCCTGACCTTCACAGTTGAAGTGAAAAATCAGGCTTCCCAACAAAGACTAGTTTGCAATCCTGGAAGAACATTGTTTTAAAAACCACTTAATGTAGTTACTTTTCCGAGAATTCTTAATTTGTTGTCGTTGTTGTTCTAAGTCTGTGAAGTCATCACGGAGCAGAACTCTCAAATGCAAAGCTTTTTAAACATAATGCTTTATTGGCTACAGAAGACCTAAGATACACTAATTTTCTAGCTATTAGGAAAACAAATCTCAATCTCTCTTTCTCCATCCCCCTTCTCTCTCATACACAGCCTTCCTACAGATTCTTCTTCAGTGCTATGCTTCTGTATTTTGTCCCTTGAATGAGATGAGTACCGTACCCTTTGTTTTGCTCAGAAAGGAGGAACCATGTATTTGGTCAGCACTCAACAAATAATAAGTCATGATGACAAGTACTGAATCCAATTTGAAACTGTAGGGGGATATTTAAGTGGCCCCAAATGTCTGCGTTCTAGGAGTTAATTCCATTTGTGGGAGAGCTGCAATTCCAGATTTTTATGTTCACAAAATAATTCAAATTATTGTCTTCTATTTTTAACTTCTGGATGGGCCGAAGAGATTTTCACACGGAAGATTACAGCCATGGCTTTCACCAAGCTGAAAAACAAGCTTTAATGTGATGATCCACACAAGACCAAACCTGATGAGAAAATGTAGGGTGTTGCTATGGCAATTCCATTCGTTGGAACTTTTCTCTGTTGGCTTCACTCTGTCATTACATTCTAAAAAGAATCGTATGAAAAGGTGTGGTGGCTGTGAAGACAAACGTGAGGCCGAGAAGATGGAGCTTTCTCATCTGTCCTTCCCCAAAAGAGAGAATATCGTCACATTGTAATGCCACCCTAATGTAGTCAGAGGGCTGGCTTAGGAGGTGTCATTCTGAGATTTCACTGAAACCCTGGGGTGTATTTCTTTTTCGCTTAGGTGTCACATTGGCAAGGCTAAGGTTATGAGCAAAATTACAAGGTGAAGGATGCTCAGATTAAACTGAAAGAGGAAACAGAAGCCTTGGCTTCTGAAAGAATGAAGATCTGTTTTGTTGTTAGGTCGTGGTGGTTGTATTGTTTCTTTATTATTATTATTTTTAGTTTTTAGCAGAGGTTTGATATGTTAAAATGTCATTTAAATCCAAGCATCGACAGTGAATGAATCCGTGCGATATCTCTGATGGAGAGGGAGATTTATTAATTCACCTGATGTCATTTCTTTCCAGATAGACCTTCTTTTCAGGGGTTATAATCAATCCAACTGTTTACAACAACAACCTCAGAATCTCATTACGGGCATTGTCTCCAGCACGTTTTTTCTGATTAATTATCACTTAAACTCTTCACAAACAACCCTCTGAGGTAGATTTATTATCAACTCCATTTTGCACATGAAGAAAAGGAGATTTAGAGCGAAAATGTAATGGCTTAGGTCAACCATCTAGAAAAAAGGACATCAAGAATTTGAATGCAGAACCAAGATCCTATGTGGTATTAAACTGAACGAACTGTG
This sequence comes from Panthera tigris, assembly GCF_018350195.1. Lineage (NCBI taxonomy): Eukaryota > Metazoa > Chordata > Mammalia > Carnivora > Felidae > Panthera > Panthera tigris. The sequence continues at coordinate 83,352,125 of NC_056667.1, read as the reverse complement.
CCACAATCTGATGGGGGAGGGGATTCCTAGGCAACTTACTAATGAGCAGGAAAAACTGAATTTTTACATTACTGTGAAAACATCCTTTTCCAAGGTAGAAAATACAACCAATCAAGTAAGGCTAAGGAGGTGATGTGTCATGTGATGTATCTTGTGCCTTAAAAATTCACTTTGCAGTTTTAATTCAACAGTAATAATTTATGGAGATTTTACCATATGCCGTTAGCACCAAAAGACTTCTAAGACACCAGTTCCTGCCTCTGAAGAATTTATCAGTTACTGGGAGAACACAGTCAACAAATAAAGTAGGGGTTTAGAAGTGAACCAATTAGAAGTGAACGTAGTGTATTTACCTGTAAGACAGAGGATATGAATTAGTGGCACGATGGCTGGTAAGACCCTCAGACATGTTTAATTTGACCCACCCAATGTGGTTTTGAACATTTTATTCAATGACCACATTTAAAAATTGAGAGATTTCGCACAAAATTTGAATTTTCTCTTTAAAAAATCCAAATATCTGTGAACACAGAATTCATATTCCTAGTTGGCAATAATTGGCTGGAGCTCATAGAAAGTGTCTGCTTTAAGAGTGGTCTGCAGTCTCTAGTTTTTAATATTCCCCACCCCTACTCTCTCCCTGACACTGAAGTTCAGTGACAACTGTCATTCATCATAAAGCTTGTACCTTGTCTTTCTTATGTCTGTTTATATATGCTGCTTACCTGGCCTGTATAAACTTTTGAGGTGGTGACTTTTGCTGTAAGGACACCAAAAGGTATTTGAAATACATATGAGTAATAGTTAATAACAAAAAGAACACCATTCAGGTGGTCTTTTTTATGTGCTTTTGTGATATTCTATGGATGTACTTGAATAGCTAGAGATGAGAACTGGGATATGAATTGAAGTTGCCACTACTACTGAGTTTTTTCAGAGGTATGATTTATTGCAAAACTATTTTCATGTATCTAATCTGGAGAGGATGTAGGTCATTAAGGTGCCCAGGTATGGGGGTGCCTGGGTGGCTGAGTTGGTTGAGCATCCAACTGTTGATTTGGGCTCAGGTCACTGTCATGCGGTTTGGGGGTTCGAGCCCTGTGAGCTCTGTGCTCACAGTTCGGAGCCTGTTTGAGATTCTCTCTCTCCCTCTCTCTCTCTGCCCCTCCCTTGCTCATTCTCTCTCTCTCTCTCTCTCTCTCTCTCTCTTTCTCTCTCTCTCAAAATAAAATAAATAAAACTTAAAAAAAAAAGATGCCCAGGTGTGGGTGTGATGTATAAACATTTCAGATAAGCAGGCACAATTTATGTGCAAAGAAGATTCCAGTTGGAGAGTCAGATTAAGTAGATGAAAGATGGAATAGAGAGCTAGAATGAGTAAATGAGAGAGAGAGAGAGAGAGAGAGAGAGAGAGAGAGGGAGGTATGGATGGGGGGAGAGATTTTAAAAGTTGTGAGATTATAGCTCCTCAAGTCCTTAAGCATTGCCTAAAGCCTTGGCCCTTTCCACCATTCATCCAGTAGCTTCTGATAAAATGGACTATGAGGGTTTTTTTTTCTCTTGCTTTTATCTCTGCTTGGAATGACTTCTTTCTCTGCAAATCTTTATTCCATCTGATATTCTCTTACTCTTACATTTTAACACCTGGTTCAAGAGGCTCATATTCTACTAAGCATTTTTGTTGCCCTTTAGAGAAAAATAATGTATTCCTTTACACTACAAATACCTTGTATATGCTTCATTTATTAGACTTAACTACATCCCATTGAAATTATGTATTTATATGCCTGTCTTCCCTAGCAGACTTTGAATTTTTGGGAAGGTGCCATGTTTTACTTATCTTTGTATCTCTATCTCCCAGCATGGTATAATAAATATTTGTTGAATAAGTAAATAAATACATTCTCAAAAGGGAGCCAGATTAAAGTATTTCACTACAATTTTCTTGACCTACTGACTAATCACATAATCTTAAGAAGCCAACATTTCACTCAAAATGACTACTTTACATATGTAATTATTAATCCAATTGATAAAAATTGTGATAACATTCTGAAGTCATGTGTATGTGGTTTGTGTATACACCCATATCTATATATATGTATCTATAATTAGTTGAATGTGTTCTTCATCAGGGGTACTAAAGTAGACACTCTGGAGAGCATCTGAGTGAAATTTATTTACATAGCTAAATAAGCATTTAATTTCATTATAAAATTTACCAAATACACCTCCTCTATCCAGTCACCCACCAAAGTTACCATGTTCTTTTGAAAGATATCATCATTAAAATATTAACTAAAAAAAGGAAAAACAATTGTTAAGTCCTATCTATAGCACTTGGCATATATATTTTTTGACTTTATTGAAATACAATAAAAAAAATGCACATAAGTTTACAGCTCAACTGAACACACTAGTTGTATAAGTAGCTCCCCGGTCAAAAATACATTACCACCAGCTCTCCAAAGCCCCTTATTTCTTCTTTTGTCCATAGATCGCTTGTGAAATTAACCACATTCCAGACTTCTCAAAGCATAGATAAGCTTTTGCCTGTATTTTTAAAGTTTTTTTTTTTAATGTTTATTTTATTTTTGAGAGAGAGAGACAGAGCACAAGTGGGGGAGTGGCAGAGAGGGAAGTAGACACAGAATCTAAAGCAGGCTCTAGGCTCTGAGCTGTCAGCACAGAACTCAGTGCGGGGCTGAACCCACAAGCCATGAGATCACGACCTGAGCTGAAGTCGGACGCTTAACTGATTAAGCCACCCAGGTGCCCCAGCTTTTGTCTGTTTTTAATAATTGGAATGTTTGCTACATTTAAAACTTACTGCTTACACAATGCATGCATTATGACTACATAAAAAAAAGCATCTATTCTTAATTCTGCAGAGTTACAAAGGTGGAGAAGACATAATCTTGAGATTCCAGAAGCTTATCTCGTGGAGGAGGTAACACATAACCAAATACCTATGGACACAGTAGATGGTAAATGAGCTCTGAGTGACAGCAGAGTCTTAAAAAAGGAATCTCTCATCTGGCTTCATACAAAGTGTGGAATCACTACTGAGGTTCTGAAAAACGCATGATTTTAACAATACATTTCTTTCAGGTTGGTGGAAAGAAAGCTATTTACATCTCCATTATTGTGATAAGTTTATCTCATGGATAGATGTAGATCTCTGTAATCTTCTCTCTGATAGAAGCCTCTTAGATCATATTAAAGACGGGTTCAAGGAGAAAAGCTGGCAATGGGCAGGATGGCAAAACACCCTCGGGTTCTTCTTTGGAGGAACTACCATGGTAATTGGTGACCAGAAAAATGCATCATGGCTGAGTTTTAAAACTACCCTTTCATATGGATGAGAAGTTATACAATGCTAGAAGAATGCTGCTAGGGAGTAATTTTCTGTGGGATTGCCTGGTGTTGAGCTTGCACGTAAAAAGTCTTCTAGGTTACAGAGATAATAAGCAAGGTGGGTCGATAGTCTCTGAGAGGCAGAATAGCCATTGGGGACTAGGAGTGTAAACTCATGAATATGATACACTATTTTTCAGAAATGCCTTCTTTATGCTTTGATGAAAAAGTAATGCCTTTTGTCAAATCCTCTTTCTTGGAAACAGAGGGGTCCCCACTCTATTAAACAGTTGTCTGCCTTAGAATCAGTTTAATCTCCTAAATTAAAGGATCTCATCACCCAGAGCCTTATACAGTACTTTGGGCTGGGTCTCATTAGGCAATGCTTTCCTTTACGGGTTACTTGCTTCAATAGTTTGCCATTCCTGTCTTTACTCTGGTATCAGCTCAGGAAGCCATTTGTTTATCTTTCCTCTCACTGTAACCAAAACAATTCCCTTAACAAAAATTCTCTTCTCAAGAAACTCTAACTAGTATTGGAGAAAAACTGCTCTCTCACATAAAGTAGAATGTTCAGAGGCCATACTATTATTGCATAATGTTCCAAGAACAGTAGAATTTGGCCATAACTGTGCATTTATTTTGGTTTCAAAAAATCAACAGGCTGAATCCCGTCAAAACTCCAAAGGACTCAGGTTCCCAGAGTCATGGTAGAGAAGAAGTCTGGTCAGGATGGGAACAGGGCCTTAGGATGAGCGTCCCCAGGGCATAATAAGAAAAGAACCATATGCAGTTGAGCTCAAGCACTCAAGTAACATAATATGACGACATTAACTTAATGGCACAAAGTGAACAAACCTCTTCTCCCTTGAGTCTTGGAAATGGATGTTCCCTCAGCATATAAGAGAAAGTGCTTCCTCTGTGCCTTTTTGGATAGTCTGTCCCAGGACTGCCTTAGGGAGGATTGCTTTCTCTAAGCCCCAAATCATATAAACACTAGTTCTTAGGTTCATTTGAAGGATGTGTTAAAAATAAAGTTACTTTGCGGTATAGTCTCAATTATGGAAAAACAAAAACTATATATTTATATAGTTTTAGAGAAAGGAACACACACACACACACACACACACACACACACACACTAAAGAAAGAAAGAAAATACACCCAGGGATTCTTCTTTCTTGTTTGAGTGTATCAACATGAATTTTATTCTTTTTTTTAAATGTTTATTTATTTTTGAGAGAGATGAGTGCAAGGCCAAGGGCAGGTGCAGAGAGAGAGGGGGACAGAGGATCCGAAGTGGGCTCTGCACTGACAGCAGAGAGCCTGATGCAGGGACTGCACTCATGAACCACGAGATCATGACCTGAGACAAAGTTGGAAGCTTAACAATTGAGCACCCAGGTGTCCCAACATGAAGTTTTTTCTTAAATCCATCTATAATTTTCTAATTTTATACATCAATATTACTTCTACAAACTGAAGTGAAACCAAAACTGTTATTAAAAAAATATGAACCAATGAGTTATTAGAGATTTTAATTTGAACTCTGGGGAATGATCAGTAGTTGTGGACCTGTCTAGGCTCACAGCAACATTATTAAAATAGGTCAAGATTGGGGTGTTCCAGAAAGGCAGGGAGAGGTGAGAGAATCCTTGCTCTGTACACTTCCTCTGCTGTACAAAATGTAGCAACTGAGTTAACTTAAATCTAGATATTGACTCATGTGTTTCTTATTTGTCTTTCATCTCCTTGAGATAAACTTGTAGCCCTAGTAAAGATCTAGTACTAATCAATGCATATTCATTAATAAACGATTGAAGGAATGGATGAATTGAAAGCATAAATGAATGGCTGAATTTCCCAACAACCCCTGGTGAGGTTTTCTAAATGTTCTACACTCTGTCCTCCAACAACTGCAGATTCTAAATTCACAATTTGATTTAGAAAAATGCAGAGATGGTGTTTCTTGTTATCTTTGATTTCTTTAATTCCTTCTCAGAAGTACATATTATCTGTTCTTAGTTTCTATTACATCTACCTAAAACAGAAGTTTCTGGTAAAGTATACAGTAACTTTCACTGTAGGAAAATGTGCACTATTTGAGAGTATAGATTAGATGACAGCAATTACACTTGGGAAAATTTATTTATAAAATCAAATCAGTCTGTCTTATGAATCAAAATAGTCATGGTCAGTGCAGATGGAAAAAGAAATTGTATCATATATCTTGGACCAAGAGCCAATGATGTAATGATATAAAAATTAGTCAGTTTTTTAATAAGATACTGTATTAGTGTTTTACATATACAATTAAATTATGAGATCTTCAAGGAGTAGGTGAATTACTAAAAATAATATAAAAATCTACATAATATTAGGTAATTGAGATAGAATAATACAGAGTCATTCACTTTCTTTTTCAGAGTTGTTCACTTTTCAAAATTTATTTATCCATTATCCAATTGTAGTAGAAGAAAGCATCATCAGGTATGTATTAGTATTTCAGGAATAAAACAACACCAGGAAGAAGTAATTTGAGCAGCAGAACAATATTTTATGAGGATGTCTCCTTGTCTCCTTTTTTTCAGAAAGTGTTCCTGGTACTGATCTGATTTTCCAAGGAATCTATGACTCAAAACTAGATCAGGATGCCTGCTTTCAAGTTCATCAGATTTCTGGTTGCTCAGTCATCAAGGTCCTGTTAAGGTGTCAGGGACGTCACTTACCACTTATGAATGCAAACCAACCGATTGTGTTCCTTATCTGCTGAGTAGTACTTACAAGAGGGGTAGATTTTGAGACTGATTTTCCTGAGAAAGTTGATATTTTCAAAGAAATTGAATAAATTCCATTCATCTACAGTGAAAAGTTGGTTTCTACTCATTACTAAAATTCCCGTGGAAAACAAAAGGAGGAATGGATGGTGAAGTCACAGGTACCTTTTACTTTCTCTTAATTGTACATTTGCCCTACAAAGACCTTTATTAGTAATCTGTTCTTCAGGATTTATCACAAAATCTCCTGCTTCTGTAGGTAGGGGATTTTCTCAATTCCTGGACTATTTATGTGATAAATGAGCATGAACCTCTCCGTGACATGTCTATTATCGAATTGAACTGTTATTTAAATCTTGCATTGCCATTTAATTTCTCATTTATGTATGTTTTATCTCTGCAACTGAATTGTAAGGTTTGGGAAGGTCATAGAACATATATCCTATTTTCTATTCTGCCCACGTGTCTTTCATAGTCTTTGGTAGGTACTCAATAAATATTGATGGCTAGGATAAGATTCAGCTGAAAATACCAAACCTGGGCCTTGCCTGTCAGCTCTCGGTTCAGTTCTATGACTTGCAAATTTAATTTTGAGTGAGTACAAAGTACTCACTTACTCTGCAAAATAAAAAACTGTGCATATTTGAAAAGAATCTATCTTCTGCTGGTGACATCAAAATTCTAGATTTTCTTTCTCTCTGAAAGGCCCAAATAATTTGCACATTTCTACTACATTAATTTAAAAGAACTGTAATTTTGAAGCAACATTTCAAATACACATACCCTGCAAATATGTTTTATAATAGGACATCTCTGCTTAGTTAGGATGGGTTTTACACTACAGGGAATTAGTGAATTTTACATGAGAATTATGAACCCATCAGTGTTAAGTACCAACAGCCTCCTAATTTGAATTAATATTCAATAAAAATTACATCCAGAAGACAGATGAAATTTTTTAATTAGTTTGTTTGCATTATATGGGTAAAAGCTAAAGGTAAAACCAAATAGTATTAGGGCAGGGCTGAGTCTTTTCCGTTTACCGAAGAAAAAATAGTCTGTTTCAAATAAATAGTCAGTTTGCTAAATGCTTACTTTATGTCCAACTGGCAAATTACCTTAACAATTAGGTATTTTCTTACTAATGTAGAGGAGCATTCAGGCAAGAAGTTTCAAGTACAACATACCAATATAGCATTGTGCCATAGTTCTGTAAGGCAGCTGCCATACTGTATCAGGTGAGGCATTTAATCCCAGCAGACAGGAAAAAAATATACTGTGTCCAATCAAAGAGTGATAAATTTGTTCTTACAGTATCACTTTAACATTTTCAAGCCAAATAATATTATGCAATCAAAGATACCAAATTGGCGTAAACCATTCATTTACAGGAACTGAAATAGGAAACTAGAATTAGAGACTTGAAAAACAGAAACTTTATACTTAACAGCTTTAAATATGCCTTTTCCTTCTCTTTCTCTGCAACAAAAAAGCTTTACAACAGCATCCTACCTTAGTGGTATCAAAACAGAGGGCGAGGGGATGGGCAAGGGGGTGCTAATAGTTGCTTAAGCAATAAAAAAATTCACGATACTGTATTGTGGTTTAAAAAAATGACTGTCCATATTTATGCTGATGAAATGCTGAAAGGCCTAACTTTTGGATGTTTTTTAGACTATGCAGTTTTTCCATATTTTTAAATAAAAAATACGGGGAATCAGCAAAATTATGGAGTGTATTACAGTGCCCATTACGTACTTCCAGGATTTGATTTAGAGAAAAATTAAAGCCAAGTGGCTTTGATAAAACAGAAATTTAACTCAGAATGAATGGCCATTTTATGCTTTTTTTTTTAATGATGAGCTTTTGAAAAGCTCTGTTTTAAAAGAGATATATTTTCTATTTAAATGTGCAAAAAAGATACTAGGAAAATGGCAAAGCTTTGGAAATAAGACAACAGAATCCCCATATGTTGCCTTTGTTTTGTCATTTTGTTTGTAAGCCACTATTCATTTAGATTTAAAGGCTGAAATACTGTCCAATAATCTTTCAGCTTCAGATTCCTCCTCCTAATTGCTATACATATACTGACATCTACCTTTTACTGTAATTTAGCTATTTTCTTTTGTTCTTTGCTATCTTAAAAAAAGAAAAATTATCTTAAAATTATTTTTCTTTCTGTAGGCATAAAAAGTTTTCAGTTCCTGTACTATTCTGGAAAAAAATGAATCAAAATGATAGCCTAGATTAGAAATAATTATTTAAATTGCCTCAGTTTCAGGAAATTGAAAAAGACAAAGCATATTTTCATTTAATACTATCTCATTTTAAACAAGCTCCTTTAGGAATCTTGGCTACAACCTGCCTGACCAATGTCCACTAGATGACACTGTTGTATAAGCACAATGAGAGGCCATAGCTTCGACAATAACTAATTTATCATATATATATATATATATATATATATACACACATATATATATATATATTTAGATATTGTCAGTGTCTCTTTTTCAAGATGAAGCTGGCTTAGAATTTTTAATTGGATGTGGCTGATAATTACAACTTCATATAATTTAAAGTAAAGCTACCTTCAAAGGTTAAAACGTAGGGAAAAAAGAAACATCTATTTCATAGCATGCATTTTTGCAATAAAATCTTTCAAAACCTGTATATTTCACAGTTAAAATAGACTATATTATGAATTGTAAATTGTGCCATTTTAAATCGAGTGACAATGATTGGACTGACAACGTTGGTTTTCAAGTAGTGTTTTGTCAGTAATCTCTCTTTCTCTCTCTCCCTTCCTTCGTGTCTTTTCAATTCTCTTTTTCTTCCCTTCTTGATTCTGGACTGGGAGCCATTCCAGTGCGGTGCCTAAGTCAGGGGAAGAATCAATAGTCTTAAGCTAACAGCCACTATGCCACATTGTTGCCAAGCCAGGAAACTTCAGCCTCAGGAAAAAAACCAAAAAAAAAAAACCAAAAAAAACCCCACAATCTTGATGCACTTGTGTAGACAGAGCCATTGAAGGAAACTGACTGCCTGGAATTGTACACGTATTTCAGGACATAGAAGTTTTCCTGTAAAAACCACTCTTTGAAGATAAAATGTAGATGATCGAGATTTTCCCTGATATTAGGATTCCTTTGTAATAACTTATTCTTATAGTGATGCTCAAAATCAGTGTGACATTAAGTTTATTTTCTGTGGCTTTAATTTAATAAGAATGTTGAAGTAGAAAGCATCCATGCTCTCTACTCTACATCACATATACTAATCTCATGCTCTTTACCTGAAAATCTCAGAGGAGGGGCCAGGCCTAAAAGGAAATTACCCCAAGTGTGAGTGGTGATAGAAGTGTTTTATGGTATATCTCAGAGGGAAGCAACAGACATGTCACGTTGTTTGTTTGGTTTTTTTTTTTCCCTTGTTTTAAGCCAGGAATGCTGGAGCTAGGAAAGCAGAGTGAGAGCTGCCCTGCCCTTCTGTGAAAAGGCCACAACCCGCTGTAGTACCTGAACTCAGCAAAACAGGCTACATACCTTGAGTTCTGAGTTTTCACTAGACTATGTTTTGCCAACATGATCTGTGAACAAAAATACCAGAGTACGCCATTACATCTCTGACAAGGTATAGAAAAGGGACCTGCACACTAAAATTTGTTTGCAAACACACGGCCATCATGCTTAAACACCTGAACATCCTCTCAATGTGTGGACAGTGGGAATTTCGATCAGGTGAACCTCACACATACTTCATTTCCTTTTCTTCCTCTTTTTTCACTTCTCCGATTCACTTCTCTTCAATGATTTCTTTCTTGCTTTTTTTCTCCTTCTGCTTACTCCAAAAGGAAAACTGTTCCCTCTAACCTTAACTGAAAACTATAATATTACAGATAGAGGGACTTTTATAAAACCAGCTCTTCCACCATAGGCACATTATATAATCACAGCCAGCCTCAGATTTGCCCCCACAAAATTCTGCATAGGTTATTGAGAAGACCAAATGAGATTATAATATTTGCGAACTACATGGCAAATTTTGACAGAGAGGAGGTGTGCTGACCTATAGAAAGCTTCCTTAAAAAACAAAGTGCTTTCAGGGGAAGTGGATGTTAAGGAAAGAATCCAATTCAGTGGTAGACTATAAAGTCATGTTGCTTCAAGTCTAGATAGAAAGCAAGGATGTAGAGACAGGTGTGGAAGAAACTAGAAAGTATCATCAAGCTGGGGAGAAGAGGATCTGGAAATGGTGTTACAGGAAAACAGAACAAAGAAGGGGTAATACTATGACAAAAGGCATTACCATTTTTTGAGTACATGTTGGATACTAAGGCACATTTCTCATTTAATTCTCACAAAACTCTTATCAAGAGTTTTTATTAGCACCTAGTTTTTTCTAGTGGTGGCAACAGAGGCTCATAGACTTCAAGTGTCAGGTCTAAGGTACTCTTGGCTCCTAAATGGTAAAGCCTGTGAAATTTCCAAAGTACCTTACACTGCCATCAGACCACCCCACTCTACCAACACTTTACAGAGAGAGCAGACGGGACTCCAATTTCCACCTTCCTGCAATCCCATACTGATAAATGTGGCATTCGGAAATTTTATATGAACATTCATAATGCATTTTCCTCCAGGAATAAGGCTTGTGATGCTGGGTAGTTATTCAACCTTTTAAATCAAAAGCTTATTTATTTTCAAATGTAGCTGATCTACATGTTCAGAACCTGTATTCTGTAGTAGCACAAGGCAGTCTATAGAAAATTATCCTTTATTAATTAAAATGAGAAATTTAAAAGTATACGACTCTTTAATACTTTTACTACTTTCTACCACTTTAACCACAATGGAGAGAATTCATGTCTCTAATCCTCACCCCATGGATAGATTTAAGATATGTGAAAGTGAAGGTGAGGGATGGACTTCTCAAAATATGTAGGGGATGCTGCAGTACCCATCACCACACATGGCTAATTGCAAGCCATTTGTTAGGTGGGTGACCTTGTGATGGAAAATGAAGGCACGTTTTGGCAGACATATATTCCATGAGACTCAGAAGTTCAATTAAATACACAGATACAATAAATTTAGTTCCCATAATAATGCAATGTCCCTTTTGAGATCTGAGATGTCCCGGCTTGGCCCTTCCCCCTTTCCTAGCCTGCATGAACATGTCTGAAATATGAACTCTGGATTTCTTACCATTGAATTACTGTAACACATTTAGCAAAAGGCAACATGAATTCAGTAGTTGTTTATAAAACTGAACATATTGTCCTCCTCTTCCCCACACATATATCTTGGTGCCAAATGTTAGATCTTAAATGTGTCCACCAGCTTAGTGTACAAGGCTTGGAGATAGGACAAGTATTTTCATTAAGACTTCCTCCATTCTGTGGCTCTTACAGCAATGCCCTGACATATTCTTTCCTCTTATGATAGACCTGTGCAGTGGTGATGATTGCACCAGTGGCTTGGATTCATCATTTATTCTCAGTCCACTGTTCACTATCATTGCACATGAGAGGAAAGCTAATTGATACTTGCTAGTTAAATTTTTTTCTATCTCCAGCCAAATATCTTTGGTAATGCATCTCGTGCCTCCAGTTTCCAGCCTCCACTAACATTTTCCATTCATTCTGCTGTATCCTTCCTTCTGACATTACCTATAGTCTATGATCATTTACTTTTCTGATTAAAATTTTCACTTATCTCCCTATCTAGAAGGCCACAAGGCCCAACAAAATGTTGGGAATTTAAAATAATAAGGATAGCTATGTAATCCTAAAAGATGTGGCTCTGTTCCCACTTGCCTATTATTTTCTGACTAGGTTACCTAAAGACTTAAAAATTATAATTTAGTATATGTGACAGGATCTCTGGGCTGCTGAACGTAGAGGTGAGATGTTGTCCAGGACATAGAAAGGGTTTAACTACAGTTGCTCCATTGTAAATGTGGGCTTTTAACTACCTTCTGTATTGAACAAGGCATTTCCTAGGACTGGATTCCATGCTTTTGCCTTTGGTTAAGAAACAATGCTCTGTGTTTACAGAGAGACTTTTCTAGGGCCAATTATATCCTAGGACATTAAATAGGTTCTTCCATCTCTTTGTTCAGAATGACATTATTCCATGATCTTTGCAGTCAGAGAATGCAGATTTTACGTGAAAGAGAAATTATTTTCAGCAAAATGCTACCGATTTTAAAGCAGCACAAGTGTCCAAATGAGTAAGTAATCCTACTTAAATACAGAGAGATGAGCATGGACCGGTCTTTGCCTCCAGAACACATGGTGACGTGCTTTTTTAAAAAGTTAAAACATTTTAGAAACTAAAACTTTATCTTGCTCTTTCATACACATATTGCTAATTTCTTGGTAATGTGTCTAATTTGAACAGGAAGGAAATGATTAAGTAGCTTTTTATCAATTATCAGAAGATGTATACGACTATAAATTGCTCTTATTAAACTAGCAAGACAAGGTCAAGTGTTGGCAGCTTGAACTCACAACCCAGAGACCAAGACACAAGTTGAGATCAAGAGTCAGATGCTCAACCAACTGAGCCACACAGGCAATCCTGGTGGTAGACCTTCTGGTCCAAAAGAAGTAACCCCTTGATATTTCCTAGTCCTTCCCTTAATAATTATTTCTAATTAATCCATTATATATTTCGCTTATTTTTCTGTTTTATTGTTTGTCTCTCTCATTAACATGTAACCTCCATGGGTGCAGAGATTTTAGTTTATGTTGTTCATCAGTGTTATTTCCTGTAAAAATGTGCCAGGTACATAGTAGGTATACGATAAATATTTGTAACATGAAAGACTGGATGAGATGCTAAGATTCTTTTCTATTTCCAAGTTCTCAGAAACTATAAAAAAATGTAGTAATCCTATACATTAATAAAAAGGTTACTGATTTTATTAAATAACATGCAAATCTTACACAGAAAAGGAATCTTTAACTATCCTTGCTGGACTTCTTTGATTTAACTTTTGAGCATTTGGGCATCAACAGTGCCATTGCACTCTAGTTCCCAGATTTAAGGTATAAAGAAAAATATCAATTGCTAAAAAAAAAAAAAAAAAGAAGAAAAGAAAAGAAAACAAAAGAGCATTTACTTTGTTTCTTTCCTGACTATTCAGATTTCGTGTAAAAAGAAAATGGAGACCCTTTTGTCTACTCCACAAACATTTACTGAGCACTCACTCTCTGTCAGGCACTTGGTAAGCACTGGGAGGAAAATCTGTCCTGGAAGAATTCAGTTACACACGAGAGATACAGACACTATTAAGCCTCTTTATATGTTCTTTTCTCAGAGCTCAGAATGGAAATGACATGTGCATTTAGATGTAGTTGTGTTACGAAGCTCTGCTCCTTCAAAAGGCTTGCTAGCACGTTGGTAGGCTGATGAAATAAGCGGTGGCTGAAATATCTTCACAGACTTTAACTGATTACCTATAATATGCCAAACACTGCAAAGATTTAAGGGTATCTTCAAACTCTGGGAAAGGATGCAGACTTGTAAACAGATCATTGTAACGGTGTACGGGCACCTATCCACAAGTTGCAGTGGAAGTGGAATGGAAACAGAGGTTCACTCTGATTCAGAGAGTGGGGTCAGGGACAGCATCCTAGTCAGGATCCTAACAAGAAACCACAGGCACCCTCAGATTGAATAATTATAGAAAAGGCTTTTAAAGTAACTTTTTACTGAAAGGTGAGTAACGGTAGGGAAACAAGATAGGGCAATATGCAAGAGGTCACTATACTCCCAGCCTTCATGGAGTAGGGGGAGATAGAAATTCCTGTGTCCTGGAATTGAAAGAGTTGATTGGAAAAAATCTGCTTAACAGGAGTTGTGGTCTTCAGTTCAGGGATGAAGCCAGCCCTCGCCAACCCCAGCAAGGAAGCTGAGGAGATTAAACCCTCACCTCACTCTCCTCCTTTCCTCTGATCTTCTGCTCGTACTCATACTGGCTGATCCCAAGCAGAAGGCAAAGAGCAAATGAGTCCATTGATGATGTCGATACAGGTTAGTTTTCTGAGCCAGAGATCAAAAAGGAGAAGAACCATGAGTCAATGTAGGGTGAACAAAAAATAGCCAGTGGAGAAGGTTTGGATCATAGGACGCACTTGAGCTGGGGCTTGAAGGCTGACGAGGAGTTCATTAGCTAGATTAACTGGGTCACTCTGGAGAAGGAATGATGTTTGAAGAGTGTCTTACTGGTGGTGGTGTGGGGACGGGGGTCTATGAAGATTGGAAAATGCAAACTTTGTGTTATTTGGGGAGGATATTCCTTGAATATACTTTTTACTGCCATGAGCTATAGCAAAGAAACTTAACAGAGTCAAAGAGGGTCTTCAAAATTTTGGAACTAAAACCTTTAACTAAAACTAAATACCAGCAGAAGCACTTCTCTGATCTTGAGATTTTAGGAGACTAGTTGAATATCTTTAGTCAGATCTAGGGTGGGGCTGATAGCTGGAAATAATGTTATTTTTATTGTATGATATGAAATCATGAAGTGATGGATGGACACTTAGACATGTGGTCAACAGAAGTCAACAATAGATGGTCAAAAAAACAAACACACAAAAGGCTTCCATCTCAAATTATTTCAGAATATGGTGGATTGTACCTCTCTTGACTGAGAAACTGTTTCTTCATTATACAATTAGCTTGATTCTTTTAGTTCTGATTCTTATGCATGTAGCATTACCATAAAGAGTGGATTTGTGAATATCGTACCCTAGCTTACTTTGGGCAACACAGTGATTTTCAAACCTTAAAAAAATGAATTCTTACACAGAACTTCAATATATAAATGAGGTAAGAGTTAGAGTTCCCTAGCAGTTTAAATCTTCATTGTTCAGCAGAAAATATTTTATTACTTGTCCCAAATCCTGTAGCACTATCGTGGACCCTTGAGTTTCCTAGAGCAATAGTTTTAGAATCACTGACCTCAAGTTTAGGAAATTATATACAGAGGACGAACTGATGGTTGCCAGAGGGGTGGGGATGGGGGGATGGGCAAAATGGATTCAGGGGAGTGGAGGGTACAAGCTTCCAATTATGGACTGAATAAACCAAGGAGATGAAAGTTAAAGCATATGGAATATAGTCAATGGTAATGTGAGAGCATTGTAAGGTAGCAGATGGTAGCTACAGTTGTGGTGAACATAGCACAACACAGAGAGTTGTTGACTCACTATGCTGTACACCCAAATCTAATGTAACATTGTGCATCAACTAGAGTTCAACAACAAAATTTTTCAAAGGAATACAAAGAATATGTAATTACAAGAAGTGATATGACATCCAGGGTTCAAATCTCAGTTTTGAATTAAATTTCCCTCTGGGAAAGCAGGGACACTTTTTGAGGGCAACAGAAATGTTTGTATTGACTTCCCTGCCGCCCTAGCCCCCAGAGGACTGATTCACAAGGTGACTCTGGGCAAGTCACTAAACCTCTTCCTGCTTTAGAATTCTTTTCTGTAAAATGGGGTTGTTAATGGTGACCACGTCCCTCCTTCATCACAGAGATGCTGTGAAGATTAATGAGGTGGTTGTTACTAAAGTCTTTAAAAGATCCTTTGAAGAAAGGCTGTAGATAAGACAAAAAAAACCCACAATATATTTTATTCGATCTTACCCAGTAAATGCTCTGAGAGAGTCCAGAAACAAATACCTAAAACTCTAAGTGGATAGTGTCAGTTCCAATTTACTTCTTTGCTTGGACTGAGGTGGTGCTATTAACACCAACCAGGGATATATACTACTGCTTCCCTGTGCCTGGATGTGCTAAAAGAAGCTGCAGAGATGAGAGTAATGAAGTTAGGAGGCATGTCTAGGCATCTGGGAACTAGTGAGATGAGGTGGAACAGGTGAAGTGGGGAGGGCAGAGGAAAAAAAAAACACTAGCAGGAGCTATCTGAGCACTGCTGGGAAGCAGAGCCATTGACGTATGTGTAAACCAAGAAGGAGCTGGTCACAATATACCAACAGGCTCTGGAAGAATGGCAGTGGTCCCACCCAGGGTGCTGTGAGGGAAGGAAGGCATCCTGATCCCATTTCACAGACGTTGAAACTAGCCAGGGAGGCTCTCTGACCCAGGTGCTTGCGTATCCTGAGCTTTAGCTATCTCACCTACACTGACCTTCATCAGTATGCACAGACAGGATTGTTTTCAGGAGAGGACAACACCATTGTGGCAGTCCCTGATGATGCACCCTCTTCTTTCCACATCCCAGCCTCGAGGTTGGGTTTCCTTTACTTCCAGCCTGAAATATTTCAGTGGCGTTCTAAGTACAGCAGCCTTTGCCTCCCATGTCTTCCTTTCTTCAGCTTCAAACTGGTGCTGGAAAATCATCCTAAAGCAAATCTGACCTCACCTACCTCTGCTCAGAAGCATTTCATCATGCTTCAACATGCATGTCAGCCTTTTTGTGTGGTTTTCAAGGCCCTTCATTATCTGAACCCAACTTGCATCCAGCCCCGAATCTTACCACATCGCTCCACTCTGAACAGCTGTTTCTCGGTACTTTCAGAATTCAATCCACATTCTTCTATTTCAATGCCTTCTCACCTACCAATGTAAATTGCCCTTTCATTTTGGATGTATAAGGAACCAGTGATTATCTTTCAAACCCTAATACAGCTGGCTTTCTAGAGATTCTTCTCAGACTTCCTGGCCCTCTTCTCCTTTAACCTCCCCCACCATACTGCTTCCATAGCAGTCTGTCACTGTATTTTCATTTGGGACACTCACTTTGGGGTCCAAAGTCCTGAGTTCATGATTAGCCCTCATCTATTGTGACTTGGGACAAGTAAGTTAATTTCTTTGAGTCTCAATTTCTTAAACTGTATGTGGAAATAAAATACTTTTAAATGAAATAAAGTATGTAAAAGCCCTCAGTACTGTCCCTGGCACAGAGGAGATACTCGACAAGCACTTACTGAGTACATGAATGAATGAAGAAAGAAAATAAATTGATGGATTCTGTAATGATACAGCATTCTGACTGTTTTCTGGGAAAAATGGAATCCTTCATTCTTGCTTTTCAGATACAGAAGGAAAAAACATTCTAACAAGGTGTCTCTTACAAGATCAGTGCCAGTCTGCAAGTTGAATGACAGGCCTGTGAAACTTAGAAGTTGCACACAGGAGGAGCCACATGGTTTGAGTGTCCCTGTCCTCTCTCTCCTGTGATGATGCAACTTTCTATTTCTGTATAAAGTCTTTCAGGTTTGTTTACCTCAAGATCCAGTTTCCAGCATTATGTCTGCTTCATTGTTGTCCTTCTTTAAATTCCCTTTCACCAGACAAAGAGAAAAGTTTGGCTTTGAAGTCGCAGGAAGCCACGTTGTCAGTTACCGCCAGAACCCACGGAAGTACACGTGAAAGCAGGCATTAGAGGTGGTGGAGATCAGAGGGCATTTCAAAAGCTGCAGGAGCTATTCAGATTCTCTTCTTTAAAGGGGCTCTGATGCCAGAAGATGGTTGAGGGACTCTTCTGTGCTACTGGTTTGAAATGTATTTGTAGTTTAATCATAGAGAATCCTGATTTAAAATTCCCAGTTTTGGGGTGGGGAGGGGCAAATGTTTTCTGTGTTAGGGCCCTTAGATAGCAGCCCTTCCTGAGGGGCCATATGCCATACTGTTCCACCAGGTCTGCAATTCCTGGGGAGGATTTAGGAGGCAGGAGATAAAAGGAAAAGGAGAAGACGTTTGCTCTGTGTATTTTTCTTGCTCCCAAGATAAAGTCATTGCCTCATTGTTGAACTTTGACACCAACATGTGCTGAAGGTCTGGCAGACATTAAGTAAATATTTGCAGATTGATCTGTTGATTTAAAGAAATGCTTCTTTACCATGTGAGGCAGTGGTATTCTTTTTTCCACGTTACAAATTTAAAGAAAGAAATAAGGTTAGCTATGGGCAAAGCTGTACGAGAGTTTCTCTGACAACTGAGTTTGACAACTGAGAAAGAAAAGGAAGAGGAGAGGTGAATCTCCTGGTTTATGTTTCACTCTGTGCAAAGTGATAAAGTTGAGGCTGAGGCTTATTGAACTAAAACGTTAAGTTGTATGCACAGGAAAATTGAAGAAAGCGAAATGTGCAGTTGCCTCTCTCTAAAAGCCTTTTATGGGCAGGAAAAAAAAAATGTCCCTGTTGGTCAGTTTCCCTTCCCTCCTAGATGCAGAATTCCCTCCTGCTGCACCCCATGTGACTTTTTCATGTTGTTATTTCAATCATCATAAGTACTTTGTTAGAAGACAGTGATCACTGGGTTAAAAAATGAAAATTGGTATTAAATTTTATTACTTTTGGATGGAATACACTTGAGGAAATAATCCTATAGATCTTTCACACTTGAACTAAGTTTCTCAGTTGGAGAAACAACAACAACAAAACAACATTTTGTCCTTTATTTGCATCACTGTACTATATTCTCTTTTAGGAATTAGGGGGAATATGTCTTGCAGACATAAATCAAAACACACTGGGTTGAAGGGAAACAATGATATGATTCGACTCCAACTTCTTATGTAAACTTATACCATATGATAATGTAGTTGTACTGCATATTCAATTTTGATATGTAACCTTTGAAATAAATTGGAATATTCTTTCCGGATACTCTTGGCACACACCAAGTGATCATAAACAATAATTTCATAAAGGTCACTTGCTCAATAAGTAGTGCTCACGGCAAGAAGTGTTCAGGACTACTCAGATATTTCCCCCTTTCTCTGAGACTCTTAATTTATTCTTTTTTCCTTCTTTGAAGCTCCAAACAACACAAATTTTCTTGTACCATGTAGACTTACAGAATTTCTGGAATGATTACCGTTTTCCTCTTTTTCTTGCACTTCACTCTTTTTTTTTTTTAACTTAAATTGGCTGATAGAAAGTAGGCAAAGCAGTTTGGGGGTGGCGGGGGGGAGGAGGCTAAGTCATTCAGCCAAAAACTAATTGGCTATTTTAAATGAAATTATTATTTGGTTTCAATTTGTCTCTACTCAAATTAATTTATATGAATAGACATGGCTAAAATAAGTAGGCATAGATATACTTGTGATGTCTGCTTTTACACAATTTGTTCACTTACGAAATGTATTTCAGAAACCCTATGACAAACCCCAAAGAAGCTTAATATTTCTTTACCACTATAACTTTGGCTCCTCATACAAAAGCTAAAAATTGTATTTTGTTAAATCTGAGCTCCAATCATGTTAGTTGTGTCTTTTACCAATAAAACAGCCCCAATCAATATTATTCTACTTGCAGATAATAACTTTTCTTACTATATGCCAATTCCATCTGCTGCCAAATAATACAAGTGACTATAGCCCTTATAAGAAATGACCCAGAAAAGGATTTCCTTTCTTCAAACCTATCTAAAGATATATACATGGGCCATACCCAGGATATTTGGTTCTTGTAAAGGAATCTAGAAGTTGTATGCAAAGGAGAGTCAAGACAGGTCACAAGAAACCTCCTATAGGGAGGATTTGTTTACACCCCATTAAACCCCATTCATTTCAAGTCTCTTTACAAATTGTAATCAATAATGAGGATAGGACATTTTCAGGATGAAATTAGTAAAATAAAACTTTTCATTATTTTTTGTTCCCCTTGTTCTAAGAAGAAGATTTGAAGCTTGAATAAGCTTAATTGTAATTCTAATTTACTGTAATGTGAATTTCTTCTTCTTCTTCTTTTTAATCTGTACATTTAAAGACTGTCTCTTGGATGCTCTAGGGTCATTTAAGCAATGATTCTTATTCTTGCTCAATCTCTTAATCTCTCCCCTGTCTCTGTCTCTGTCTCTGTCTCTCTCTCTCTCAGAATATAAATTGAATACCATAGTTTTCAAATAAGAAGGAACTGATTTGATTCCTAGATAGAGTTATGATGAGAAGAATTATGGAGCTGGTGTCATTTGAAGTGGCCTTGAAGTAGAAGCAGATGGCAAGAG
Organism: Panthera tigris; assembly: GCF_018350195.1. Lineage (NCBI taxonomy): Eukaryota > Metazoa > Chordata > Mammalia > Carnivora > Felidae > Panthera > Panthera tigris. The sequence goes on along the minus strand of NC_056667.1, from coordinate 83,331,999 downwards.
GTGCAGGCAGGGGGGTGTTGGGAAAGGTAGTGATGAAAGGCTTCTTTTTATCTTCTGTCAAACCTCACATCATTACAACATCTACAATTTACTACTGCTGATGCTGTTAGGTGGACTTCTGGAAAACTGTAGAATCTTAGGAGATGTTTCTTTAAGATCTCATCTTCTCTGATAATTAAAAATGGGCAGCTTATTATAGAGGAAACACTGACTTTAGCTAGAGCTCACAGTGCTTAGAATTCTTAAAAAAACAGCACTGAATTTGGATAAATCCAACAAATGTTGCTAAAATGTGGACTTTACTGCCCACTGGATCTTTTTTCTCAGCCACTGATGTGACAGAACACAAATCTAACAGAGGCCCAGTTGGAGTTGACTTTGGGATGAAGGTGGCCTCTGGTAGGGAGAGACTGTTTTGGTTGTGGCTGTTTCCTACACACCTTCTTCCTTTGTTAATGAGTGGAAGTCAGAGAATTTAATATATGGTAAAATTTGTAGTTTATTTTTATGAACTAAAGGGTTCAGCTATTTCTTTCTCAGGATAATTTTAATTTGAAACTGAAACAAGTACAAACACCCACTCAAAACATAATAATCCAAGGTAATCCACTTTGATGTTCAATATTTAGATATAGGAATGCCTATCTTTGAGACAAGTTATGGTGTTAATATATGGTAGGGCAGATGGACCAAATATAAATTCAGAACTGAACAAATTACAGGAGCTGTGAATACATTTTACAGCATGTCTTCTATTTGTTCATTTTTTCAGCTGTTTCCCTCTTTATTATGCTACTTTAGTTGTCTAGCACCTATAGGAATGTATCTAGAAAATGTGACTTGAGTTTATAAATCCTGTAAGAATTTGCATTTATCTTTGTCAAGAGGATAACTGAAGGCAGTGAGGTTTCTGTGAAATATTCTAATTAATCCAACTCACCATATTTTTGTATTCTGAAAATCCCATCAACTAAAATTCAGTTCTCGTCTTAAGAAGGAGGAAAAGAGCAGAGGTGTCCCTGAGGAGGAAAAAAGGAGGAATTAAAATAAAAAAAAAGTGAATAGAACTAAATGAAGGAACCTGAACAGGAGATTTTTGCATAAACATCATTCATCTCCCTGCTTTCCTTCCAACAACCCTTGACCTCTACCCTCCTGGAGATCCAATCCCGTTGTCAAGGAACACTTTACTCTTCCAGAAAACCTAGAAACTTTTACCAACTTGTCTTAAACTCAGCCAGCTTGTTAGTCCGTGTCTGCGTTCTGGCTGCCTCATCTGCCATACACAGAAGCAGTCCCTAATGGCTGGAGAATGTGAGTTTTTCTTCCTGCAAAATATGCCTCACAGTACTGAGTAAAGCAAAAGAGGCCTGTTTTCTAAGACTCTGCACTTGAGAATGTGTTCGGACAATCTCTGCCCAGATGCCAGCGTGCAGATGCATATTTCAAACGTTCCTTTTCCTGATTAGCATGCAGCCAGAACACCTGTTTTGCTGCCTGGAGGAATCATATTCAAAATGAAGATACACCTGCACACTCAAATATTTTCATTGCGTTTATAAACAGAGCTCTTAGTATTGGGGTGAATATGCTCCTATCAGTCCAAAGGTGTGGGACTCTGCCCTCTGAAATGACCTCAGTCCCATTTTGTTGATGGGCCATTTTTTAAAAACTGCATTTGTAAGCAGATTTGAAGTGTTGGCACTTTCCACGGAGATTACTCTGTGTGTGTGTGTGTGTGTGTGTGTGTGTGTGTGTGTAGAAGGGGTGACTATCCAAATCGAGGGGCAAATACCCCACTTTGGCAATAGGATAAGACAGATTCCACACATGATAGTTTTGAATGTTGAAAAGGACAGGCAGGCCATTGTCAAAATATACACTTTTCTTTGAGCATTTAAAAATATTTTAAATACAGATCTCTGAAAATTAAGCTTAAACTTATAACTATGAATATGAAATAATCATCTCTAAGAGAAAAGTAAAAAAAGAGGGTAATTGCTTAAAATTATAAATGACTATTCAAAATACAATGACAACTATACTTTTTAAAACCATTATTCACAATGACTTTATTTTAAAGCGTTATATATAAATTTATAAGTGCACATAGGATGTGTTTTATGTACATGGATTAGGTAGCTGTTTAAGCACAACAGTGCCTACCGGAAAATTATTTTCCACAAGAGTAAAGTGTGGACGATTTGAGGTCCTATTAAAATCATCTTTGGGAATGCATCAAATCTATTTAACAATACAGTTATGGGGGAAATGAAAGCCTGACTATCTTGCAGTTTGATTTAAATGATAGAATTGGGTAGCATAATTCAGTATTTGTGATTGATAAGCTTCTAGGAACTGAGCTTTTGAACCTTTTCAAGTTCATCAAACACTGCGCTCATAGGCAATGCATAGATAAATTATAGTCTTCTAAATTCCTTAGAATTCAGAACAGTGGAATTGAACTCTATCAGTTGAGTAATAACTCTACACAAGCCAGATCCCAGTCATTCATAACTAAAGTAGTGACTCTATCAGCCCAGAATAAGAATGGAAACACTCAAATAAGACATTTGGGCTGCTACAAAGAACAAAAATATAGATTGGCCCTATATTATTTTTTTCTTAATCTGTCTAAATCAATTAGACATTTGAATTGTGGTATTGTATTTCCAGGAAGCATCATTGCTTTCTATTATCCTCATGACAAAAATAAACAATTCCTTTTGAAATCATAGAGAAAAAATGCCTCCCACTGAGTTGATGCTGTGTGCTGTTATATGCAAGAACATATGTGTAATAAAAAATGAGAAATTATGGATCAAATAATGATGTTGGAGCCACTTACACAAACAATAGAGAGCATTTTGGAAGAGCTCCAAATATCATCACTATTGTTTAATTTCAACTCCAGTTATGCATCTGCCTAGGCTAGTGTCAAAGATAATAATCTCACCAGATAGATATAAAATGCACAACTAAAATTACATGGCCCCATTATTCTGTTTACACATAGTACTAAACCACTCTTTTCCAGCTGACTGACCCAACAGAGCATTTGTCCATTGAGTTCCCTTGCAAATTTGGTGGGCTGATGCCCATTTCTTTGTCTATATTAGGTCATTTTGTACCAATGTAGGAATAAAGTAACTAAGAAGAGGCATGAATATGTTTGCTCTCTAATGAATCTGTTCTTTACATCTTGCTCTCTGCCTTTCACACACAATTATGGGCTTTTAAAGCAAGGGAGAGCCTTAGTGGAAGTCACAAAATGCCAATTAAAAGAAATGGACAGAAGCTGAGCGCCAAATCACTCATTCTGGGAAAAAGAGGAAGACAAAGAGAGCTATGCATTTTAGCCCTCTTCACTGAAATGTCTTCTGCCAGTCAACACATGATAGAACCCTCAACTAGAAGGAGATTTAGAAAGTTACTCAGTCCAGCACTCAGTATTTAATTCAAAACCACTTAACAGAGGAAGTTTTCATGTACAATATTAGTCAAGGAGAAAGAAAGAAAAAGAAGGAAAGAAACAAATAAACAAGGAAAAAGAAACTAAAAACAAATGCTAACGAGAAATTTTCATTGTCCAATTTATACCTTAAAGTAAAGGTAATTTTGAAAACTATGATGTATCAGTGGAGAGAAATATCATATTCTTTTGTTAAGTCATGGACTGAAAGACAAAACTTTTGTCATTTATTTTCTTTGAATGCAAAGCATTGCCCTCTAAGTAAGCCTGAACAGGATCTGCCTCTCCATCACTGACAGTTAATAATTAAATCAAACATTATATTCAGCAATAGAACATATGCATCAGCTTCTTTCAAATTGCATTTCCTTCCTGTTAGGTCCATTAGTGTAAACCAGACTGCCTTTAGAAACCCCCTTATTGCTGCTGTCTTTCAGCACAGTTCCTGAAATGGATAATGTGGTACATATTATGGGCAATTACACAGAACTCCCCAGCGATAGGGTTTTAGAGTTACAGAATGAAACAGCTGGAACTACAGAGCTATAAGCTAATCATAAAAAAAAAAAAGGAAATAGTTAAAAAAAATAAATAATCCGGACAAAGAAAAAAAATGAAAAGCACAAGAGGCTCTATAAAATCATTGTTCTTAGAGAAACTGTCTGTACCTAGAAGGATCTCCAGAGTTCACACTGCAAAACTATCTAAATCTAACCATGTTATTTTAAAAAACACATTTTCCCATGTCTTCTACACTCATGGTGTTAAAAAGCACATAACAAACAGCTAGCCAATAGGAGGTATTGGAAACAATGACATTCTTCTCTCTAGCTTTATCAATGTTGTATTTCCATATTAGTCACATTGTGAGAAATCTAGTCTTCCTTTTCAATTTTATTTCCATGAAAACATATATGGTGTTAGAAGATGGGTTTTCTATTCACTAAATGAGCCACCCAGATAATATTTTCATCTTGTTATTTTATGCTTGGTTTGGGTGTATAGTGCCTATGCCACAGAGATAAGAAATTACATAATCTATCTCTCCACTTGGTTTGGGGATTGCAATTGGAGTGTTCTGCTTGAAAAATCAGACACAAACATTAGATATATACCTAAGGGAAAAGTTTCCTATTCAAAAAGGAAAATATATATTCTGATTTCTTCCTCACAGTTTTAGGAAAGAGAGTAATAATGGGTTTTGATGGCAAAAATGTTGCTTCGTTTGGTTGTAAGCAAAATGCAGTTTTAGCTTGCGCCAATGAAGTGTTTTTGAGAATTTTCAGTAAAATTACTTTATAACTTGAGAAATAATGGAACAATCTGCACAGTAACTACTGTGAAATGAAACAAAAGTGGGTGCAATTTCAAACTTTAAATATAGCCACAAAACTATTTTCAAATTTGTTGCTAAAGTATTCTACAAAAATCTGAAGATATTAAAGCAGAATATTTGTACAACTCTTGGAGAACTATTCTTTTTCTCTATAAAGAGATAGATTACATAGTCATAGCCAGATTTATGTGGCTACTTATATACTTTCATAAGGCTTCAGTAGCCAATATTTATTTCGGCAACAATAAAATGCAGCAGGAAGAAGCTGGACATAAAACATGCTATCCAGTTTGATATCCTTAACAGTCATTGTCTCCTATTTCCCTTAAGAGCAGTGATTCTTTGTTGTTAGGTTTTTTTCCCCCTTTCCAGTAAAAGCTTTATTATGATAGAGTGGAAGGAGGGGAAACAGAGATGTTAACAAGACGAAATGTTAAAGTCAAAGGAAGACTATGTCTCCTCATTATAAAAAGTAATGTTCACTTTAACAGTAAAACCCTCATTTGTTTTTATTATCGGAGCTATATTGGTGACTGTACAATATAATAAGTGAATATGTTCTGAATACCCAAACCTATTTGTTATGTAACAAACAAAGTTCAGGAGATTTAATTGGAGGTTATGTTTTTGAATGTCCCTGTTTTTCATAAGGAGGGACACTGAACAGAGGGAGAAAAGACCTAATACAAATTGCATCTGGACGGGGGAGATGGATAAAGAAACTAGTAACTGATACTTAAAGAAATTCCTCACATCTTTTTATTTCTATATGAATTTGCCCCAAAAGAAAATAAACTGTTACCTATTAATTTCTAACACAGGAAATTTCTAGAACAACACCCCTCTTCTTCATATTAAAAATAACTATCTTTGTCTCCATATGGTTTGCATTTCTGTTTAGACAAAATAATAGTCCTTAGCATATACTCATGCCAGTTCCTGAACTAAGGACTTTGTGAATATTAACTGATTTAATCTTCCTAACAACACTGTGGTGTAGGTACTATTATCTCCATTTTGCAGATGGAGAAAACAAACCAGAAGACTTACATAACTGGCCAGTGCCACCACTTTATTAAACGGTGAAGCTGAGATTTGAACCTAGGTAGTTGGAGTCCAGAATCTGAGCTCTTACATATTAAAATATATTGCCTTTGAGGATAGGCATATTGCACAGCATTATGGTACATAAAGTATCAGGTCTCAGTTTGCTCAAGAATGATTCAATAGCAATGAATCATGCATCCATATTTGGAACATGCAAATCATGATTCTACCATATCATGGTGGTTACTATTGGTAAGCATATAAAATTGTCACATTTACCTTAGACCTAGTCAACAAAAAAAGACAGAGCCCATCCTGCTAATATCATACTACGACATTTAGTTTGTGGATCTATTAATTTAAAATACTTTGCTTCATTCTAATAGCTCTTCTTCAGATTCTTGGCTGGAAAGCATCTGGAAAAATACCCCCAAATAATCCAGTGAACACGAGGTATAAAAAAGTTGCCTCATTATAAAATAGCCTACCATGTATAATAAATTAAAATTTTTTGATGTTCATTATTTTTGACAGAGAGGCAGAGTGCAAGTGGGGGAGGGGCAAAGAGAGAGAGACACACAATCTGAAGCAGGCTTTGGGTTCTGAGCTGTCAGTGCAGAGCCCCAGGCAGGGCTTGAACTCACGGACTGCTGGATCGTGACCCGAGCCAAAGTAGGATGTTTAACCAACTGAGCCACCCACGTGCCCCTCAAGTATAATAAATTAAATCCACATTCAGATCTCTTAAAATTTCTTACGTTTTGCTTCTTGTAAAAGAGTTAATTACATGCAGAAGTAGTGGGGTTTTTAAAAATGAAAACATCGAAAGAAAATACAGCAAAATATTTGTATGATTTTGAGTTGGGTAAGCTTCTTCTAAGGGAGCCAAAACTCAGAATTCATAAAGAACAGGATAAGTATTCTTGAATACCTAGCAGGTTTTAAATGTATGACAAAGATACTATGATTAAAAATACACCCAGGGGCACCTGCATGGCTCAGTTGGTTGAGCGTCCGACTTTAGCTCAGGTCATGATCTCACGGTCAGTGAGTTCGAGCCCCGCGTCGGGCTCTGTGCTGACAGCTCAGAGCCTGGAGCCTGCTTCGGATTCTGTGTCTTCCACTCTCTCTGCCCCTCCTCCACTCATTCTCTCTCTCTCTCTCTCTCTCTCAAAAAGTAAATAAAAATTAAAAAAAAATACACCCAGATTATGGACTGGAAAAACATTTGCCACCCATATATCACAGAAAGGGCTAATATATATTAGCAGATATAAGTTACTTATTACATTGGGATTTTATCTTAATGCATTATCTATATTATCATTTCTCAACTTACGTAGAGGTCAGTTGGGATCTTGTTAAAATGAAGATTGTATTTCAGCAGGGTTTGGTCCCAAGATTTTGCATTTCAAAGAAGCACCATATGATGCTGATGTTGCTGGTTTACACATCACACTTTGAGTAGCACTGATCTAGACTTTGCCCAGTTCATGTAACTACATAAATAACCTAACTAATTTCAAACAAAAATTTGAGGACAACTGTCATATTTTTATTCACGGAAATTGTTTGGAATGATGTCATTTAAAAGGAATACATTTAAGCCTTGGATTAGAGAAAGGATTTCATATCCATATGACCCAAGAGTGAGGTGAGAACTATTTGTTTTCTTCATACCCTCTAAATCTAATTTTCAAAGGAAAAAAAAATAGAGGACACAACCCAATAGAAAATCGAGCAAGCGATAAAAGATAATTGACATGAAAGAAGTTAAAAGGACAATAAATTTAAGAAAGCATTCTTCATCTTACTGTTAGTCATAAAATACAAATAAAAGAGTAAGAAAATACTTATATTTACTTATTATTTAGGCAAAAATTAAAAAGAGGGAAAATAAAATGTTTCTGTCTGTGGAGGATGTACTAGATCACAGCAGATCAACGTTCCTGTGATTAAAAAGAAAAACCTATACAAATCACATATAGCACATGAACAAATAGAGGCCCAGGGAAAGTAAGTTATCCAACATTAAGTGATATGTTGGGATAGCTGGGATATTCCCACACCTAGATCTTAATGTTACTATTGCAGTCTACTGACTCTCAACAATGTACTGATTATTTAAGGGATCTAAGTGATTTAATTTATTACTACGTGAGTGCTGCCTTATCCAATTTTTACAATAAGATTTAAATGGAATGCTTAAGGTCTAGGATTATAATGCAGACACTAAAATAAATTCAAAGAGCATTGACTTTCATGCACCTGCTCTAAATTTAAATACTGTGTATTTGATAGCAAAGCACATTGATAATAAGGTCACTGTAATTAAGAAAAAGAAAAGCTTCCACCATATATTTATAAAATCCCACCCCATAATTTATATGCTAGAAAAACTTAATTCCATTTAGATTAAAGGGTTAGTGACAAAAATTAAAGCATAAAATATTAGGATCAAATGTAGATATACTATATGACTTCAGGATGGTGAAGCCTGAAAGTAAAAGAAGAAAACAGAAAAGAATTAAGGATGCATAGATAACGTGAGAAAGAATGAAGGAAAAAATTTTGTCTCAATCGTATTTCTCTGTTAAACACTTTAAGTATGTTCATTTGTAAATTGTATTTATTCTTCCAAAAATAGGCTGTTTTTGTCCTTGATGATTTTTCTCCATTAATTTGTGCATCATATTCTTATTAATTGATAAGAATATTTTGTATTAGTGACATTAACCTTTTGTCAAGTATATTGTAAATACCGTTTCTCCATTCTTCCTTTAATTTTGTTAATATTGTGGCATTATTTTAAAAAATATTCTGATAAAAAATATAAATAGGTCCTCTATCAAAGAAGAAATATAAATGTATAAATAACACAAAGGGAAAAGGTTCAACATGATTGCTAAGGAAAGAAAATTTTTAAATGAAATATTAAAGAGCAGAAATGATTTCCAAATAATAATAATGCACAATTCTAAAGCAAATTACAGGTTAACTTTTATAGACTTCCAGTTGAAATGTAAATTTCTGTAGTGTTTCTGGAAGTCGATTAGATAATTTGTAACAAGAGTATTAAAGAATTCAATCCTGTAAAACCTCTTCATTCAGTGTGTTCAGGAAACTGTGTTAGCTCTAAGGCTTACAAATAAACATGACATAGTGTTTGCCTTTATTGAGTTTAGGATTCCACAGTAGAACAGAGCTAAGTGCTCAAGCAGATGTGGCAGCTGTTGCTGGCAGAATTGGAGTAATTCTCCTACAAAGACCCAACTATAAATTCTAGATGACATACAATCTAAATATATATAATAAAATAATATAAACACAGATAATAATATAAATATGACATAATATTATATAAATATAACATAAATTATATATACACTTATAAAGAAGATAGATTTTAAAATTTATTGCTACATACTTGCACATGGTACTTTAAATATATATATATGTAGCATATATTTTTATAATACATATATTTAAGAATAAGAAATTATTATTAAAAATTCTAGATCTGAGAAAAAGTTGAACCTAGATAGATAAACAAGCATTACAAGCCATGCTTTTTCTGAATATATTTGCCATCTGGACTAAAATTCTGTGAAACTGAGCTGGTAGTTTGTGTCTTTCCGTGAACTGGTCCATTTCATCTAAGTTGTTGAACTAATGTGTGCAGAGTTGTTCATTGTACCCTCCGATTATTCTTTCAATATCTGTGGGACCTATAATGACACCTCCTCTTCCATTCTTGATATTGATGATTTAGATCTTCTCTCATTTTTTTGAAGTATAAACTCTATAAGTTTATTGTTTCACTGATCTTTTAAACAAATAAGTGTTTTCATTGATTTTTCTCTATTGTTTTTCTGTTTTCAATTTTATTGATTTCTGATCTTATTTCAATTTTGTTTGCTGTAGGTTTGTTTAGTTTTATTGAGGTGGAAGCTTAGATGACTGATTTAAACCTTTCTTCTTTAATAGAAGCATTTGGTACAAAAATTTCTTTCCAAGCACTGTTTTAACTATCTCCCACAGATTTTGATATGTTATGTTTTCATTTTTCTTTACATCAATCCTTTTGGACTGTTTTTTTTTTTTTTTTAATGACATGTACCCACCATGATCATGTCATTCAGAATAGTTTACTGCCCTAAGAATCCTCTGTGCTCTACCTACTCATCCTTCCTCTTAACTTCTGGCAACCACTGATTTTTTTTTAAATATAATTTTCTTTTTTATTCAGTTTTTATTAAGGTTATGGTAGCTTCATAAAATGAAATTAGGAGTGGGGCACCTGGGTGGCTCAGTCGGTTAAGCATGCTTCTCTTGATAGGGGCTTGTGTCATAATCTTGCTATCATAAGGTCGAGCCCCATTTTGGGCTCTTTGCTGACAGCATGGAGCCTGTTCAGGATTCTCTCTCTCAAGCTCTTTCTGCCTCTCCCCTGCTCTCACTCTCCCAAAATAAACAAATAACCATTTAAAAAAATCAAATTAGGAACTTTCCTTCTTTTGTGCAGGTTTTTTGAATAATATTAGAATTCTTTATTCTTTAAAGGTGATGTAGAATTTAGCTGTGAGCCTATCTGATCCTACTATCTTATATAATGACTGACTTTTAATTACCTTTCCAATCTCTTCAATAGTTAATAGTAAATAACTGATTCAGTTTTTTATGTTTTTCCTTCATTAAATTTTAGGAATTTACATGTTACTAAGGAAACATCTATTTCATCTGGATTTTAAAATTTATTGTTATAAAGGAACATAATACTTTTTGTAATTCTTTTACTTCTTGTAAGCCATAATTACATTTCCTTTCTCCTTGATTATGCATATTATCACTTTAAAAAACACCAAATGCATAAGGACGTTACTTAAAATATTTTTTAATTGAGGTGTAATTCATATACAATTATATTAGTTTCAGGTGGACAACATAATGATTTTATATCTGTATATACTGCAAGATGATCACAAAATAAGCCAACATCCACCTTACATAGTAACAGATTATTTTTCTTTTGATGAGAACTTTCAAGATCTAGTCTCTTAGCAACTTTCAAATATGTAGTAGAGTATTATTAACTATAGTCTCCATACTATACATTATATCTCCATGACTAATTCATTTTACAACAAGAAGTTTGTACCTTTTGACCCCCTTTACCCATTTCTCCCATGCCCCAGCCCCACCTCCGTCAATCTTTCCTCTATGTCTATGAACTTGCTTTTTTGTTTTCTGTTTTCTTGTTGTTTTTTTTTTCTGTTTTGTTTTAGATTCTACATATGAGTGAAATCATGGAGTATTTGTCTTTCTCTGTCTCATATATTTCACTTAGCATAATACCTTCAAGGTCCATCCATGTTGTTGCAAATGGTAAGATATCAGTTGTTTTTTCCTAATAAATAATACTCGTGTCTGTGTGTGTATGTGTGCCACATTTTTTTTTTATCCATTTATTCATTGATGGACATTTAGATTATTTCCATGTCTTGGCTATTTAAATAATTCTTCAGTGAACATGAGGGTGCACTTACCTTTTAAAAATAAGTGTTTTTGTTTTCTGATAAATACCTAGAAGTGAAATTGCTGGATTATATTATAGTTCTATGTTTAATTTTTTGAGAAAACTCCATTTAAAATCTTAGTTTTTATTAGGGGACCAAATTTTGGATTTACTTATTCCTTCTAGTGATTTTTTCTTTTATTAATTTTAGCTTTTATTTTAATTTCTTGTATCTTCCACTTTTGGGTTATTTTGATTCTTTTTCGAATTTCTTAGAAAATTACCTTTAGAAATCAAGTTATTTTATTTATTTAAAACATGTTTTTTAGAGTAGTTTTAGGATCACAGCAAAATTGAGGAGAAATACAGCGATTTCCCATATTCCCCCAAATATGTGTACTCTCCCCCACTATCAACATCCTGTGTCAGAGTGGTATATTTGTTACAATCAATGAACCTACACTGACAAATCATTATTACCCAAAGTCTACAGTCTACACTAGGGTTCATTCTATGGGATTTGAAAAAAGGTATAATGATACATAACCATTGGTATAGTATCATACATACATACATATATACAGAGTAGTTTCAGAGGTCTAAAGATCCTCTGTGCTCAGCTGATTCATCCCTCCCTCCCTCCACAGTTTATCCATTCACCTGTTGAAGGACATCTTGGTTACTTCTGAGCTGTGGCAATTATGAATAAAACTGCTATAAACATCTGTGTGTAGACGTGGGCATAAGTTTTCAGTTCCTTTGGGTAAATATCAAATAGTGTGATTGCTGGATTGTATGGCAGGAATATGTTAAGTTTTGTAAGAAACTGTCAAACTTACTTTCAAAGTGGAAATGAATTTGCATTCACTTGTATTCCCACAACCAATGATTAGAGTTCCTGTTGTTCTACATCCTCACGGGCATTTAGTTTCATGTTTTGTATTTTGGCCATTCTAATAGGTGTGTAGTGGTATTTCATTATTGTTTTAACTTATAATTCCCTAATGACATACGATGCTGGGCATCTATCTTGTCATATGCTTATTTCAACATAGTTTGAAATTTCACTTGAAATTTCCTTTTTGAGCCATGGATTATTTTTTTAAAATGTTTGTTTATTTATTTTGAGAGACAGAGAGATCAGGGGATGGGCAGAGAGAGAGGGAGAGAGAGAATCCCAAGCACGGGGCTCAACTCACAAACATGAGATCACAGCCTGAGCCGAAATCAAGATTTGGATAATTAACCGACTGAGCCACCCAGGCGCCCCGACCCATGGATTATTTTGAAGTGTGTTGTCTATTTTCCAAATACATAGAAATTGGCTTAGTATTTTGTTTTGTTTTGTTTTTGATATCTGGTTCAATTCCATTGTGGCCAGGGATCGTATTTTATATGGTCTTAATTTTATAATATTATCATTGATTATACACCTGTACTTTATTCAAATTCTAGTGTTTAATCCTCAACAAAATTAAGACATGTATTAAATGTCTTTATAGAGACTCTACAAAGTGCTCTGTGGTTGGTATAAAGAGAAGAATAAAACATAATCCCTTAACTAAAACCAAAGAAACAGATGTGTAAGAGCTACAAACATAGTAGTTTGTAAAGAATTTGAGGAAACAGAATTCAGAAAATAATAAATTCTACCACAGGAATTATAGGGAACTGGGAGTCTGAGATTTCATGGCAGAGAGAATAGGACTGCAGAGTGTTGAGTGTAGAGAGGAAGAAAAGGCCTGCCAGTACTTGACTTTAAATTCTCATTATCTTTTACCTCCTAGAAGTTTTAGGGGAGGTACAGAAGAGGGTTTCAGTATGGGATATAACAAGGACAGAAAGCTAATACAGGTTCAGATTATGATTATATTCCACACATTAATATATGCTTATAAAATGTTCATATTAATATATGAGCAAGAAAGTATCAAAGGGGTTTCTTGGTGAGCATTATCTATCCTTCCCTGGTAATACTGTTCCCCAAGATAAAAATTTGTGTGAGCCAAAGCAGATTGTTAAGGAAAAGAAGAGCCCATTTTGAAGAAGCTGTTCTGAGATGCCCGTCATGAACCCTTGTGGATATATCCAGTGTGTATAGAGAGCTCAAGTGAGGAGCTGAGTCTTAAGATATAAACTTGGGACTCACTAAGATGAAGTAACCTAGGGGAAGTGTGTAGAGTGAAAAGAGAAAAAGTGAAGGATATCATCTTGGGAAACACCATGGTTTAGTGGAGATGAGAGTAAAAGGAGCAAGAAGGACACAGAAAAGAGGGATCAAAAAAGTGGGAGGAGAGCCAGTTACAAGCAGCGTCACTGAAGCCAAAGGAGTGAAATGTTAAAGAAAACAGGAACTGTCAGAAGGGTCAAATGCAATGGGGCAATCAAGCAGGATGAGGACTGCCAAAGTCCACCGACTTTGTCAATAGACTCTGTAAAAAAACCCAGACTGCAGCTGCTTGAAGTGTGAATAGGAAGTAAGCAAGTGGACACAGTGTCTATAGACACTTTGATCAAGAATCTTGGCTAAGACAAGAAAAAAGGGAGATAGAGAGGGAGATAATATGCAAGTAGCCAGCTAAAAAATAAGGAGAAAGAAGTGCTGAAGAAGGAGCATCGTATTGTAGCATAGATAAAAACACATAAAGAGTGACTAGCTTTGACTAGGATCACACGAGCCTCTGACATCAGAAGAAAGAAAGAAATCAGAACTTGTACATAAAGTTTTGTCTTTTTCAAAGCTGTCTCATCAGATAGTTATAAAATCATTACGATTTGGCTTAGTTGCTTCAAATGTCTTAGGAATGTCCCTCTCTTGAGTTCATCCTCAGAGATAGGTGGATTTACCACACACAGATGCACACACACATTTAAGTTTTCTTGTAAATATAGGTTATGATGTTTAGAAACTGAGAAAAACTATTTTGTACCATATGATGAAAAAGGCAAGATGATAGATAATCCTTTGGTATAAAACAGTGTTTTCTTAAGTACACCTATTAACTGAAATGAAAATAAATTCCAAAAAGGGAGTACCCAAATGTTTGTTGATTAAAAAATACTGTAATAAGTGCATGACCTTTTGATCCAATACTTGTACATATTCATTTTACAAAAGTGTATAGAAATTTCGCTGCATGTCAGGCATTAACCTAGAGAGTAATCTGGGACTCAACAGACATGTTCTGATAAATTGATAATAAACTTGATTTTATAACAGTATATACTAACTTGGTATGACGACATATTCTCTCACTAAAATCAGTTAAAGGAAATACTTAGCTCAAATATTTAATTCTTCCAGCAAATGTATTTATATCAATTCTGAAGCATTTGGGCATGACTCTCACTGACTTAATTTGCAATTATATATACTAACAAAAGAATTTAGCTGAATAGAGAAAGTCCTAGAATTCGATAATGTACTGCTAAAGAAAGAATTCTGGGTTCACTGAACTCAACACAGCCTGTATATATCATTAGATGTTTGGAAACATTAACTACCCACATAGAAAAGGGGCTGCCATTAATATTCAGAGTAGATGGTCTCATTGCTTTGTTATGTCTATGACAATGCTTCACTCTACTATATGCTTCAACTTCTATATTGTGGTTTCTCCAAGTGTGGTCAGATGATGAATCTGTATTTTTCATAAATTATCCAGGTAATATTTATGTAGCATATAAGTTGAGAACCACTGCTAAGGTTTGCAATTGCTGAGCAAATGTTGTAAAAGAAAAAATAAAAGGCCAACTACTGTATCTCCCAAAGACCATACGTTTTGATTTTAAAGAGCTATGCCTAGGTGATCAGGTATGAAAGGGAGGCAGGTGGCAGGCAGCACAGTACCACCGAAAATATTGATTTCAGATGCATTAGACTTGAGTTGGACTTCTGTCCAATTCTTTCTGGCCTGTGTGTTCAAAAAGAATGATTTTATTTCTTTGATCCTCAGTTTTCTCCTCTGTAAAATGGTAGTCACACACACCCTTATAAATTTACTTAAAGGGATTAAATGGGACTAGAGGTACAAGTGAATATCCTCTCCATCTCTTTATCGTTCCTATAATCATTTTCCTACTGAGTCTCCATTCCAGAGGCGCAATCTTAAATGCCTTTAAGAACAGGTCCATGGGTAATAAATAATGAACTAAGTAGTCAGAGCAAGGCAATAGAAAATTACAGAAACTATGGTGAGCTGCCGAATGTATACTCTGCCTAAAGACATTTTAATAAAAATCAAATAAGTCACTGTGGGCCAAACAAAAGCCATCCATTCGTCAAATCAGACATATGACAGTTTGAATCCCCTACCTTAAACTGATATATTCAGAACCCCACTTTTTTGTTTCTTTATTTTGTTTCTTTATTTTTGAGAAAGAGAGAGGTGGTGCACGTGCACACAAGGTGAGGAGGGGCAGAGTTTTCTTTCCCTTTTTTTCTCTTTCCTTAGGGAGGGGACCCTACCATAAGGAGGGGCAGAGAGAGAGAGAGAGAGAGAGAGAGAGAGAGAATCTTAAGCAGGCTATGCACTGTCAGCACAGAGACTGATGCAGGGCTCAATCTCATGAACCATGAGATCATGACTTGAGCTGAAACCGAGAGTCGGACGCTTGACCAACTGAGCCACCCAGGTGCCCCAGACACCAAACTGGTCACTTTGATGGTAATGACTGCTCTCAATCATCTTTATATTATACATCCTCAACTCCCTCATCTAAATAACTAAACTTTATTGAACTCAATAACCACAGATTTTATTCCTCTTCTCCTTGTTTCCTCTTAGGTATACTATAGAATAGGACTCAACAGGAGAACACTATTTCCTTTCTATATGATTTTTTTCGGGCTTTATTAAAGTATAATTGACAGAAAATGTATATATATTTGATTCATAATGTAATGATTTGATACATGTATATGCTGTTAAATGATTACCATAATCAAGCTAATTAACACATCCATAATGGTTATCTTTTGTGTGTGTGTGCTGAAAGCACTTAATATCTATATTCTTAGCTACTTTCTTGTATACAATTATTAACTGTAACCACCATGTTGTACATAAGATCTCTGAGCTTAAATTTTCACACTTGCAAAACAGACATAATAATTCCTATGGTACTGTTACAAGGATTAAATTAAATAATGTGTATAAAACTGTACCACAAAAATTCTCATCGTTTATTTTTGAAGTTTTTCTTGGTATTTAGCTGATATATTTACTCTTTAGATTCAATCTTAACCAGGCCAGTTCTAACCAAGTTAGCAAATCCATAATCAATTTCCTTCCTTTAAAAAAAATAGTTTTTAAATCTTTACTTATTTTGAGAGAGAGACAGGGTATGAGCAGGGGAGGGGCAGAGAGAGAGGGAGATAGAATCCGAAGCAGGCTCCAGGCCCTGAGCTGTCAGCACAGAGCCCGATGCAGGCCTCGAACTCACGAACCGTGAGATCATGACCTGGGCCGAAGTCGGATGCTCAACCGACTGAGCCACCCCGGCGCCCCTCAACTTCCTTTCTTAGATAAAAAACTAGATGGATTATTTACAGTGGCCAAGATGTGGAAGCAACCTAAGTGTCTACTGATAGAAGAATGGATAAGGAAGATGTGGTAGGTATATATATAATGGAATATTACTCAGCTGTAAAAAAAAATAATGAGGGCACCAAGTTGGCTCAGTTGATTAAGTGTCCGACTCTTGATCTTGGCTCAGGTCATGATCTCACAATTCGTCACATAGAGCCCTGTGTCGGGCTCTGTGCTGTTAGCACAGCCTGGGATTCTCTCTCCCTCACTCTCTCTGCCTCCCCGCCCCAATAAAAAATAAATTAGTTAAAAAAAAATAGTGAGATATTGCCATTTGTGACAACTATGGACCTAGGGAATATTATGCTAAGTAAAATAAGGCAGACAGACAATTACCATATGATTCGCATATATGTATAAGCTAAAAAACAAAACAAATAAACAAATCAAACTTTTTCAAAAAGCAGAAACAGACTCTTAATACCAAAAAGCAAACTGATAGTTGTCAGATGGGCAAAATGGGTGAGAGAGAGTGGAAGGTACAGGCTTACAGTTGTAGAATGTATAAGTTACAGGGATGAAAGTTACAGCATGGAGAAAACAGACAGTGGTATTGTAATAGTATTGTATGGTGATAGACGGTAGCTGCATTTGTAGTGAGCATAGCACGACATATAGAGTTGTCAAATCACCATGTCCTACACCTGAAACTAATGTAACATTGTATATTTCAACAACAACAAAGAATCTTGGGTGGACTCGTGGTATTCAGTAATAGATCTGAGCATAATGGGTAATACTTTGGTACAGTTTCTTGGCATAGAGTTAGGGACAAGAGAAAGCACCCTCTAGGAATTCTGAGTCAGTGATGAAATAGGCTGGAGCTGAGTAACCAAATCTAAATTAAGGCAAAGCAAAGGAGAAAAATCAAAGGACAAAGCCAAATTCTGATTATCACAGAGTGGGTGTATGGAAAGTTAAGGCAGAGATAAATGCCAAAGCTAGAGAAATACTTTTGGATAACTAGGAACAGCTTTTTACAGGAATCTTGAGCTGAAGGTAGTGTTCACATGTTTAGGAAACTAGCCTGGAAGTAGGGTCAGACATACCTGACTTGTAGCCTAACTGGTACATAATTCAGGCCTAGTAACCAATTCTTCATGGCTTTACCCTACAGACTGGCCAACCAGCCTGCATGGACGTCTACCTATTGTCTGCCTCTGCTCCCAGAGTGGAGCTGAGTAGAAGCTCAAGCTTCTGGGTATCTATTGTTTTTTATCTGTATTTGCTTCTCTGGATTCCTGTTGACAACCCGGTTGAGTACCACAATGGATTTGTGTTTTAAGAAACCCTGACCTCTTTCTTTGACCCCAGGCTATTGTCCGGGCCCTTTGCATTGCTTCCAGCCTTATTTCTTTCAGTCTATACACATAGGTGTTAATTAAGATGCAAGTGTTAATTACTTATTTATATATTTCTGTTCCTCACTTGGGTAAGCAATCATCCTCAAGAGGATAGATTAACTCAGCCTAAACCACCTCAGGATATTTGGATTTCTTTTCTTTCTTTCTTTCTTTCTTTCTTTCTTTCTTTCTTTCTTTCTTTTTCTTTCTTTATTTCCTTCTTTTTCTTCCTTCCCTTCCTTCCTTCCTTCCTTCCTTCCTTCCTCCCTCCTTCCCTCCCTCCTTTCTTTCTTTCTTTCTTTCTTTCTTTCTTTCTTTCTTTCGAGAGGGCAAGGGGCAGAGAGAGAGGGAGAGAGAGAATCCCAAGTAGGCTCCACACTGTTAGCACAGGGCCCTACATGGGGCTCAAACTCATGAACCATGTAATCAGGACCTGAGCTGAAATCAAGAGTTGGACGCTTAACTGACTGAGCCACCCAGGCACGCCAGGATATTTGGATTTCTAACTTGTAATATCTTTCCCATCCCCTCTGCCTGTCCCATAAATTACTTCCTTCCCCTTTCCCTTGAGTTACTGAGAATATTCCTATTAAAGGGGATTCAGTGAAAATCATGGAGGCCTCCTTTTGCCTTCTACTACTAATTCTCTAATTCTGGGCTACATTTGGATGTTGAGAATCCTTTCTGACTAAATTTTCAAATTATGTTTCCTATATGTTATGAAACATGTCAATAAGATTACATATGGCTTAAACAAATATAATTGTCCTCCAAGCCTATGTTAATTATACTACTCTGGCCCTTCCTCCCTGAATACAAGAAACAAATCCAATTTTAGAGGAATAGGAACAAATGTATACAGCAGCTAATGGATATTATTTATTGCTTGGGCAATACGAAAATTACACGGTGTTGCATACCACAATAATACAAATTATAGCTTATTAGACACTATGGAGGAGGGAAGATGTAGAGTTAGCACTCACTTTATAAGAATTTTATAAGAACTCAAGTTTCTAAACTTGATAAATTAGGGAGAAAGAATTTGGATTATAAAAGACTGACATGATTTTTGACAGAATTCGCTGGAGTTCTTTTTTTTTTTAATAAATTTTTTAAAAAATTTATTTATTTTTGAGACAGAGAGAGACAGAGCATGAACAGGGGAGGCGCAGAGAGAGAGGGAGACACAGAATCTGAAACAGGCTCCAGGCTCTGAGCTGTCAGCACAGAGCCCGACGCGGGGCTCGAACTCACGGACCGTGAGATCATGACCTGAGCCAAAGTCGGACGCTTAACTGACCAAGCCACCCAGGCTCCCCTCACTGGAGTTCTTTAATCCACCTAATGAATGTAAAATATGGAAATATGGATTTGATTTCCAAGTATCAATAAGTATCTTTTTCAGCAATACCACAATTGCAGAGAGAACATAAGCCACCTAAAACATTCTATAAACCATGAACAGAATTCCCTGAATATCAGATACACAATGAGAATTCAAACTTATCATTAAATTACATCAATTTCTTAGTCATATTGCATTTACTTTCAGAACAGAGACAACTATTTGATTTTTTTCTCTCCAATTGTCTTTTAGTTCTTTATAATAAGTGAAAATGCACACACACACACACACACAATTTTGTTTTATTTGCAGTCAGACTTATGACTATGTTTTAGCTAAAAGATTATCTCTTAGAGTAAAAAAAAAACAAAACAAAAATAGAAACATCTAGAGACATATCTTAAAGAAACAGAAATTATGATAGAGTAAATTTTAACTAGGGGTGTGTGTGTGTGTGTGTGTGTGTGTGTGTGTGTGTGTACATATATATAGTTAAATTCTGAATATAATATAATTAAATCACTTTTGCTATGGCTTTTGTTATTTACATAAACAAAAAAATATGAAAAACAAATTTTACCTCCATCTCCTCACAAAAACAAAATACAGTTCAGAACTGCATCCTAATGCATTTATTAAAAGAATAAACTTTCATAATTTGAAGAACATTGGTGGTAATACTGAAATGATCAAAATGTTAAGTCAAAATTGTGATTGATATAAGGATCCCTGGGTGGCTCCATCAGTTAAGTGTCTGACTTCAGCTCAGGTCATGATCTTGCACTTCACAAGTTTGAGCCCCGCATCGGGCTCTGTGCTGACAGCTCAGAGCCTGGGGCCTGCTTCAGATTCTGTGTCTCCCTCTCTCTCTGCCCCTCCCGTGCTCATGCTCTGTCTCTCTCAAAAATAAACATTAAAAAATTTTTTAAAATTGTGACTGATAAAATTTGCCTTCAGTAAGTAAATTATCAACATTTTGTCTTCTCATTATTATATTCTTAATTTGTTATATAAGTGTAGGAAAAGTATTTAGACAGAATTATAAGAAGAGGCTTTATTTTAAGATTGATGCTGAAATGTGGATATATGCTTTGCAACAATAACACTGGAAATTTATTAGTATCAACATCTTTTTCCAACCTGTGAAGCAAGTTTGTGTATCATTTTCATGAAAAGATTTTTTTAAATGTTGATTCAAGAGAATGTTACTATTCATATAAAAACAAGCCTTGAATCAGTGACTGTAATTACAGTAAGTGTATGTTTGTATTATTTTTGTTTGTTTGAATGGTCTTCATTATATATATGGTTTGTGTACTAATTACTACAAGTTTTCTATAGGCTTTGTTAGTTTGGGAGATGTTTGCTTTTAATTAAATAATCTTGTTTCATTCACCCAAGACCTGTACCTGAAGACCTAATATAATCTTATCATTATATAGGTAGTAAATAATCTTCAAAGTCTGTTTTTAAAAGTCTGGCACTATTTGAGACACTTTATATAATTTTGGAGCCTCTCAGTCTTTCAGCTGTCCAGGGATCTATATAGTCAGATGAACGCAGGAATTCTTTACATACATTGTATCTAAGGACACCCTTTTTCCTATGCAAACCCAGGATTATCTTTCTTCACATTTGTGCAATTGATTTCTCATCAGTAGATCTCTGAGGGTGATGGTATTTTTATACCCATTATACAGATGATTAGCTGGGACTCAGAAGGGTTGAATGATTCACACAGCTAGCAAACTGCAGAGCGTGGGCTTGGATTTAGACCTTTCATGGTTAAGTTCAGTCTCTTTCTCCTTTACTCTGTGTTGAATATCTAGTATTGACTACTCCATTGCCCCACTCAGAGATTTCGTTATGAGTCATAAATATGGATTTCTTTGTGCCTTATGTTACTTGGACAAATCAAGATACTGAGTAAACCCATTCTGACAGGGCATGAATGGCAGAAAGCACACCTATTGCTAAACTCACTCATAAATATGTCTCAGCTTATATATGGATAAATATTTAACCAAATAAATTTCAAAATCATATTGCATTTTGAAAATGCTAGTTTTCTATTTAATTCAGTGAACATTTTTTATTTTTTTAATGTTTATGTATTTATTTTGAGAGAGAGCAGGTGTGAGCGGGGGAGGGGCAGACAGAGAGGGAGAGAGAGATCATCTTAGTCAGGCTCGATGCTATCAGCACAGAGCCCAATATGGGACTCACCCCATGAACTGTGACCTAAGCCAAAATCTAGAGTCAGATTAGTAAGTGACTGAGCTACCCAGGTACCCCAATTCAGTGAGCATTTATTGAGTACCTCCTGTGTGCTGGAGATACTAAAATGATTTCTCATAGAAGTCTTTTAAAAAATAACTCTACAGTATAAAGAACATATACGAATGGCCAATAAGCACATAAAAACATATTCAACATCATTATCTGTCAGAAAATTGTATATTAAAACCATGATGAGATACACTTCACACTTGCTGGAAATGTTAGAACTGACACTGGAAATATTGGTGAGATTATGGATGAACATGTACTCTAATACATCCAACAACTATGGAAAACTATTTGGCAGTTTCTTCGAAAATTAAACACACAACCACACTCTAAGGAAGAAATTCCACTTCTCGGTTTTTATCTAAGAGCAATAACATATGTTCACAAGAACATTTGGATAAGAATGTTTTTAAAAGTTCTCATCAGAAGAAAAAATTGTGTGGTGATGGCAGTTAACTAAACTTATGTGGTAATCATTTCACAATATAGACAAATATTAAATCATTATGCTGCACATCTGAAACTAATACAATATATGTTGATTATATATCAATAAAGAATAATATTTTAACAAATTTATTTATAATAAACCAAACCAGGAAACAAATGTCCATCAGTGGAAGCTATATTCATACACCAGAATACTACACAATAATAAAAAAAGAAGGAAATACTGATAACACTCAGTAAGATTAATGAGCTTCACAAAACTGAAGAACTAAAGAAGCTAGACATGAAAGATTACATGTTGTATGATTTTAATATATGAAGGTCAGAACAGACAGGGATAGAAAACAGAATGGCGACTGCCTGCGGTAGGTGGGGGTGAAGTGACTAAAAAGGGACATGAAGAAACTTTCTGGGATGATGGAAGTGGCTATACAGTAGTCCCCCCTTATCCATGGTTTCGCTTTTTGCAGTTTCAGTTACCCACAGTCTGGAAACAGATGAGCCTCCTTCTGGTAAACCATCAGAAGGTCAATAGTAGCCTAATGCTTCATCACAATGTCTACCTCATTCACCTCACTTCACCTCATCTCATAGACATTTTATCATCTCGCATCATCACAGGAAGGATGAGTATTGTATAAAATTATTTTGAGAGAGAGAGACCACCTTCTCATAACTTTTATTACAGTATATTGTTATAATTGTTTTATTTTATTATTACTTACTGTTGCTAATATCTCTCTGTACCTAATTTATAAATTAAACTTTATCATAAATAAGTATGCATTGAAAAAAAACAGTATGCACACGGTTCAGTATTATTTGCAGCTTCGGGCATCTACCTGATGTCTTGGAACATATCCCCTAGAGATAAGGGGTTAAGTACTGTATATTGACTTTTGCATTGACTATGTACATATACACACTTGACAAAACTTGTCAAATTGGTCACTTAAGATCTGCATGTTTGCTCTACGTAAATTGAACCTCAATTTTTTTTTTTAAAGTAAATTTGTGGTAGATCTCTTGTAAAGACAAACAGAGAGGGAGGAAGGCAAACCACAAGAGACTCTTAAATACAGAAAACAAACTGAGGGTAGACAGGGGATGGGAGAGAAGGAAAATGGGTGATGGGCACTGAGGAGGGCAGCTGTTGGAATGAGCAATGGGTACTGTATATAAGCCAATTTGACAATAAATTACATTAAAAAAATCTCTTGTGAAGAAAACAATCTGTTTGTAAGCAACTTCCACCTTTTTTTGGTTATGTTAATAATTAATTTTAAAATTTAATGTTTTCTTAAAGTAAGGGATACCAAGCAGACAAGTCTGGTTGAGCCCTAATGGACACAGATTTTCAATCTATCCCTCTACACTCTAAAGTTCAAGCTCAGAATAGATTTTACTCATTCATCTACAAATGCATTCATACATTTATTTTGACAAATGAGAAATAACCTATGAGTGGAGACTGCCATTTTCCAGCAAATTGAAAATAACATGTGTTAAAGACTAGCATTGGCTTTAAGCTATGATTTCTAACCACTCCTTCAGGATATTAAACTTATTTGCCAACTCTTTCCAGGCATGAAAAGTTTGAAAAGAACCCTAGGATTCTGTGTTTATGGAAGTGCCAGATTGTGACAAGTACACAGCTCCCAAGCACTACGCAACATACACCTCAATCATCCAGAGGGGCAAACCGAGCTTCCTGTGTGGACCCCAACACCCCCCTGCAGGTGACTTAAGAGGGCCTCAGCCACAGTGTTTGTGGAGAGGGCTGTGCTAGTTTCCAGGAATATTCAATCTGTGGCCTCTGTGCACAGCCTGCCAAAAGCACTGCGATTGGTTGTGCCAATTGTGTTGGTGTTTTATGGCTCTGTTTGTCTTTAATGATCTGTAGCTTCTCTCACCATGAAAGCTTCTGAATCTTGGCTCCTTCCCAACTGCTCTATTGATCTGAAATTTGGCCAGCAAGCAAAATCTTTTGTTTGTTTTTGGGATTATTTTTATTATCTGGCTCCAGACAGGGAGCACAGAATGGGGTGGAGACTTCACAGAAATGAGGACATCTACTCCTTTGGTAGCACTCCTGAGGGCCTAAGACCAGTCCTCTGGTGCTATAAAAGAACACTGTTCAAAGCTGTAAAGAGAATTCACATTTGCATTGTATTGATGGCAACAACAGCTTGTTAGGCCCCCATCTGTCAGAGCAGAAGGTATTCTGCAGTTCAGAGAGTCAGGGCTCTGGGGCACTTCTTTCCAGAGTGATCTACTGCAAAACAACAGACACCAGTTTAGAGAGGACGAGTTTACACATAGGTGGAGTAATAACTCCCTATATGTTATGATTTTAGGGCTGGGAACCAACCCAGATCCTGATTTATTTAAGCTCACTACAGTTTTAAATTCTGCTAAACCCGTGTTTCCAAAACTGGGTGCCCTCAGCACCCTACCAACTCTAAATGAGAAAAGCAAGTCTTCAAAAATTTTTGTGGTCAGTTATTTTGGGGGAAAATCAACATATAATATTCATTTCTTAAAGATTTGTAACTCCTATTAACACACTAAAAACTGTGGAAAAAAATCCCGAGAAAAAGACCTGTTTTTCTTTCTTTCAACCAGCACTTCCAAAATTTCTTGATCATGGGGCCCCATTTAGAAGAGATTTTATACAATATATCTCAGATTGGAAGATAAGAACTTTCCATGGAAAACCTTTTAGAAGAGACATTGAATGAAACATACAATAAGGTATAAATGATGACTATAGGCCTTCCCTAGAGATAGATTTTGGGGGGACAGGAATGTATGGGTATATGTGTGTGTATTTACGTGTGTGTGTGTGTGTTTCCATGTATGTGCGAGTGTTAGAGTTAACTGTCCAAGAAATCTGTTATCCTCTTCTTTAATTATAGAGTCATAGCTAGGAAGCAGCTTCACAGCTAAGGACGACATTTTCTAGCTTCCCCTACAGCTGGATATGGCCATATGATTAATATTTGCCAACCGGATATGAGCAGAATTGAGGTATATAACTTCTGGCTAAGGCTTCTACCACAGAATACAGATGACACCAAGTCCTCTAGGGCCACAGTGTATTAGTATGACTCGTAAATCAAATCTAGAGGACAACCATTTTGATAAACAGGAACAAAGACTTGCACTACTACACGAATGAGAAATGAACTCTTATATTGAGAAATATTTTGGAATCCATTTGTTATAGTGCTTCAGTCTAACCTCATTAATATTCTATTGGGAGAGGAGATGGTGAGCAATAACATTTGGGAAGATATTGGGAACGAATGAAGAGAATCATTAAGAGCATCACACACCTGAGGGACTTAAGCAGTAAGTATCTGCAGAGAAGAGAGCCAGGGTCTGATGGTCCTACATTTAATTTTGCTTTTCTCACTCTATGTAAGTAACTTAGAGCACCTGCACTGGAAATAAACAAACCCACTTTCAATATTTGGCTCAGCCACTTACTAGTATGTCTTTCTCCTTTGCCAAGTCTCAAGTTTCCACACAGTAAAAAAAATGGATAATGATTTGCAACTTACACAATTATTTTAAGAACTAAATGAGAAGACATATGCAGTACATATGTGTACTGCACACATATACACATGTGTATTTAGAAACATGCACACAAAGTGGTAGTCATTAATGCTAGTCACAAATATTTTATGTGTCTTCCTCCTGGGCACATGTTATGATTTCATGTCCCTATGTCCTTGAAATCAGAAGCTGTCATGTGACCTTCTAGGCCAAAGTTTTACAAGCCAGTACACACTTTTCATGTTTCCCGTTTCCTACCTCAGCAATTAAAAAGTGCAGAGGTGAATTGATCCCCTTTCCCCTGGTACTTGGAAGAGAACAGGGACAACTGGAGAGCTGGGGACTCCAGAGTACCCACATGAGCACACAGCATGAGTAAAAAATAAACCATTGTGGTGTAATGTGGCCTAATGTGGCCTTCTCTGAATGGCTTAGATACTGGTTGCCAGCACTACAATTGTGCCATAACATGAACCTAAACCGTACTCAAATACTGTTTTTGCTTACCGTTCAGTTGACAGTCAGTAAGTAAACTATTTTTGCAGGCTGGAAAGCTGGAGACCCATGTTATGAAGTCACAAACTATTTATTAAACCTGTTGCTGCAATGATTTAAAAGGTAAACAAGTACCTAATGAACTTGGGAGTTCGGGAGAAGAGACTGGAAAAGCATGTCAGTGTATGTTAGAGTTAATCATGGTTGCATTTGACAAGGCATTACAAAAACAAGATAAGCACAACAAAGCATTGGCTGGCTTGCAAGCAAGAATGAAAGGGGTTAGAGGGAGCCCAGACGAGTATTTTCATAAGGTTAGAAAGATAAGTGCTTTTCAACCCTCATGGTAACAGATAAAACTGAGGAAGCTTTTGGGTAACAAACGCCTATTAAAATTAAGCCTTGTGAGGAGGATCAAATCAAGGATATGGTTCTCACACCCATGAATTAAATTAATCTCAAAGCAAAGACCCAATTACAATACTGGCAACTGGTAAATCCCTTTAATTGGAGAAAAAAACATTGATTAGAGAAAAGAGATTAAAAATCACTATGTGTTTAAACAGAGTGAGACACATGGTGTGGGGACATGGAGAAAGTAAAAAATACGGAGAAATAATAATAATTATGTTAAAAAAACAGAACAATGGATGTGATCATTTGCATATACATCTACTGTTATAAATAAGGAGCATTTTTTTTTTTGAGGAATTCATACTATCAAAAAGACTATCAGGCTATATTAAAAGGGAATCTGACATATGATGACCACTGACTTTCCAACCTCCAAGCTCTAATTTTCAACACTTATTTCAGAGGTGACCAAGAGGGTTAACAGAGAAGGCAAAGCATACAAGGCAGGGACAAAGGCCACTGAGAACACTGAGCATCACTCGGATATCCTGGCCTTTAAGTCTGATGTCTTGATTGGATGGAAGAGATATACTGAATTGAGTATCTGTACTCAGTGGTTATCACAAGGATTGCAGTAGTCATTACCACTGTTCATGATTTTTCTATTTCTCTTCCATTTAGACATATGGTAAGTTAAAATATTTCTGACCTCTTCGATCTGAGAGTGTCCACATGATTTGCTTTGGCAAATAAAATGGGAGTGAACACGACTACAGTGCCAACTCCCAGGGGAACCATAGAGAAATAGCTGATGACTTTGCCATATTTCTTTTTCCTACTTGGCAATAGTAGTAACACAGAGATGTAACCTCCCTCAGTTTGGGCCCTTACATGAGGATACCTTAGAAGCCTGCCATGGACATGAAGATTGACAAATAAACCACTGCAGTTTTGAGCCAGTAAGATTTTGGAGTTGTCTGTTACTGCAGCATAGTTATTCAATTTTGACAGAAAGAAATCAAAACCGGTTTTACAGGGATAGTTAATGTTATAGTAGGTTCAATCAGAAAAAGATGCAAAAATGATGTTTAGGAGCAGTGTTTCTTTAACCATGGATTGTGGCTTGTTTATTAGTGAGCTGTAAAATCAATTTGGTGGGTTTAGGGTGTAGTCTTTTCTAGAACAGAAAAGAAAATATCATATAGTAAAGATTAAAGGATGATCTGTGTGTGTGTGTGTGTGTGTGTGTGTGTGTGTGTGTATAAAAGAGAAGCAGAGGTCGATATAAAGTATATTTCTTAGTGTGACTCGCCATTAAAAGTTTGAGAGTTACTGATAAAACCTAATTAATTGGAACACTTGAATGACTGAATTTAGATATGAAAGGCCATCCCCAAAGGGTTTGTGGTCTGTTAAAGTCAAAGTGCTCAGTTCTCAAACTTTTCCTGTTCAAACATTTGTTCACAGAATTCAATGAAGAGCTTATCAACTTTTTTATTGAGTTCAGATGAAATTGATAAAACAGTATTGATAATATATGAAAAGCTATGTCAAATAGCAGCTATAAGGAATAATAAAGATTAGTATATATTGTCCTGATTAAAACAAAACAAAACAAAACAACACAGGATAAAGTCGTTGACACCTATGAGCCAGTGAGTTTGGTATTGCGACAGAGAATATCATAAAATGATATATCTAAAAAGATTTAAAGAAGTGACAGCATGAATATTTTGACTAAGTTATGTCAGGTAAATATATTACTTATAACGGTATTTCTAGATATTGGCTCAGAATTACATTAAAGACTATATCAGGATGTCAGAAACTCATTTGATAGAACTTCTTAAAATATATTTGAAAAAAATGAAGAAATTTGGGCTTGTAGTTGTACTATTGGGTAGATTCATCATTTCTGTAATGATGATTTATAAAGAGTATTGCTAATAAATCCACTAATTTGGAGGGAGATGCCTAAGGACATGTTAATGACCTCTGTCCTCACCTCTTTCCTACTCAAATATATGTTCACTGTCTTCAGTGAAGAGTTTATCTAATTTTTAGGTGACATAAAACTGAGATGGATATTGAATAAAGTAGGTTAGAGGCTCAAGGTAAAGAATATCCCCCCAAAGGGTGGGGGCACTTGGGTGGCTCAGTCAGTTAAGCATCTGACTTCGGTTTGGGTAATGATCTCATAGTTTGTGTGTTCGAGCCCCACGTCGGGCTCTGTACTGACAGCTCAGAGCCTGGAGACTGCTTCTGATTCTGTCTCCCTCTCTCCCTGCCTCTTCTCCATTCATGATCTGTCTCTTTCTGTCTCAAAAATAAATAAACCTTAAAAAAAAAAGAATGTCCCCAAAAGGGTAGAGTTATGAGTCAAACCTAAAAAAAATCTAATAAGGATAATTATAAACTTAAAAACTTAGAGTTCAAAGGCACAGATGAACCCAGAATAGACAAAATTATAGATACAAAGATATATTTCAAAGATAACATCAAATAGTAAGAGAAAACCCTCATATAGCACTTAGTGAAAAATTCTTTTGTAACTAGTTTACTTATATTTACTCATCAAAACCATCCTATAATGTGTCATTTTTGTCCCCAGTTACTGATGGAAAAACTGAAGCACCTAAATTTAAAATAACTGATCAGTACCACAGAGCTGATAAACCACAGAGACTGGATAAGAAAATAAGTAGTCCGGCTCCAGAATATATTCTATCCATCTATTGGATTCAACAGTGTGGTAAAACCACTTAGACCATGTAATGTGCTTTTGGGTTGATCTTATTCTACAGATCCAAACCAAGGCAGAGGCTATGCAATGATTAGTCTCTGAAATATTGTTTTCAATTATGGCTCACACTCCTTAAGAGAACAGTGGCAAACAAGTATGTTCAGAGAAGGACTGGGACTGGATAGAGTGTGTAATAAGAGGAAATAATCAATAGTCAAAAGAACTGTTAACATACCAATGATACTGAATCTGAAAATGAGAAAATATGGGGACTATAATAGCTATCTTAAAAGAGTGGACTCTATGTCACATAGAAAAGAGATTTGTTTCATTGTGCATGAATATAAGAACAAAGCCTTGATAGAGTTAATGAATGGTAAGTTGTGGTTCAATATGTAAGTAATAATTTCCTAATAATTATAGTTATTTATGTAATAATACATGAAGAGAATCCCTTGTGAAATATGTTTTTAATGGCAGAGATGTTTATTAAAGGATACATAATAAGATACCAAGGATGTTATAAAATTTTTACATACATAATTGAATTCAGACTATATGGCCTCAAATTTTTATGAGTCTACACTTCTATGAATTAAAAAAAAAAAAAAGAGGCAAAGTGGTGTCATTTTCCTTTAGCCAGAGACACACTGCATTTGACCTGAGTAGGGTTTATTGACTTGTTGCATTATTGACTCAATAAGACAGAGTTAGAAATGACTTGTTTTAGGATTTGTCTGAAGTTAGGTGATTTGGGGGAGGCTTTGAGGAACTGGGGCTTTATCCTGCATCGGACGCTAAGAGGAAGCAGAGGCAATTCTATGATTAGGTATCTTAACACCTCTTATCTAGAAGGTGAGAAGAATGGAATGAAGCTAAAAGTAGTAAAGCTGTAGACACTCATGTTAGCCAGGATAGGATATTTGGTGTATTTCTGTGGTGGGGATAATATTTTGTTTTGTCTGTGAATATACAAGATTAGACAATGGTCTTGTTTTTGTCTTGATTTATTACAATCACAGAATGGTCTGATTCTGGTACTCTGTAAAACTGTTTATGTTGAACAGGAGAAGAGAAGCCTAACATGAATACTAGGACATTTCATCCCCAGCTGCCACACTGCCTGTGGCAGCATGTCCTTCATGACTTGAACTCCTGCCTGACAGGCCTACTTTGGTTCCAACTTCCATTGGGTAACTTTTCTCCAACAACATTCTCAAGAGCAGGGGCTATGCCTTATTTACCTGTATATGCCAAGAATAGAGCCTAAATACAGTAGGTGCACTATTATGATGATGATATTATACAGTATTTATTATTATGTACCTTAGAGTATATATGTTATAGAATATACATACACACTTTTTATTATATACTATTATATTATATTGTTACATTAAAATGTGGAAGTAATCTGAAGTCAGTGTTTGTATTCTGTAGCTTCCTTGACTGAATTAAGTAGAGCACTACTCCATTTAGGTGGAAGCAATGTGAATCTGAGAGGCTGAAATGGCTCTTTTTTGGTCGAATGATTTCCAAAAACTTTAGACATTATATAAGTCTATACAGATAAGTTTCTTGATGTCAAATTCAGATTATTTCACTGACACATATGCAAAACATGACTGAAAAAAGCATAGAAGGTATTGGGCTGTTTAAAATGCAAACCACACAATCAGATAGCAGCCCAGCAGGCATGTGAAAATCTGAAATTTTAACTATTCCCACTTCCTTTAATGAAAACCCTTAGATGGACTTTTCATATTGGTTGGTTGCTCTCTCATTTTTTAAATATATCAATGTCCCTATACAGGGTGAGAGCTGTGAATGAGGCTTCTTATGCTATGCTCAAAATTTACTATCCATTCATGGAAGCCCTTTTATGTTTGTTTGTTTTACTACTGTTCGTTTACTTGTTGACAATCTAGGAAAAAGTACATGAAAAGGACAGGAATTTTCAATATCCCTAAAGAGGAGAGTAGTTAGAAACATCAAGAATGATATTTGAAAGTCTTCATGGATTGCTTAGCTTATTTGTCTGGCTTCCCTACAGTTCTAGTTGGCTCAGCTGGTTAGTACCCAGTGCTAAGAAAACCAAGCTTGTGGCTTTGATCCACTTTGAACTAGAAAGATTTTTGGAGATTGTTGAGATTAAAAAACTATTCTACTTCCAAAGGCTATGAAAGGACAAATTCTAAACATGTGGTAGACACCAGTGTGAGTGAAAGAGAGGGTTCTCAATGCAAACCAATCATTATTTCTGAATACTGCACTCAGAGGTGGGCTGGTTAAAGGGTGTAGGGGGTATCAATGACCCTAGCTAGAGTTGTAGGAATAATAATAATAATAATAATAATAATAATAATAATAGTAGTAATAGAATGGGGCCACAGATTTCCTTACACTACAACCTAGAAGTATAGAAAAAAAATGCACCTTAATTTTAGGACTCATTAATTTGAATTTCTTCCTAAGCCCCAACATATTGGATATTGAAGGAGAAAAAAAACCCAAAATATTTGGTTATATCTGTTTTAAAATTTAGTCTGATCTAGAGAATTAAGATGTTCTTTTAGATAATGCTCAGTTTAACTTAGAAAAAAAAAAGCCTTTGCTTCTCATGTTTCTATGTGTTCTGCCCTTCTACTAGCTCCTGTTCCAGAAGGCATCCAGGTTCCAAGTGGAGAATGTTGAGGCTCAGGCTACATGAGGCAGAGGAAGACTTCAAGGGCAGTATCACTGGATCTTCATGTCTCAGGTATGATGTCTCTCTGGTCTACCTGGTTGCTGATTATTTTATGGATACTAATAACAAAAGTCTGTCATTTCTGATGCTGTGATACCTCTTACCTCAGTTGGGTGCACTAATTCAGCCCTTCTGCAGCTCTTGGACCACCTGAATCTTTATGTCTCATCTCCCATTGAGCCCCCTAATCAGATACAATAATCTCAGACTCTGCTTCAGGGTCATCTGGCCTCTTCCCAGGCTATACTCATTAACTTTCAACTCAGAAGAGGCAGTGGCATGGACTTCCAGCTGTATTACAAAGCTGTAATCATCAAGATAGTATGGTACTGGCACAAGAACAGATACTCAGATCAATGGAATAGAATAGAGAACCCAGAAATGGTCCCACAAACGTATGGCCAACTAATCTTTGACAAAGCAGGAAAGACTATCCAATGGAATTAAGAGTCTCTTCAGCAAGTGGTGCGGGAAAACTGGACAGTGACATGCAGAAGAATGAACCTGGACCACTTTCTTACATCATACACAAAAATAAACTCAAAATGGATAAAAGACCTAAATGTAAGACAGGAAGCCATCAAAATCTTCGAGGAGAAAGCAGGCAAAAACCTCTTTGATCTTGGCCGCAGCAACTTCTTACTCAACATGTCTCCAGAGGCAAAGGAAACAAAAGCAAAAATGAACTACTGGGACCTCATCAAAATAAAAAGCTTCTGCACAGCGAAGGAAACAATGAGCAAAACTAAAAGGCTGCCGATGGAATGGGAGAAGATATTTGCAAACGACATATCAGATAAAGGGTTAGTATCCAAAATCTAGAAATAACTTATCAGACTCAAAACCCAAAAAACAAATAATCCAGTGAAGAAATGGGAAAAAGACATGAATAGACACTTCTCCAAAGAAGACATCCAGATGGCCAACCGACCCAAGAAAAAATGCTCAATGTCACTCATCATGAGGGAAATACAAAGCGAAACCACAATGAGATACCACCTCAGACCTGTCAGAATGACTAACATTAACAACGAAGGCAACAACAGATGTTGGAAAGGATGCAGAGAAAGAGGATCTCTTTTACACTGCTGGTGGGAATGCAAACTGGTGCGGCTACTCTGGAAAACAGTATGGAGGTTCCTCAAACAATTAAAAATAGAACTACCCTACGACCCAGCAATTGCACTACTAGGTATTTATCCAAGGGATACAGGTATGCTGTTTCGAGGGGGCACATGCACCCAATGTTTATAGCAGCACTATCAACAATAGCCACAGTATGGAAAGAGCCCAAATGTCCATCGATGGATGAATGGATAAAGAAGATGTGGTATATATATATATATATATATATATATATATATATATATATATACACACACCACTATGTGTGTGTGTGTGTGTGTGTGTGTATCTATATATACACCACTATCTGTGTATATCTATATCTATATCTATATCTATATCTATATCTATACAAAATGGAATATTACTTGGCAATCAAAAAAATGAAATCTTGCCATTTGCAACTACGTGGATGGAACTAGAGGGTATTATGCTAAGCTAAATTTGTCAGTCAGAGAAAGACAAATATGACTTCACTCATATGAGGACTTTAAGATACAAAACAGATGAATATAGGGAAGGGAAGCAAAAATAATATAAAAATAGGGAGGGGGACAAAACAGAAGAGACTCATAAATGTGGAGAATAAACTGAGGGTTACTGGAGGGGTTGTGGGAGGGGGGATGGGCTAAATGGTAAGGGGCACTAAGGAATCTACTCCTGAAATCTTGTTGCACTATATGCAAACTAACTTGGATGTAAATTAAAAAAATAAAATAAATTAAAATAATAATAATAATAATAATAAAAGAAGAGGCAGTGATGACCTTCTAAGTCTTATCTATACTGAGTAGTCCATGTCAGCTCAAAAAAGCTGAGCAGGAAGTTGTTCTTCAGGCTTTGTACCAGATTTGTTTACATGTGTCTGTTCCTAAGCAGTTGGGCCTTCTCAGAGTCCCAACTGGGAGTGAAAGAAAACTACCCCCACCCGTAATTCCCACTATTTCTTCTTCTTATCACTTCCAAGGTCCCAAGTGAGTAGATTCTCTCTTACTTTTTTTCATATCTGTGACACGTTAAATTAAATATTCTGGATAACTAAGCATGTTATGTTAAATGAGAGTTGAAAAAATTTAGTAAGAAATCACTTCTATACAATTCCTGACTTCCACATCCATTTTTTCCCCATTGGGAAAAATAGAGTGATCTCAAAGGTGAGTAGTTTATGGAAAACATTGTCTTCAGAGAAGTTAAAATTAAATTCAAAATTTGTCTAACATTTGCAAAATTACTATACTGGTTTTCTAACACCACCAATCATTTATTAATCACTTACTATATGCTCAGAACTGGCCCTTTGATGTAATTCTTATGACAACCTGGAGAGGTATTATTCTTCCTATTATGCAGATGAGAAAACTGAGGCTCAGAGAAGTTATGTAATTTGTTCAAAGTCAAACAACTAACAAACAGAATTCTAAGACTGTCAGCAGGTCCGTCTGACACATAGGCTGAAACTTCTAACCATAAAGATACACTAATGATCATTATACTCTACTATTATTACATTTTTCAAAGAGCATATTATTTGTAGTATGTGATGAGTACACTTTTTATTTGAAATAAACACAACATAACATCTTTGCAGATGGTGACCTAAAATTTGTAAATATGTTCAGCCATGCTAAAGCAGTAATGAGTGTATGGAGGAAGCCATCGGTGGTGTGGGAACATTTTCAGTACATCTGGGGCCCATCAGCATCAAATCATTTAACAGAGTGCAAACAATTTAACACCGAGAGCCTCTCAATTATCTACTTGCAAATAAATAAATGATAAAGTATAAATCTTTATCCTGTAAGCAAGTGAGTACACTTCTGGGTTGCCTTCTCCAATTTGGCATCATTAGTTGAAGAATGTTCAAAAATGCACATAAAATTTAACATTTATCTGTGTGAAATATAAATTAGATAAATATGTCACAACATGGATATCCTAAAAACACCGCATTACCAGTCCAGGAGAAATGTATTGTAGACGATACACCAGACTAGATTACTCACACTCTTGCTCTGTGAATGCTGACATCATGCATCTGACTCATATCTGGGGCCCTAATACTTTACACTTTTATGGACTTTCTAGTATCATGAAAAGTGCTCAGATTTGGAAGCCAGACAGATCTCATTTGGCTCTGCATTTGCTAACTGTGTGACTTTGGTATTTTATAAACATAAGTTTTGCCATCAAAACATGGGAATAGTAACACCTCCATTCTCACAAGGAAACTTATGAGAATAAAAGGAAGAATACATGTAATATGACAGCATATAATACATATTTATGTAATAGCAGTGGCTCCTGCTAATGTTATAATCATTACTATTTACTTCAGTGCCTTATTAGTACTATTTAAGTTGACTCACTCATTAGTCCTTTGACATAAAGACTATGGTGCCAAGAAATCTCAGGCCCATGAAATAACACTTCTTATACAAAGTCATAGACATAATCTTTGTTACAGCTAGATCACAAATTCCAAATTCCAGTCAATACAGTTTTCAGTATACTATTTCTAATTTCTTACACTTTATCTTGATATTCTCTTTCTTTTCTTATGCTTAATCTCATCCTGCAGCTACCCTTCTTTCCTTTCTGTATTCTACATGGTGAATACCTAGAAAAGTTCAGCTATAGACCTTTTATTACATGTAAACCACCATTCTGAAATAATTTTTCCTTTATTCTCCTGTAAAAAAAAACCCTAGGATATTAAAATTTTTTTTTATTATTTGATCATTCTAGATTTCAAAATAATAAATGATTTAAAAATTCTGGAAATATTGGTTAAATTTAAATAAAAGTTTTTCTTTTATAACAGTTTTAGATTTAAAAAATTGTTGTAAGAATACTATGGAGAGATCCCCTATACTCCATACTCAGTTTCCTGTATTATTAATCCTTAAATTTGTATGCTATATTTATCACAATTAATATTGTATAATTTTCATTATTTCATTATTCGATATTGGTAAATTTTCATTAATTAAAGTCAATGCTTTATTCAGTTTCCTTGATCTTTCTCTTAACTCCTTTTTCTGTCCCAGGATCCCATCCAGGACCACACATGACATTTAGTCATCATGTCTACTGATGTAACTTTTGGTTGTGATAGTTTTTTAGACATTCCTTGTTTTTGATGACTTTGACAGTTTTCAGGATTACCTGTTAGGTATTTTGGAGACAGTCTCTCAATTGTGATTTGTCTGACGTTTTTCTCATGATTAGACTGGGTAATGTGTTTTAGGGAAGAAGAACACAGAGGTGTTCACACAGAGGTGAAGTGCCATTCTTATCACATCATATCAAGGATACATACTATCAATTTGACTTATCACTGTTAATATTAATCTTGATTGCTTGGCCTAAGGTAGTGTTTGTCAGGTTTCTCCACTGCCAAGGCACTTTTTTTTCCCTTTTCCACCCTGCCTTTTTTTGGAAGCAAGTGACAGTGTGAAGCACACACTTAAGGAGTGGAGAGTTATATTCTATTTTCTACAGGGCAGAGAATCTACATACATTATTTGGGACTCCTCTGTATGAGAGAGTTGTCTGTTTTCCCACTATTTATTAATTTATCTAACTTTTTATTTTTAGTGTATGGACACATAGATATTTATTTTATACTTTGGGATATAATCCAATACTATGTATTCAATTGTGTATTTTTAACACAGACTCATGGGTATTTATTTTATACTTTGGGATATAATCTGATTTATTTATTTATTTATTTATTTATTTATTTATTTATTTAAGTCAACTTTTTCCTGCTTTGGCTATTGATAACTCTTTCGTTGGCTCCTTTATCCCTTTGATATATCCTCACTGTTGTGAATTTATTTGTTCATTTGTTTTCAATACTTTCTGCCACTACCAGATGCACCAGATGAATTTTATATATTTCCTACACCAGCCTTAGAATCAACTATTTCTCCAAGAACCCTTGATTCCTTTTCATGGAAATTAGGCATGGGCCTGGTCTTTTTTCAGTATAGCTGAAAAAAAACAAGGAGATATATTTGTTTATACATGTTAATGTATATGTTGTGTATATTTTATGTATAAGTGTTCATGTATATGGTGTAGAAACCATATACAGTAACAAATCTACAAACAGTTCTATATGTAACCATCTGTATCTACAGTAAGGTAAATATGAGTTCACACTGATGTTTACAACTCTAACCCATCACAGCATGAAATACCCACCTTGAAATAACACTGTTTCACTTCATGTGTAGTGTAGGTATCTTTTAACATGGTATACCCAATCTGTCCCTCCATATCTTATAACATTGCTGTCATTCATTTACTTTATCCATATCCTATAGTTATCCAACATACTGTTATTATTATTAGTTTCAACTTTTTGCCAGTTAAGAATAAGAAAAATACTGTGCCCTCCTGCTGACTTGTTAAAACCAGCAGGCACACCTGTCCCTGTACTCTACCTTACCTTACTAAGTTGGTAGGGGCACCCTGGCCCTGCACTCTCCTGTTGTGTGTCTAAAATTATTGGCCAGTGTGCCCTGGCCCTGTGTTCCCAATTTCCTTTGCTAAAGCTGGAGGACACATGCAAGCTTCCCTTGAGTCTTTGCTCTGGTGGCCAGTGGGGTCTGTGTTTCTGGACCCACAGAACTAAAACAATCTGAGAGATATTTCTTAGCAGGCTATCACCCCCCAGAACACAGCACAGACAGCACACTGAAACATGACCCCAGTTTTACTGGGAATAAGGCCTATTTACTTGTCTTCCAACTTCAGCCTGAGGGACAGGCTTCAAGTCTGACAAATACCTAGAAGCTATGGAGGAGTACTCAGAGAATATAGGCCAAGAGATGCCATCTTAGTTCTCTCCATTGTCTTCGCTACAGTTTGATAAGACTTCCCAGAAAGTAGCTTATACACTTGTCTAGAACCCCAATATTTGTAACTATCACCAATGGGACATCTTCAGATCACTTGGTCTGGAGCCAGCAGGGTTCACAACGGAAATAAAATAGCACTGTACAGTTTTATTTACTTTAAAAACTACTGTTTAAGGATCTGGCTTCCAATTAGCCTGAAACTAGTTCCTGTCTAAGATCCCTCCCTTTGGATCACTGACAGGTCTTGGCACACACTCAACAACTTGGATCTATCAAGAATAAATCAGGCTGCTCAGGCAATAATA
Source organism: Panthera tigris (assembly GCF_018350195.1). Classification (NCBI taxonomy): domain Eukaryota; kingdom Metazoa; phylum Chordata; class Mammalia; order Carnivora; family Felidae; genus Panthera; species Panthera tigris. The sequence goes on along the minus strand of NC_056667.1, from coordinate 83,293,405 downwards.
AAGGTTTGAGAGAAAAACCAAGAGCTAGGGCAAGGTGGAAGGAGAAGTTTCATCTCCTACAAAAGCCCATACCATCAAGCCTAAGAGATGCAGCTGTTTTACCTAAAACATAGAAACAAACACCACAAGTTGAGCAAAATGAGGAAACAAAGAAATATTTTCCAACTGAAATAACAAAACAAAACCTCAAAAAAAAAAAAAAGACCTTAATGGTATAGAGATAAGTAATCTACCTGATAAAGAGTAAACAGTAAGGGTGAGCTTCTTAGCTCACCAAACTCAGGAGAGGAATGGATGAACTCAGTGAGAACTTCAACAAAGACACAAAAATATTTTAAAATTTCTAAACAGGAGTCACAGAGCTAAAGAATACAACTGAAATGAAAAATACACTAGAGAGGTTCAACAGAAGACTTGATGAAGCAGAAGAAAAGATCAGTGACTAGAAGACAGGGCAGTGGAACTTATGCAAACAGAGCAGCAATAAGAAAAAAAGTAATTAAAAACCTGAATATAGCTTACAGGACTTATGAGACAACATCTAGTGGATTAATATTTGCATTAGAGGAGGACCAGAAGAGAAAAGAGAGAAAAAAGGGCAGAAAAATTATTTGAAGATATAATGTATGACAACTTTCCTAACCTTGGGAAGGAAACAAATATCCAGATCCAGGAAGTTCAGAAAGTTACAAAAAGGATGAACTCAAAGATAGCCACACCAAACACATTATAATTAAAATGCCAAAAGTTAAAAGATAAAGACAGAATCTTAAAAGTAGTGAGAAAACAAACAAACAAACAAACAAAAAACAAGAGAAACCCCACAAAACTATAAGTAGATTTTTCAGCAGAAACTTTGCAGGCCAGAATGAAGTAGCCATGACACAGTCAAAGCCCTGAAAGAAAAACAAACAAACAAACAAACAAACAAACAAATAAAAACAACAAGAATATTCTACCTGGCAAGATTATCATTCAGAATTGAAGGAGAGATTAAGAGTTTTTTTGAAAACAAACCTAAAGCTAATCACCACTAAACTGTCCTTACAAGAAATGCTAAAGGGAATTATTTGAGCTGAACAGAAAGGGCAATAATCAGTAACAAGAAAACATGAAATTAAAAATCTCACTGGCAAAGGTAAATATACAGTAAAGGTAGTGGAGTAATCACTTATAAAGCTTAATATAAAAGTTAAAAACAAAAGTAGTAACAAGAACTACAGCTACAATAGTTAGTTAAGTGATATACAAAATAGATGTAAAATGTGACATTAAAAATATAAGATATGGGGCAGGGGGAGTAAAAATGTGGAGTTCTAGAATGCCATCAAACTTAACTTGCTAGCAACTTAAAATATACACATGCATACATTCATACATATATACATACGTATACATACATATATATGCAAATACATATATACACATAAATAAGCTGTTATGTGTAAGCCTCATGGCAACCATACACCCAAGATAATGAGAAAGGAGTCACAGAATAACACTAAAGAAAGCTATCAAATCTCAAGTGAAGAGAGCAAGAGAAAAAGAAAGGAACAGAGAAAAACTCTTAAAACAGCCAGAAAGCAATTAACAAAATGACACTAAGTACATACCTATCAAAAATTACTCTAAGTGTAAATGGATTAAATTTTCCAATCAAAAGACATTAAGTGGCCTAGTCAATTAAAAAACCCACTCATCTATATGCTACCTACACAAAACGATGTAAGGACACACAGACTGAAAGTGAAGTAATGGAAAAAAAGAAAGAGGTTTCATGCAAATAGAAATCAAAACAAAGTGAATTAGCTATACTTTAATCAGGCAAAATACACTTTAAAACAAAGACCATAATAAAAGACAACAATGGACATTACATAATGATAAAAAAGTCAATCCAACAAGAAAGTAGAACATTTGTAAATATTTATGCACTCAACATAGAAGTACCTGAATATATTAGGCAAATATTAATAGACCTAAATTAAGAAATTGACAACAAAACCCATACATATCAGCAGATAGATCATTCAGATAGAAAATCAAAAAGGAAACATAAGTCTTAAACAACTCATTAGGCAAGGTGGACTTAAATACATACAGAACATTCAGTATTCAAATATCTCTCCCTCTCAAACCCTCCCAAAAACTTAAGGCAATGAAAAGCTTCCAAACTCATTTTACAAGGTCAGCATTATTTTGATACCAAAACCAGACAAAGACATGACAGAAAGAAAGAAAGAAAGAAAGAAAGAAAGAAAGAAAGAAAGAAAGAAAGAAAATTACAGACCAATGTCCTTGAGGCACTTTGATGCAAAAATCCTCAACAAAATATTAGCAAACCAAATTCAACAACACATTAAAAGGATCACAGATTATACAATGATCCAATGTGATTTATTCCAGGGATGCAAGGATGGTTCAACATCTACCAAGCAATAAACATGGTACACCATATGACTACATAAAGAATAAAATTCATACAATCATTTCAACAGCTGCAGAGATAGCATTTGGCAAAATTTAACATCCATTTATGATAAAAATTCTCAATAGAATGGGTATAGAAAGAATTTGCCTCAACATATAAAGGTCATCTATGACAAGCTCACAGCTAACATCATACACAACAGCGAAAAACTTAAAGTCCTTCTTCTAAGATCTGGAATAAGACAAGGACGCCCAAGTTCGCCACTTTTATTCAACACAGTACTGTAAATCCTAACCAGAGCAAGTAGGCAAGAAAAATAAATAAAAGGCATGCAATTGGAAAGGAAAAGTAAACTGTCACTATTTGTGGATGGAATGAGTTTATAAATAGAAAACTCTAAAGACTCCATCAAAAAACTGTTAAACTAATAAATGAATTCAGTGAAATTGCAGGGTACAAAATCAATATACAGAAGCTGTTGTTTGTCTATGCACTAAGGATGAACTATCAGAAAGAAAAATTAAGGAAACAATCTCATTTACAAAGGCATCAAAAAGAATAAAGTACCTATAAATAGAGGTGCCTGGGTGGCTTAGTCGGTTAAGTGTCTGACTCTTGATTTTGGCTCAGGTCATGGTCTCATGGTGGTGATATTGAGTCCTACATTGGGCCCCATGCTGGGCATGAAGCCTGCTTAAGATTCTCTCTTCCCCTCCCTTTGCCCCTCCCCCACTCACTCATGTACTTGCTCTCTTTCAAAAAAAAAAAAAAAAAGAAAAGAAAAAAGAAAAACCCTACAATTGAATTTTATCAAGGAGGTAAAATTCCTGTACATTGAAAACTATGGATATTGATAAAAAAATTGAAGACACAAATAAATATAAAGACATTACATGTTGATGGATTAAAAGTTAATATTGTTAAAATGTCCATACTACTCAAAGCCATCATCAGATTAATAAAATTCCTATCAAAATTCCAAAGGAATTTTTCACACAGAACAAACAATCCTAAAATTTGTATGGAACCACAAAAAGCAATCTTAAGAAAGAAGAAAAAAGGTAGGTGCATCATATTCTCTAATTTCAAACTATTTTGGAGAGCTATAGTAATAAAAATAGTATGGTAGTGGTATGATGACAGGTATATAGATCAATGAAACAGAAAAGAGAGCCCAGAAATACACCTATGCATATATGGTCAATTAATTTATGACAAATGAGGCAGAATATACAATAGTAAAGAACAGTGTCTTCAATAAATGGTGTTGGGAAAAGTGGACATTCAAGAGAATTAAATTAGACTAATACCTTCTATCACACACAAAACTGAAAATTGATTAAAGACTTGAATGTAATACTTGAAACCATAAAATTTCTAAAAGAAAATGTAAGCAGTAAACTCCTAGACATCACTCTTGGCAATGACTTTTTGGACCTGACTCCAAAGGCAAAGGAAACAAACAAAAATAAACAAGTGAGACTTCATCAAACTAAAGAGCTTTTGCATAGTGAAGGAAACCATGAACAAAATTAAAAGGCAACCTAGGGAATGGGAAAAAATATTTACAAATTATGTATCTGATAAGGGGTTTATATATGAAATATATAAAGAATACACACAACTCAACCACCACCACCACCACCACCACCACCACAACAACCACCCAATTAAAAAATGCTCAGATATGGAGTGCCTGGGTGGCTCAGTTGGCTAAGTGTCCAACTCTTGATATCATCTCAGGTCATAGTACTGCAGTTGTGAGATCAAGTCCTGCATCAGGCTCTGCACTGAGCATGGAGCCTACTTGAAATTCTCTTCCTCTCTCTTTGTGTGTCTCTCTCTCTCAAAATAAATAAATATTTTAAAAATAACATAAGATAAAAAATGGGCAGAGAATCTGAATAGACATTTTTCCAAAGATATTCAGATGACCAAAAGGCACATAAAAAGATGCTCAACATCAGTAATCATCATGGAAACATAAATAAAAAATCATAATGAAAGATTACCGCACACATGTCAGAATGCCTATTATCAAAAAGACAAGAGATAACAAATTTTGGTGAGGATGTGGAGAAAAGGGAAGCCTCATACATTGTTGGCAGAAATGTAAATTGGTGCAGCCACTAGGGAAAACAGTACAAAGATTGTGCAAAAAATTAAAAAGAGAACCACTGTATCATTCCACAATTCCGATTCTGGGTATCTATCTAAAGAAAACTAAAAAACTAATTCAAAAAGATATATACACCTCAGTGTTAACTGCAGTATTATGTACATTAGACAACATATGTAAATTACCTAAATGTCCAGAGATGGATAATGAATAAAGAAGAGGTCATATACATACACTATGGAGTACTACTCGTTCATAAAAAAGAAGGAAATCTTGTCCTTTATAACAACACTGATGAACATTAATGGTATGATGTTAAGTGAAATAAGTCCTACAGAGAAAGATAAATACCATATGATTTCGCTTATATGTGGAATCTGAAAAAAGAAAACAAAAAATAAAACAAAAAAAAAGCTCATGATCATAGATACATAGAATAGATTGGTGGGTGCCAGAGAGAGGGAGGTTGAGGGATGGGTAAAATGGGTAAAGGGGGTTAAAAGGTACAAAATTTCAGGTATTAAATAAATAAGTACTGGGATATAATGTACAGCATTATGTAAAATGATTGTATTGCATATTTGAAAGTTGCTAATAGAGTAAATCTTAAAATTTCTCATCACAGACACAAAAAATTTATAATTTTGTGTAGAGATAGATGGTAAAACTAGACTTATTGTGACCATTTCACAGTATATGCAAATATAAAATCATTATTTTATATGTAATATAAAGTAGCATAATTTTGTATGTCAATTATAACCTCAATAAAAAATAAAAATAAGTAAATAAAAATTATAATGAAAAATAAATGTGTAACTACTGCTAAAAAATAAAAATCATGCAAAGTTTTTTTCTGAATGAAAATAAACATAACTTTAATTATCCATAATAATTTGAAATGTTGGTTTTTATTATTAATGGGGATGTCAAGAAAAGTAGGGTAAGAAAATATCGTATTTTGCCTTCATAGAATTTTTCTCTCATACTTTTCCTTTTTCAAAATATAAATCCATGTTTCTGACCTATATAATTTTTCTTCTACCTAAAAAAATCTTTTAACATTTCTTGTAAAGAAAATCTACTGGTAGTGAATTCTCTTAGGTTTTCTTTGTCTGAAAAAGTATTTCTCTTTCACTCATGAAGGATAATTTTGCTGGATGCTGAATTCTAGGTTGTTGAGATTTTTCTTCTTTCAACGCTTTACATACTTTATCCCATGTCTTATTTTATTCATGATTTCTGACAATAAGTCTTCTGTAATTCTTATCAATGTTTATCTTCTCGTGTTCCTTTTTTCTCCATTTACAAGATGTACTATTTTTCTTTTGTTTTCTGTAGTTTGAATGTGAAATACCTTGATGAACTTCTTTTTCTTTTTGGTATTTTCTATTTTGTATTCTTCAAGCTTCCTGTATCCATGGTTTGGTGTCTGCCTTTAATTTTGAAAACTCATGATTACTTCAAACATTTCTTCCATTCTCTTTTCTCTTTCTTCTTCTAATATTCCGATTATGAATTACACCTTTTGTGTAATCATTCCACAATTCCTGAACATTTTGTTTCTCCTTCTTTTTTCCACTTTACATTTCTGTTTGGGAACTTTCTAGTAACCTGTTTTTAAGTTCACTGATTCTTACCTCAGCCACACTGAGTGTACTAATAAGCCTATAAAAGGCTTTTTTTTTTTTCCATTTCTCTTATGGCATTATTTTTTTATTTCTAGCATTTCCTTTTGATTCTTTCTTAGATTTCCACTGCTATACTTACACTATCCATCAGTTCTTATATGTTATTTACTTTTCCTTTAAAGTCCTTACCATATGACTTAATTATTATTAATTATTTAAAATTCCCTATTTGATAATTCCAAAATCTGTGTCATACGTGAATCTAGTCATAATTTTCGGTCATCATTTTAGATTGTGTTTTTTCTTTCCTTTAGGCATAACTGGTAGTTTGTTGTTGTTGCAAGATTCATAAGTTGAACTGCATAATAGGAATTGAAGAAAACAGGTTTCTAGTGTGAGGATTTATATTAATCAGGCTAAAAGTTGGGTTTTAATGATTGCTATAAGTGTCAGAGGGCTCAAATTCCTATATTATCTTTGATTTTATCTCCCCTCTTAGCTTTTGGTTTCACTAAACACTCCCCGTCTAAGAATCTTTTTCCTGCATCTCTTCCAAGAGTAATCCTCTATTACTGTATTGGAGCCCTTTTAATAGGATAGTAACGTGTGGAGGAGAGGAATAATCTTATGATTGATTAAATCTCAACCTTTTGTGTTTCTGGGCTGTGACCTTCACGGTGTTTCTACTTATATGGCTCCTCTCACCCTCTGAGGGGAGACACGAAAGCTCCGGGGAACTGAAGTGAGAGGGATGTTCTTCCCCCATGGCTTTGTTATGGAGAAGGCTCTGGACATATTTGACAAGGATTGCTCCTTCCCTCCCTCTGATAGAGCCATAAAAGGGGGTCTTTCCTCAGATGTTCATTATGAGAATCTGGTATGGCAACTGGAGGTAAAGCCCATGAAAGTGAGAGATTCTTTAAAAGGACACTTGGAATGATTGTGAGTTATTTCTCCTCACTGCTATTCACTGTATACCACATTGCAACCTATTTTACTTCCCACTCTCTATCAGCACAAATAACATTGGGTGAACATTCTCATACACGTCCATTTCCATACTTGGTGAGAGTATCTCTGAAATACATCACCAGGAATGAGGTGTCTGGAGTAAAGAGCATATACATTCTTCCAGAAATGTTACTAAATACTGACATTTCCCCTTCTAGAAGGGCTGAAATAATTTACAACCACATTAGCTGTTTATAAGAGCTCTTTTTGTGCCACTTCCTTGTCATTATGTAGTACCACCTGAGTTACTAACTTTTGTCATTCTAGTGCATGTAAAATGATATTTGTTTGGTTTAATTTGCATTCCTCAGATGACTAATAAGTTTGACCACTTCTTCACATACCTATAAGTCATGTGGACTTTCTCTTCTAAAATGACTGCTCATTTTCGATACCCTTTCTCCTTGTGTTTTCCTTTTCGTTGGTTAAAAAAAATACCTCCACAAATCATTGTATACTCTTCCCCTCAAGAAGTGTTGCTTACTTCTCCTCTTGAGTGTGGGCTGGACTTCTAAAGAATAGAATGTAGCAGAAGTAATGCTGTATCACTTGATGTGGCTTAAACTGTTACTACCTGTATTGGAATGATTATTCATATTACCCTGTCTTTCTGTAATGTCTTCATATGTAATAGAATGAGTGTCAGGCTTTTAAAAGTTAAATGAATAAACAAAACTAACTTTTAAAAGTAAACCTATTTGTCTTAATCTTCCATATTTTAAAATGTTGACTCTTCCAATAATACCAGCTTAAATGGAATTTTCAAAAATGGAAATGCCATTATTCTCCTACAATAAAATAGAAATTTGTGTAAAAAGTTCACGTTCTTTTTATTCCCTAATATACACAATATCCAAGCAATATTTAGATACTACTTATAGCACTTTGACCTCTCTACCCATAGATAGGACCCTCCACTTTCAAAGCCTTAAATTGCATGAGCACATACATCAAAATATGGCATATACCTATAGCCAAAGTTCTTCAATAAATGTTCATACAACTGCTTCAGCAAACAGGAAAGAATTCCTGATTTTTTTCCTACAAATTTTCTTAGAGCAACTGAATGGCAAAATTTATTCACAAAAATTCTTAGTCTTAATATACTTAAGCATTAACCCATTACTATATTCTGTTAGAATTGAAAAATTTTTTAAAAAGTAGATATTTTAAGTATGAATGCTTTTACAACTGTATTCTTATGTCTATTTTTGTTTTGCTCAGAGAACAATCTAACTTGTCCATCTAACACAGGGATGTAAAAGTAAAAGTAAAAGATCGTGATTGCAATATTATAGTATCTTCTCTTGTAATTAGAAGAAAAAATATTACATGGTAGTATTAACAGGATTATTGATCCCAGTTGGTAATTTTTCTTATAAATGGTATAGATAAGGGTTTATCGTGGATAATTTGGAGTATTAAAACACATAAGACTGTATCATTCAGGGTTTTTTTTTTTCAATATATAATAGAACATAAAGTTAAAGTATTCAAGCTGCCTGAGATCAAGCCTCACCTGAAATGACTTATTTTGATACTTCCCAGTTAAGAGAACTAAACAATTCCCTGTTTTGGTTGAGTCAGTTTAAGATGGGTTTTATGTCACTGCAACTTCAAGTCTCCTAATTAAGGCATGATACAAAGCTCAAGTTAGGCTAAGATTTAAATGGTAGGCCCTCCAAATTACTTGGATTGTTTGTATAACTAACGGAATCTAAACTTCATTTGAAATACTTTGTGCTTCTAAACACATCCCAAATATCCTAAATAATCTCAAGTAGTAATAAGAAAGTGACCCATAGCCTGTGGCTGTCAAACGATAAGGTTAACTCATGGAGAGAAGCTAACATCATAGGAAGATCAGCACACACAGCTGTAAAGGAAAACTAAGTGAGGAAATTATTTCTCCAGAATTTTCTAAGGTAATGGAGATATTTTGCTCCACTTGATATAGAAAGGAGTATAGAACACTATAAACATTTTATTGCAATTCTTTGTATGATTGTTATTTAAAATGCAGTTCAAGAAATCTTTTCAGTAGCTGATAATGGTTTGAGATAAGATGTTCTTTGTAAAGCAATTTCCATTATTTTCCATCTACACCAATTTAATGTATTCAGTTGTTTAAAACAGCTATTTTTATATTCAGTTAAATGTAATATTACAGTTCATATCATTTTCTTTTCACAGGAAAGTGACTCCATGAATCTAAATCTAAAAATCTAAATCAGGAGAAAACAAATGTAGTATTTTCACATGAAAAAATTGTGGAATAATAAATCAGTTACATGACTTAACTGGGTCAACTAATTGTTTCTGAAAATCAACCAATTATTTAATTAAATGGGTTGGCCAATTTAGTAAAAATAGTAACCCAGTTTGATTTATAGAAATCTTTCTCTTGCATGCCTTTTACTTATTTAGGACTCAGCCAGCTGACAGGTGACCTCACTCACAAGGCAGTGGACTGATCCTTTTATCATTTTACTCCCAGTTTTCCCAAGGGTTCCAATAGCATCTTGTGTTTATCCCTGTTATTGCTCTTATAATAACAAGAGTTATGTGTGGCAGGCACAGCTCTTGAAGTATATTATCTCATTTAAACTTCAGCGAATCTATGAGACAATTTTGTTGCTGCTGGTGGTGTTTGTTTAACAAATGAAGATACTCAGGCTCAGCAAGTAAATTAATTTACCCTCAAAGTTAATTAATACATAACAAAGAGAAAGTATGATCAGTGACACAAGAGGAGAACTATGTACAGTGTTTGGTCTCAGACGTCAAAAGAAAAAGAAGTACAAGAAGGAAAGTATAGTGAAGAAAATCAAGGTAGGAGAAATAAGAGCTAAGGGCAATAATTATCATTGTATAGTTTTAGTGTGGTGTTGGTGGCAGAATCTAAATTGTGCTATAAAAAGGCAGTATGTAAAGAAGTAGTAAAGATTCAAATCTAGATCTAATTGATTTGAAAAGCTCATGGGTTTTTTCCTCTGTACTAGTAGTTCTCAAATATCAGTATGCAAAGGAGGCATCTAAAGATATTTCTGTGAATGCAGGTTCCTGTCCCAAACAGCAAATCTATAGATTGTTTTCAAATTCTTATTATTTAAAAAATTTTTAATTCCAGTATACTTAACATACTGAGGCCTTGCATTTTTAAGAAGTACCATACATGGGGTGCCTGGGTGGCTCAGTAGGTTAAGCATTCGACTTGAGCTTGGGTCATGATGTCACGACTTGTGGGTTCCAGCCCACATAGGGCTCTGTGCTGACAGCTCAGAGCTTGGAACCTGCTTCGGATTCTGTGTCTCCCTCTCTCTCTGCCCCTCCCTCACTCATGCTCTGTCTCTCTTTCTCTCTCTCTCTCAAAAATAAATAAACATTAAAAAAAAAGTACCATCCAGGTGATTCTGATGAAGTTGCCAATGGATCACACTTTTAGAAACACAGCACTATTATGCCAACTCTACCAGGGAGCTTCTTGAAGGCAAGGCCTTCATGGGTTTTCAGTAGTGAGCATAATGCTTGACTCACAGTAAGAATCTCATGTAGATTCACAGAGCTAAGCTGCACAGTGGTTTGGAACAAAAAATTGACTATAATTTGAAAATATTCATGTTACATGGACATGGCCATAATCTCCATAAACTCAAACACCCTGTTGTTTGTGTTTTGAATGTGCACACTTGGGGCACCTGGGTGGCTATTGACTAAGCATCTGACTCTTGATTTTGGCTCAAGTCATGATCTCACAGTTTGTGAGTTTGAGCCCTGCATCGGGCTCTGCTCTGACAGTGCGGAGCCTGCTTGGGATTCTCTTTCCCTCTCTCTCTGTTTCTCCCCCACTTCTGTTCTCTCCTTCTCTCTCTCTCTCAAAATGAATACATAAAAACCTAATAAAAAACATGCACATCGATGCTAAACAGTGTCACTTTTTGCTGCCTAGTAAAATCCTGAAAAGAGATTTGGATCTTTGCCCTGTGAATGGTCTCCTTACTTATTTCAACCTATAACAATTTTCATCATCTGTTATAACAATTTATTTTACAGGGCTTTAATCTTCCTTAAAACAAACGGTTTATCTCAATCTATTTTTTAACTCTTGTGATTTTTTTCTTATTCCAAAAATAATATATGCTTATTATTGAAATCTTCAAAATTTTAAATAAGCAATAAATATATCTCATTATTCCACAATAGATGATATATTCATATGCCTCCTTTCAGCCTTATAATTATTTACACATATTTACAAAAGAAGTATGATAAAATATATATCATTTTGTAACCTCCCTTTGAACTTCATTCTAAATCATTAATAATTTTTGTACTATTAATTTTCTTTAAAACCACACTTTAAATAGCCTCATAGCATATGTAATAATTTTTAATCATTTGTAGCATATTTTTGGACTTTCAGGCTAATTTTAATGGCTTCATATTACAAACAATGTTGGGGAAATTCTTATATTTATATTTTTGCTCACTTTTTTTTATTATTCCTCTAGTGTATATTCCTAAAAGTAGAATTACGAGCTCAAAATAGAAGTATATTCGGGAATTTTTAAGTTTGCCATCTAAATTGTTTTACAATTACATTCTTCAAGCAGTATATGAAAATATCTGTTTCTAGGACTCCCACTAACAATGGATTTTATTTCTTGAAAAAAAAAAAACTTGGGTCATTTTGATGGTGACAAATAATTTTAAGTAATGTTTTAACTTAATTACCAGGAAGCGGAATCATTTCTTGTTTTATTATTTGTTAACATTTATTTTACTGCCGAATGCCTCTTATAGCATTACTGAATGGAATTACTAATTTCCTAGCACTTTATGACAGACCAGAGGGATGACTTTCCCACCTTTGGTGTAAGATTCAACATTATTTTCTGATTTCATCATTGTTGAAGTGTTTCATCAAGCACTACTGATCCTCTGTTGTCAGGTCTGACCCTGAGTTATGGCGAGGATTAATGAGGTACAGAGGTAAATGAGATAAAGAAAGTAAAAGCTTGTCTCAGTAACAGATGGCTTAAAATTAGACTCTTTAGCAATTTGTACTACTAAGATTTTTATAAAATTCAGTATTATTGCACATACATATTTTATTTGCATTTTCCCTCTAAGCTTATTTAATTTCTTTTTTTAAATTTTTAAAAATACTTTTATTTATTTTTGAAGGAGAGAGAAACAGAGCATGAGCAGGGGAAGACCAGAGAGAGAGGGAGACACTGAATTCGAAGCAGGCTGCAGGCTCTGAGCTGTCAGCACACAGCCCTATGCGGGGCTCAAACTCATGAACTGTGAGACCATGACCTGAGCTGAAGTTGGTTGCTTAACCGGCTGAGACACGCAGATGCCCCAAAGCTTATTTATATTTCTTAATATTTTCCCCTTACCATCATAAAAAATCCAAGACCAGATAGCTTCACTGATGAATTCTACCAAACATTCAAAAAAGACTTAATACCTATCCCTCTTAAACTCTTTCAAAAAACTGAAGAGGAAAGAAGGCTTCCAAACTCATTTTACAAGGCCAGCATTACCCTGATACTAGAACCAGACAAGGACACCACAAAAAAAATGAAATTATAAGCCAACATTCTTGATGTACACTGATGCAAAAATCCTCAACAAAATATTAACAAATCAATTCAACAATACATTAAAAAGATTGTACACTATGACCAACTGGGATTTATTCCAGGAATGCAAAGATAGTTCAACATCTGCACACCAATCAATGTGATACACCACATTAACAAGATGAAAGATGAAAATCAGATGGGGATCTCATAGATGCCCAAAAAGCACTTGAAAAAATTCAACATCCTTTCATGATAAAAAAAATCTCAACAAAGTGAATATAGAGGGACTATATCTCAATATAATAAATGCCATAGTAATATCATACTGAATGGTAAAAAGCTGAAAGCTTCTCCTCTAAGATAAGGAAGAAGACAAGGATGCCTTCTCTTGCCACTTTTATTCAACATTTCACTGAAAGTCCTAGCCAGGGCAATTTGGCAAGAAAAGGAATAAAAGGCATCCAAATTGGAAAAGAAGTAAAATTGTCACTATTTGCAGATAACATTATACCACATATGGAAAACCCTGAATTCCACCACAAACCTGTTAAAACTAATAATAAATTCAATAAAGTTGTAGGGTATAAAATTAATATGCATAATGTGTTGCATTTCTATACACTAATAATGAACATCAGAAAGAAATAAAGAAAACAATCCCATTCACAATTGTATCATAGAGAATAAAAAAACCTAAGAATAAAATTAACTAAGGAGGTGAAAGACCTGCACACTGATATGGATGAAAAGAAATTAAAGGGAAGAAAGTGAGGAAGACAAAAGTAAAAGGAAGGATATTATGTGCTCACAGACTGGAATAATTAATATTAAAATGTCCATAGAACCAAAAGAAACCTACAGATTCAATGTAATTCTTATCAAAATTCCAATGACATTTTTCACAGAAATAGAATAAATTCTAAAATTGGTATAGAACAAAAGATCCCAGATAGCCAAATAACCTTGACAAAAGAACAAAGCTGGAGGTATCATTCTCTCTTATTTTAAACTATAAAATGAAACTATAGTAAACAAGTAGTATGGTATTGACATAAAAACAGACAGATCAATGGAACAGAATAAAGAGCCCATTAATAAACCTATGTATATATGGTCAGTTAACTGACAACAAAGGAGACAAAAATACACAACAGGGAAATTACAGTCTCTTTAATAAATGTCATTGGGAAAACTGGACAACTACATGCAAAAGAATGAAATTGGATCACTATATTACATCATATACAACCATTAACTCAAAACTGATTAAAGACTTCAGTTAAGGGGTGCCTGGATGGCTCAGTCGGTTAAGTGTCCAACTTTGGTTTAGGTCATGATCTCACAACTCGTGAGTTCAATCTCTGTGTCGGGCTCTGTGGTGACAGCTCAGAGCCTGGAGCCTGCTTCAGATTCTGTGTCTCCCTCTCTCTTCCCCTCTCCCATTTGCTCTCTGTATCTCTCTCATAAATAAAATAAAAACATTAAAAAAAAAAGACTTCCATTAAGACTGAAACCATAAAAATCCTAGAAGAAAACATAGGTATGTGTGAGCTCCTCGACATCAGTCTTAGTGATGATTTTTTTGGATCTGACTCCAAAGGCAAGTGAAACAAAAGCAAAAGTAAACAGCTGGGACTACATCAAACTAAAAAGCTTCTGCACAGCTTAGAAAACCATCAACAAAACAAAAAGGCAACCTACTGAATGAGATAAGATATTTGCAAATCATATACCTGATAAGTGGTTAATCCAAATATATAAAGAACACATACGACTCAATTACAAAAGAAACAAAAACAAAAACAACAATCAGTTATGAAAAACAGAGAATCTGAATAGACATTTTTCCAAAAAAGACATACAAATGGTGAATAAATTCATGAAAAGATGCTCAATGTCACTAATCATTAGGGAAATGCAAATCAAAACCACAGTGAGTTATCACCTTACACTTGTCAGAATGGCTTTAAGTATTGGCAAGGATATGGAGTAAAGAGAATCCTTATGCACTGTTGGTGGGAATGTAAGTTTGTGCAACTACTATAGAAAACAGCATGAAATTTCCTCAAATAGTCAAAAACAGAGCTACCATGGTGCGGCACCTGGGTGGCTGAGTCAGTTGAGCAGCTCTTTGGCTCAGGTCATGATCTCATGGCTCATGAGTTCGAGCCCTGCCTCAGGCTCACTGCTGTCAGAGTGAAGCCCACTCGCATCCTCTGTCCCCCTTTCTCTTTGCTCCTCCCCCACTCGTGCTGTCACTTGTTCTCTCTCTCAAAAATAAATAAAACATTAAAAAAAATAGAGCTCCCATAGGGGCTCCTGGATGGCTCAGTCGGTTGAGAGACTGACTTGATTTTCACTCAGGTCATGATCCCAGGATCATGGGATCAAGCCCTAGATCAGGCTCAGTGCTGAGTGTGGAGCCTATTAAGATCCTCTCTCTCTCAATCTCTCTCTCTCTCACTCCCTGTCCCCCTTATCCCTCTGCCCCTACCCCACTTGCTCTTTCTCTTAAAAAAAATTAAAATTAGAATTCCCATATAATCCAGCAATTCTACTACTGGATATCTATCCAAAGAAAATGAAAACACTAATTTGAAAAGATATATGTATCCCTATGTTCATGCATTATTTACAAGAGCCAAATATGGAAACAACCTAAGTGTCCATAGATGGGTGAATGGATAAAGAAGATGTGATATATATGTATATATCATATGTAGATGTATGGATAGGTATATGTACACACATATATACACACATGGAATACTACTCAATCATTAAAAAGAAGGAAATCTTGCCATTTACAGCATGGACATAACTTGATGGTATATACTAAGTGAAATAAGTCAGACAGAGAAAGATAAATACTATATTATTTCACTTATATGTGGAATCTAAAAAAGAAAACAAACAAACAAAACAAAACAAAAACCAGACTTACAGATACAGAGAACATATTGGTGACTTTTCACAGGGGAGGGGGATAAGGGAAGCAAAATGGGTGAAGGGAATTAAGAAGTACAAACTTCCAAAATTAGTCCTGGGGATATAATGTATAGCATGAGGAATACAGTCAGTTGTATACAGATATAGATATAGTCAATAGTATTGTATTAACTTTGTAAGGTAACAGATGTAGCCAGACTCATTGTGGTGCCCATTTTGCAATGTATACAGATGTTGAATTAGTACATTGTTTACCTAAGTCAAATACAACATTATATGTCAATTATACCTCAGTTAAAAAAGTTTAATTACCAATGCAGTGTTCTTTTTTTCATGGTAACTAAAATAGATTTTGTATTTCATATTGAGTCTGTTTTAGAGCAAATTGTATTTTTCCAGGAATTCTTGCATTTCCTCTCATACAGTTATTTGTCAGGAAAAACATTTTCTTAATATTTTATCTCAATTTCAAGCCTATTATGCATTCTTTTTATTATTGACTATGTCTGCCTTTTTTTATTTTTGACCATTCCTGCCAGAAATTTGTTTCATTAGTCTTTAGACACACTGTCAAATTTTTCCATTGTTGACCATCTATTACTTCTTTGTTTTTCATTTACATCAATTTCTGCTACTTATTAATTTTTCTTCTAGGCTAGTGATTTTTCCTTCTTTTTCTAACTTTTAAAGTGTGTGCTTAGCTTACTAATCCATTTTTTTTAAGTTTATTTATTTATTGTGTGTGAGAGAGAGAGAGAGAGAGAGAGAGAGAGAGAAAGAGAGCACATGTGTGCATGTGTATAAACGTGCTCTAGCAGGGATGGGTAGAGAGAGGGAGAGGGAATCCCAAGCAGGCTCTGCACGGTCAGCATGGAGCCTGACGTGGGGCTTGAACCCACAAACCATGAGATCATGACCTGAGCTGAAACAGAGAATCGGATGCTTACCGGACTGAGCCACCCAGGCAACCCCAAGTTTTTTCTAATAAGAGTATTTATGGTTATAGTTTTCTTTTAGGTGTTGCTGCTGTGCACTGAAGTCCTTTGGTTTACTCTTTTCTTTTTAATTAATAGTCTTAATTTTTTAGAGTGGTTTTAAGTTTTAGAGCAGTTTTTTTTTGTTCTGTCATATTTCATTATAATATTTTTGAACATGTTTTTAATTTTGAAATGTATACTTTCTTTAGTTTTGTCTTTGTAATTTCTAACTTGATAGCATTTTGGTAAAAAAAAACAAAGACAAAACCCAAAACGCTGATTTGTAGGATACCAATTCTTTTAAAGTTTGGAGGCTTATTTGCTGAATTTTGGTAATCATTCCTTATGTTTGAAAATAATGTATATTCAACATGTGAGTTCAGTGTCTAATATCTTTATATAAATAATTTCCATAAGGACTGGGATTTTATTTTTCTGTTGTAGTCCATGCTGCATGTATGTTAAACTGTGTCTAGTCCTTAACAGGCACTCAATGAATATTTGTTGAATGAACAAGTTCTAGATTAAGATTGTTAACTGTGTTGCTCAAATCTTCTAGACTTTAACATTTTTTTGAATTTATCAATTTCTCCTACTTCTGCCAATTTTTGCTTTATATATTTAAAAATAATACAGCTATATATCATTAGAATTGTTATATGCATCTGATAAACTCAAACTTTACCATTTAGTTATAGCTAGAAATGCTTTTTATCCTAGAGAAAAATGTGTATTATTAAAAATTACTATATCATCTTTAAAATATTGTTTTCCCAGTACCTTTTTTTTAATTTAAATTGTTATTTTTTCTTATGTTTTATGTGTGAATCTGAATCTTACAACCCCCAATTGGCTGAATGGCTTTTGAGGACATGCTTTTTAAATGGAACATTTAGTTTATTTATTTTAATCACTAATATAGATTGGTTTTTTCTATCATTTTCTTTGGGTTTTCCAGTTCATATTTTCTGTTTTTCCTCATATATGAAGGCCTTTTTTAAAAATATAAGTTCTTTAGTGGCAGACTGTTGGTTAAGATGAGAAAATCTATCTGAAACTGTCATTATTTCATTCAGTATAGCATTCATTGTAAGTTGAATATTGTTTTCTTTTAGAGTACTTTGAAGGTATTATTTCACTGTTTTCTACTTGTATTTCTAACTATTAGTTTATTATTGTTCCTTTTTACATAATTTGTCTTTTTGTCTGCTTATGTTTCTTTGTTAATCTATATTTTGACTAGTGTACAAATGAGTTGTTTTTGTTGTTGTTTTTTATTGTAGTTTGGGATTTCTTTGCTTCCTAAATGTGAAGATTGCTAACTATAATCAATTCTAGATTTGTTTTTCCAGCTACATGTCTCTCCCATTTGCTCTATTATCTCCTCTGGAAATCTGGTGCCTCATACCTTCCCTCATGTTTCTTATGCTTAATTTCATTTTACCTGTCACTTTGTCTCTCTAGCCACAATTTTGAGTAATTACTTCATATCTACCTTCTAGTTCACTAATTTACCCTTTCACAATATTCAATCTGTTCTTTAATCCTTCCTTTGAGTTTTTTTTAATGTTTATTTTTAAGAGAGAGAGTGACAAAGTGCAAGCGGGGGAGGGGCAGAGAGAGAGGGAGACACAGAAATCTGAAGCAGACTCCAGGCTCTGAGCTGTCAGCACAGAGCCCGATGCGTAGCTCAAACCTACAAACTGTGAGATTACGTCCTGAAGTCGGATGCCCAACCAACTGAGCCACCCAGGCGCCCCATAATCCTTCCTTTGAGTTTTTAATTTTAATTATGGTATTTTCCATTTGTAGAAGTTGTGTTTTTCCCCCTCAAATTTACCTGGTCATTTTGATAGTCACTTGCAGCTAATTCATATTTTTTATTCATTCCTATTATTTTTTAAGCTTTTTTATTTGCATATAGTTGGCACACAATGTTATATTAGTTTTAGGTGCTAAATGATTTCTGTTTGCTTTTGCCAGATACCTTGAGATGCTATCAACCTTTGTTGACTTTTATAAAATTCTCAACCATGACTATTCGAGTTGCAAAATTAAAAAAAGATTCAAAATTTTAAACCAGAAACAAGCCTACTAAAGGCTATGATTTCTCACGACAAACTTTTGCCCCTTTTCCTCTCAGAACCAAAGCTGAGAGCAATAGCCTCTCTTGATGTCTACCTCTGAGGAAAGATGCTCCCCCAACACCCCAGTTTATCCCTTCTTGAAGTACAGCCTTTCCTGAGCCCTAGCTTTATTAGTGGGAGAGGTCTCTGATATGACCTGTGAACACTGTGATAGCCAGGGCTTTGTCTTTTGCTACCTGGCCATACACAGTAATTGAAACAGTGGTTTAGACTTCTCAAACTTTACTTCTCGAATTTAGTATGTACACAGGTCACTTAGGTATTTTGTTAAAAGACAAACTCTCAGTTACCAGGTCTGTGGTGGAGCCTGAGACTCTGCACGTCCAATGGTGATGCCAATACTGCTGGTCTGAGAAGCAGCATTGAATAGCAAGACTATGACTATTAAGGACTGCACACAATGTACATATTCAATGGCTTCATCAGTGGTTTACCTCCAGGGATTTCTCCTCCCAGTGTATTGCTGGCCACAGATGAATTCACTTAATTTATTACAATTTCATACATTCAATAAAAAGGATGTATTATATTCAGGGGTGCCTTGGTGGCTCAGTCAGCTCAGTGTCTGACTCTTGACTTCACCTCAGGTCATGATCTCACAGTTTGTGGGTTCAAGCCCCACATCGGGCTCTGTGCTCACAGCACAGAGCCTGCTTGGGATCCCCAGGCTCCTTCTCCCTCTGCCCCTCTGCTCATGCTTTCTCTCTCTCTCAAAATAAATAAACCTTAAAAATCAATAAATAAAGGATGTGTTACAGTTTATCTAGCATGTTTATGTGTTTTGTAGTATGCAGGTTTTAGTCTACTATGTTGTAGGAAACAGAATTCTTCTCCAAATAAGGAAGAGAGTCTTAAAATCTGTGGCATTCATGCTTAAACTCATCCCATTAAGCATTTTTTTGTGTGTGAACTATAAAGTACGTTGTACTGATAGAGATTTAGTCACACATCTTCATATGGAATAGATATTGGTCATTTTAAGTGACTTTTGGATTTGCTTTAATGACACATATGAAAAGAAAAAAAGAAGAAATGAAATGAAGATAGAATGAACTTTTAGATAATTTATGCAAATGACAGATGAAAAATAGATCTCATACAAACATGCTAGAAATCCATAGCTTGACTATTTCCTAAAGCAGGGTCTCATTAGAAGATATTTACTCTACTTTTGATCACTACATTTAAAATTTTTTTTACCATGTATTTATTTTTGAGAGACAGAGTGTGAGTGGGGGAGGGGCAGAGAGAGAGGGAGACACAGAACCCAAAGCAGACTCCAGGCTCTGAGAACTGTCAGCACAGAGCCCAATGCGGGGCTTGAACTCACAAACCAGGAGATCATGACCTGAGCCGAAGTTAGATGCTCAACCAACTGAGCCACCCAGGTACCCCTTGACCACTACATTTTAAAACATACTTTAAAACCCTCTCTCTCTCTCTCTCTCTCTCTCTATATATATATATATATATATATATATATATTTATGTATATATATATATTTATATTTATGTATATATAGATATAGATACAGATATATGTATATATATGTGTATATACATATACACTTTTGTATATGAATTGCAACCATTTGATATTTTTCATATAAATGTTTAGATTACTTAAAAATATTCATCCAAACTCACTCTGTATTATTTTATAGCTTTGATTAGATATCTAATGATGCAGAATAATTGATTTCTGGTTGTTTCATGCCAGGCAGGTGAATTCCGCTAAAAACCTGCTCTCTAATTATTAAAGTCCCACTGCAATGACTATTTTTTAAAGTAATAAAAGGTTAGTACAAACTATGATTATTTTGTTTAACTGCCTTATAAAACAACCAACCTCTTAAAGGTTATCTTAATCAAAATCTCAAAAAGCTGCTCAAATCAACAGTGAAAACTTGACACATCGGGTGGCATTTGGATCTTCGAAGAGCTCAAGATCAGACAAATGAATGCTAAAGATTTGAATGTAGATATTATTTATAAAGTCACCTAAGATAATTTTTATTTAAAAAAATAAAACAGAATGTTCCTTATGCAAATTGTAAAGCACATTCTAAAGAAGCATAAGCCAACAATAGATTTTAAAAAAGAAAAAGAAGAAATAACCCATTCTTTCTCCACATGAAACAGCGCACCAGAAACGAAACTCAAATGAGGATAGGTTGTTTCAAGTAAGGTATACAAATAAAATAAGCAAAGACATAAAGCACCATGAATTACTTGTATAGAAACATAAAGTGAATGAGAATTGTCCTCCCAGATATAGCAAAAGGAAATGATGAGATTAGCCAAAGGTAAAGTACGTACTGCTAATGAGAATAAAAACAGAGACATGAAATAAATAATACCTTTAATGGTTACTGTTCTGAGTTAAGAGAGACCATCTGATTCACTGAGAAATACACAGATTCTTTAAAAAGGGTCATTGGCAAAAGAAATGCCAGGGGAATGAGGAGACAACTTGAACACACACAAATTTCCAAATCCGGATGCCACAGATTATGAAAACTTCACGAGGAACTTGCAATCATTTTCACAGACTCCCTTAAAATTATTCTTAAGATATTCTTAAGAACAAGACATGTTTGAGAGGAATTAAAAAGCAAAAATAGAACATAAAATATAAAACTGACTTAAAAACTGAGTCAAGTAATCTTGGATATGGCTTAATGTAAGTCTGCTAAGAAAAAGTAAATATTATGAGGCTATACCTCATAAGTTAAGTTCTTAAGAGTAATAAGGATTGTATCTTTTCAATAGATTTAAAAAAGTTCTTGGTGATGGTTTCTCCCTGGGATAATAGTAAAGTTTAGGGATAGAACAGATGTCAGATCCTCCAACTCAGTGTTTTAATGTAAAACACAGGGACTGCAGAGTGAAATATGAAGATCATCTACTATTTTGTCCATCCTCTGTTTGTGTTCATACATGTGGCTCGGCTAAAGAAATGACACCTATGTCCCTTCCGAAAGAACACAGAATCAAGTCACGTTTCCCTCAGTCACTCTCTGATCAAAATGGCTAATACCGCTTTCTGTGATTTTTGGTGTTTTTGCTAAGAAGTGAAGGAGGTGGCGCTTCATCACAAAAAATGAAGAGGCTGGAAATAATGTTTTAAAAGACTTTTATACAGCTTACATTCTAAATATCTCATATAATAAAATTCAAAACAATAAGCTATTAATAACCCATGTTCACATAACCTTATAAATAAGGCAGTGTACTTTGAGAATCTTAAATCACTAATGTATTTTATGCCTGTGTTTTTTTCTTCTATATGAACAGGTCTGCACTAGTCTGCATTAATTAAATTTAAGTAGGATTTCTGAGCCTGGATCATCATTAAGTCTGTGGCCCTGATTTAAATCTGCAGTAAAACATTTCTCCATTAAGTCTTGTGCTTTTGTGTCATATTTCATACACTAGTTGTCTCTTAATTAAATCCATGATGGTCCACCAACACAGACTATTAAAATAACTATACTTTGCTCTTGACATATTTATGAGACAGAGTCATAAGACTATAGACTGATACTTGAACTACTCACTAGAAATGCTAATAAGATTATGATGAAGGTAAGATTAGAACATTCCTCTTCTTTCTCTTCTCTTCTTTCTCGAGATTTATTTTTATAACTGCACACTTCTATTTCAGGTTCTGACTCTTTCCCCAGACCATCTGAAAGCTCTTTCATTGTGGAATAACTGCAAATTAATAGTCAATGGAAACCTTGTAAAGTGTTAATTTATATCACATGATGTTAATATAAACATTGAGATATAGTCTCCTCTGAGTTTTGCTCTATTCACAGCTGCAAGTAAATACATTAATCTAGACATGTTTGCCAAGCCTTTAGGTGTTCAGAGTGAAGAAAATTTACAAGGACTGAGAAGAGAAAATAACCCTGAGTGAGAAAGCAGTTAACTTTTAGATGGGGCGAAAGGAAGTCCACATATGTCAACCTCAGATATACTGAATTTTCAATCTGCTCTCCACAAAGAATGATGGTCTCTTCCTGGGTGAATTTCCAGAGAACTTAGCATATGGTGAAAGAGAGTTTCCAGTTTCTTTTGTTTGCTTTCAGTAGCTTGAGATACGCTTTGGGTTTTGTTTCATTTTTCTTAGAAACATTTTTTGTTTGTTTGTTTGCCATGGAAGGGTAGGGCCTTTAAAGGGGGAGAAGTGTTCTTAAAAGGATCAGGAAGTTTCAAATGCCTGGAAGCTGTGTCAAAGCAGAGAATACAGACAGAAACAACAGGAGACTCTTCATCAGGTGATCTAACAGGAGCAGGCATTATCTAATACAAATACAGGGAAGAGTTCAGTCTTTAAATCCATTTATTTGCTTCTTACTGGTATCAGTAAATGTTCTGCAGCTTTTAAAAATAATACCGTGCAATTCATCATTCAGCTCTGCTTTTTTAGCTGAAGTTTTTTAAAGTACTGCAACATGAGAGATAGACTTAGAATAAAAAATAGTTTTATTACAGCCTTGGTCTGCAGTGATCAATGCAAGTATAAAATAAATTCTAATGTCTTGTCAAGAATAGCAGCTACAGTCAGGCAGCTTCACTAAACACATTAAATCTAATAAAATCACCCTCACGTACTCCTGACACTAGTAGTAATTAAAATAACTTGTTTCAAAAAAATTGGTCCTATACATGAATACTTATTGGCAATTATTTCTTAGTTCTTCAAACCAAAGATAACATAATTTGATTCTCACACAATTTTCTTGTAAATGCGGTTCATATTGGGTTTTATATGCAGCTTAAGACTGTTAATTGCCATTTTGAGCCTCACAGTAAAATAGAGTTCAATATGTCGCTTTTCTCAAGCATAGAGAAATGTTTGAGAAATGCTTGTCTTAGTCTAATGAACTGTGAATAATTTACATCCCGAGTCCTATTTTTCAGTATAAGTGGTTCTGACTTTTCTTAAAGCTTGTAAAGCCTAATCAACTTGTTACATTCATCTGATTAAAGAAATCTATGGCAAAGTAGAAAGATGAATCCAGTGCTTCTGAAAGGCTGCTTTGGTTGTTGTTTTGATTTTCTTAAGGCCACTTTTTCATTTGGATCTATTTTTCCTTTCCCTTTCTAGACCACGTATTATAAACTAAGGATTGTACTTTCCGTATTTGTGAGAAAATATTATCTGACTTAGAATATTTTCAAAACCCCCTACCTCCTGGCAGGCACACTCGATAACTTCCTGAATTTACAGAGACCTAGCTGTTCTGTCAGAAGGAAAAAGGAGCTGTTTCAGGGTGCGAACATTTTTCATTTCTGAAAGAATCACAATTATGAGATGTGATTCCGGCTCTTTCGGAGCACGTGTGCTTAACAGAACTAGCCAAAGAGATCAAGACAGTGAATCTATATTCAACAACGACCCCTGAAAACAGCAGCTTTGTGTCACCGGCATGAGAGGGTGGTGCAGACATTTTATCTTGCCCAGGAGCTTGGAAAAGAAGTAAGCTAATTTAATATTTGCTATGTATTTGCTCAAGGATCATTTTTTTGCAAAGGCATCTTTTCAGAAGGACTTAGAAATATATTAGGGAATGTGTGAGTCCAAAGGAATTTTAGAGACAATTTGATTTTACTCATTTTGTGACAGAGGAAACTGAGATCCAGAGAAATTAAGTAACACATTTCTTCTTTCATAACCATGAAGCAGAATGATTGATAACAGAACAAAGGGAAATCAGGATGTCGATTATTTAAAACCAGGAATGTGAAAAGAAGATGTGGGAAATATCAGTGAAGGGAACTGCGAACAGTGTTCTTTCTGAGACCATTTTACGCTATTGCTGCCAATACAAGAGATCTCTGCTTGAAGCTACTTGCCTGCCAGCTATGTGATTTCCTTATCCTCAATGTGAATGTGAAAGGGCTTATATGTAGTAGAAAATGAAGGGGAGGGGAGAAAGAAAATACTTTATTTGCATTTCGAACCTGCTCAAATATTGAAAATCCATGAAGTTAAAAGGCAGAAGGGAGTCCCACTGTGTTTGCATATGTAATGCAATATATATTGTTCCAGGGCAAACCGTTAATTAGAATACGTCAGAAGAATCAGCAGACAAAGCTAGAATGTGGATATCAACCACCCAAAAAGGCCAAGGTATGGAAACTAAAACGGAGACACTGACAAGAAAGATGAGGGAATACTGGAGTCAAGTTTGGCAGTAACTGAGCAACCAGGAGAAGGTAGGCCAGGAGGCTAAAACAAGATAAGTGATGACTTACGTGTTGTAGCAAATCAGAATCTAGGTATAAATGAGCAAAATATATAATCAGGAGCTAGCAATCTTTTTCTGTAAATGGCTAGATGATAAATATTTGGGACTTTGAAGGTTATATAGTTATATCCTCCACTTTGTCAGCCATACACAATATATAAAATGGGCATAGCTGTATTCTAATAAAATTTCATTTATAAAAAGAAGCACCAGGTAGATTTGGCCTACAGACTATAATTTATCTATGCTTGTTTTAGATAGAAAGGTGGGTCTAGATAGATAGATAGATAGATAGATAAGAGAGAGAGAGTTAGTGATGTAAATTCTTTTTCCTCTATAAGCAACACACCTACCTATTTCTGAGTTGTATCTAAATACACTCTAAGAATGATGGAGGACTATAGACTCCTATTAAAAATAAAGAACACATGTTTGCTCCAAATAAACTCCATACCATGGCCAGTAAAACGTTAAAAATATAAATCAGAACCTATGATTAAAACCCTTCCATGGTTTCCCATTACAAGCAGAATAAAACTCAAAGTTTAGGACCATGTCTAACTCTCAGATTTCACATTTTACCATTCTCTCCCTTATTCACTACACTTTAACCAAACTGGCCTTTTGATTTTTTTTGAGCACTAAAATTGACACCAAATTCATTTAACAAACTATCACCACTGCATGAAACCCACCTCTTCATATATTGGTACGATCAGCTTCATTTCAATATTCAGGTCATCAGAGACACCTTCCTTTTTTCCCTTTCTTCATAGCACACTCACTAGTGTTGGAATTTACTTTATTCATGCACTTGTTTATTTTCTATCTCCCTCACTAGAATAAAACTTCTATAAGGAAAATAAATATGTCTGTGATAGTCCTCACTACATTCTAGGACTCACAGAAGTGACTAACACATGGCAGATGTTCATTAAATATTTTTAAGTGAATGAATAAATGAATGAACCTTATGGAACTTTTTCATACATCTTCTTTTGTGTTGCTCAGAACAGCCTTGCAAGGTATTGTATTACTGCCACATAATAAAACAAGCTCTCATAGAAGTTATATGATTTGTCCACATTTACTGAGCTATAAAATGACATAACTATAACTTTAAGTTCACTGTTTGTCTCTGAACCCAGTTTATTTAACATTTGTTATCTATCAAAAACTCTATTAACATTTTACAAATATTAGCTCTTTGTAAAGCCTCTGTACCATAAATACTACTATTATCATTTTATAGGTGGGAAAAGTGAGGTACAGGAGAGGTCATATAACTGCACAAAGTCCCAAGAAAAGCCAGTGGCACAGCTTGGATTCAAACCCAAGTATTAGGGCTCTAGAGTCCTTGTTCTTAACCAGTACCTCATGCTGTATTTATAAGACATAACCTGTCCACGAGACTCTTGGATTTGAACAATCAGAAACATTATTTGCTTCCTCAAATTAGTGACTTAAAATAGCACCAACTTATTCTTTTACACTTCTGGAGATCAGTAATCTGGAATAAATCTTATGGGACTAAAATCAAGGGGTCAGCAAGACTAGTTCTGTTTGGAATCCCCAGGATCGAATTAATTCCACTGTCTCTTCTAGCATCTAGAGGCCCGGTGTATCTCTTGGCTTGTGGTCCCTCCCTTTATCTTCATAATTGGTGGAAATTTCTGTTTTTGACACTGACCCTTCTACATCCCTCTTATAAGGACTTTCCTGATTATATTAGGCCCACCTTGATAATCCAAGATAAACTGCTCTTTTTAATAAACTTAAATCACATTCAGTGTCATTCACCTTCTGAGGTAACATTAATAGGTTCTGGAGATTCGATTGTGAAGATCTTTGGAAGACTACAGCAAATAACATCTATCCAATTGCTCAATACCAGGTATTTTAACCATTTAACCAAGTAGAAGTGGGATAAAAGTCAATCAGTAATATTGTCACTGCCCAAGTATCAGCTCAGTAATGTCTACCCCGACTGACTCCTTATTCTAAATTGCCATCCCTGTATCCATTACCTGCATCTCATTTTCAATCTGCTCTAATTTTTCCCACAGCACTGCCACCATTAACCACTATAAAATCTATTGTGTCTCTTAATCTAGAACATAAGCTCTGTGAAGGAATGAGTTTTGATGGATTTGTTCACAGATATACTCCATCCCTATGCCTTAAAAAGTATCTAGGACTTGGAGCACCTGGGTGGCTCAGTTGGTTGAGTGTCCAACTCTTGATTTCAGCTCAGGTCAAGCCCCTTCTGGGTTCAAGCCCCATGTCCGGCTCTGGGCTGACTATGCAGAGCCTGCTTAGGATTTCCTCTCCCCTTCTCTCTGCCTCTCTCTCTAAATAAATAAATAAATAAATAGATAAATAAACTTAAAAAATATCTAGTGCATAATAGGTACTCAATAACTGTTTGGTAAATAGCAAATCTACAAATAAACATCAGCACACAGATCAGTCTCTGAGACAGTAGGGTAAGATTGATAAAATAATAGCTTTGTTTCAATTAGTTTTTACTTGACTCTTTAAAAAATAATTTATGTGGATGCTTCCACTACAATTGTATGGTTTTACTATTAAACCCTTTGTGAGGGCAAAAACAAGCAATCTAATGTTATAATAATACATTTAGGGGATAACATAATACCTGGAACATAACAGTCACTCAATAAAATTTTCTAAATAACTGAATAGATCACAGATTTGGGTACACAAAGAGTTAACTCATTTGCTATGTTCATAGTTAAAAATGAATCATGGGGTGCTTGGGTGGCTCAGTCAGTTAAACTTCTGGCTCCTGATTCCAGCTCAGGTCATGATCTCAGTTTATGGGTTCAAGCTCCACACTGAGCTCTGCACTGGCACTACAGAGCCTGCTTGGGATTTTCTCTCTCTCCCTCTCTCTCTGCCCCTCCCGTGCTCTCTCTTTCTCGAAATAAATAAAATAAACTTAAAAAAAATAAAAATGGGGGCGCCTGGTGGCTCAGTCGGTTAAGCAACTGACTACAGCTCAGGTCATGATCTCACGTTTCATGAGTTCAAGCCCCATGACGGGCTCTGTGCTGACAGCTCAGAGTATGGAGCCTGTTTCAATTTTGTGTCTCCCTCTCTCTCTCTGTCCCTCCCCTGCTTGCACTCTCTGTCTCTCTCAAAAATAAACATTAAAAAATCATTTAAAAAGTTATAAAAATGAGTCTTTTAGTATGCTAAAAAAAGATTATGCTTATTGATTATACCAGAATTCTAACAGTATATTTTAATACTGTCTTTAAATATATACATCCTCTATTGTTTTTAGTGCAAACTGTGTGTTATTGTATGTGTGTGAGAGAGAAAGACAGACAGAGAAAGAGTTGGAATATCACTATAATGAAATGGAATTGTTTTCATTAAAAAAATTCAAATAGATTTTAGCTCACTTTTTTTGGTACCACAACTTCTGAGTTATTTTGACAAAAGCAAATGGGAGTCTGGAGCCCATCTACTTAATGTCAGGACTTAGAACAATCAGTTACTTTGTTATAAGCAAATATAAAAAAGACTATACTGATTCCTTTGACCACATCATGATCAAGATAAAGCTTTAAGCTGATGGATCACTGAGATGAGAGTTAAGACTGGACTATATTGCTATGTGCAAATTATCTAAAAGTCTGAAATGAGGCAGATTTTATTTAGTCAAGATCATCTCAAGAATTTTTTTCTTTGTTTTTTAAGTTTATTTATTTTGAGAGAGAGAGAGAACACGAGAATGTGAGGAGGGGAGGAGCAGAGAAAGAGGGAGAGAGAGAATCCCAAGCAGGCTCCATGCTGTCAGTGCAGAGTGAGGTTCAACTCACAAAACCATGAGATCATGACCTGAGCCAAAATCCAGAATCATGCACTTAACCAACTGTACCACCTGGGCACCCGTTTTTCTTTTACAGTTTCTAATTCAGTCAGCCATTTCCATATGAACAGATAGTAGAATTAATTTTGACCTATATCACTAGATCATCCTTATGACCTGAAGAACATAAACATTTGCACTATTGCTTGAATTTAACTTTAAAAAAAAATTAAATGTTTATTTATTAATTTTAAGGGAGAGAGAGTGAGAAAGCAAGCAGGGGAGGGGCAGGGAGAAGGAGAGAGAATTCGAAGCAGGCTCTGTGCTCATAGCACAGAGCCCACAAGGAGCTCAAATTCACGGACCATGAGATCATGACCTGAGCCAAAATCAAGAGTCAGATGCTTAACTGACTGATCCACCCACACCCATGAACTGTGAGATCACAACCTGAGCCAAAATCAAGTGTCGGATACGTAATAGACTGAGCCACCCCCCCCCCCACCCCCCTGTATTTAACTTCTAGAAGAGCGTTCTAGGCTGTATAGGATATAGTAGTTTGAGTTAACTCTTCCATCCTCCTCTAGAGTAGTTCACTTTTTGTCACTTGTGTGGGTGTCTATGAGTAACTCACATGATGCACTCCCTGCATTTGAGAGTTCTCCTTAGTCCTAACTGAAATACCTATTCAAATACATCTTGTTTTATTTTCTTTTGCTTTTAAAATGTTAGCTCTTTCTGTGGACAGTTCTTCTTCCATTTGAATTTACTAGATCACTTCATAGTTTAACTGTGGTACATAACTCTTTTGAAATTGTCCTTTAAAAAGCAAAGACCCTAACTTTCCAGAAAGCCTTTTATGATTAATGTGAAATGGCTATCTGCCGGTACAGGAGCCTCACAAGGCTCTCTGTCAGAGTGCCAAACCGTAGTTAGAAGTGCCCTGAACACTCCTGTGAATGCAGAATTGAAATTACCTTGCATTATCATTGCATTGACATGTCTTCATTTCAAATCAGATAAAGTGTCAATTCTATTTAAATAAACCTCACCCTCACAGAGGCTAGAACTGTCCTTCACTCCTCCATTCCTCCCCTATCTTTTTTTTTAATTGAAACCACCACAAAGCTGGAATTGTGAATGTTTTACTTGAATGTTTTAAAGTAAAAGTTGAGTTGGCAGTGATGTTAAAATTTATTGGCCCACTTCAGTAAAAAAACAAAATCTACAGATGGACTTATAATATTTCACTTTTATTCTTATTCTACATAGCTGGACTCCTGCTTAAGTAGGAGGTGTGGAAATTAATTATTTTCCTCCCATGTGTACCATCCTCTTGTGGCTTCTGTCACAGATCAGTACACTGTGGGGTTTTATAATCAGAATTCTGCCTCCAAGGATGCCTCGTTAAGTGAATAATATCACCAAATCTTACTTGGCGACTGGCTCATTTGAGTCATGTGACTGGCTGGCCCTCTCTTCAGTATTGAGGTAGGGTAAGGGCAGCCTCTCATTAGTTATATTTACAAGGTAGCAGAGTTCAAAATGCAGAAAGAGAACACAGAAATTTCAAGCCTAAGAGACCTGAAAGTACATGTAACTAGTCTCTTCATTTTCAATGAAGAAAATTACTCTGGAGAGTTTTAGAGCATTGTCTAGGATCCCATGGGTACTTTGAGGCAAGGCTTTCCAACTATACTGTGCTGTGTCACTGTCTTTACCCTATGAAACAGAATCCCCGCAGCAGCAGTAAAGTAGACCTACTATTAAGACACGTGTGTATGCATTAGATGTCATTTCAGAAATCTAACCACGTCACTCTATGTCTTAAAATCATTTTATGGCCTCCTCTCATTGCCTTCAGCGTAAAGTACAAAGCTGGACATTGATGTCCCTTTACAATCTGCCTCTTGACTTACGGTTTCCTGTGTTAAGACCACCTCACAGGCACCCTTATTAGCATTTCACTAAATATACCATGTTCTAACTCATATCCCCCTTCTTGAAAATAAAACTTATTGCCTCTACCTGGAGTTCTCTTTAGTCAGAGATAACCAGCTAATGACACTGTCCTTCATGAACAGAGCATTACTCTCTTGGAAGCATTTCCTAAGCCTCTATAGGCCATTTAGGGCTGCTTCTCCATGCTTTTCCCATAATACCTATTTTATATCTCTCATAACACTCTACCATTTCTGGAATCCTCCATCGATATGAGCACCACGATCACAGAGACTTCAACTTTTTCATTTCTGTATTCCCAGTGCTCAGCATAGTGTCTGACCCTGGTAGGCATGCAATAGATGTTTGTTGAATGAACAGATGAAAATAAACATGTGTTTAATTGATGATCACACACCTCTCTCCTCCCCATTTTATCTTCATTTCCACCTCTGTGCTTATGGCCATCACTACTTAGAGTTCTACCATCTTTTTTTCTTTCAGGCAGATGAGCACGTTATTCCTAATAATAAAATAATTCCCAGCAAATCTTTAATTGCTTTCATTTTCAACCATAATTCCCAGGGGTACATAATAAAGACTAAGACCTTATGCAACACAAGCAAAGTGTGGATTTGGCCACTTGACCATTAACTAAATCAGTGTAGATAACCAACTCGAATAATTTAATTTCTGCAGTAGAGGACATAAGTGACTTTATTTGACATCATACTTCATATTTATGTTTCGTTAAGAAACATGAAGTATGTGGAAATCATGTGGATACTCAGATAGCTCAGATTGAGCTCTCCTTCTGTTATGTTTTCATAGATCAAATCAATGAGATGTATGTTGAACTTTCACTTTGTTTTTTGTGGATTCATTGTCTAAATGGGTAGTCTTTTTCCTGAAGGCTCATCACTGGGAAGAAGATATAAAATATGCCTCAGAGGAAAGGAGTCTTGCTATGATACTGGGGAAAAAATACAAAAAATAAATAAAACAAAGCAAGAATAAAAAACAACCGGATTTAGAACAGACTGACTAGTTCCAACCCAAATTATCATGTGACAAGTCGTGAAACCACAGATAATATTAAAACATTCTACTTGGCTAATCAGATGAAGTATGATAAAATTTTGTATATGTAATATCATGTTTTTAAAAGAGAATTAAATTTTAGGCTATTTTCTAAGTCCATTAATTTCTAGAATTAGAAAACTTCACTAATGGGAATATGGCAGACTTAAATAGAGTTCCCTACGTAAGTAGTTTTAAATGCATAGTTCTTTTTTAAATGGTCACATAAAAGTTCAATTTATAATAATATTTTGAGACAACTGGTTAATGTTGTTAAACTATTCAAATGTAGTGTTTTGTAATGATTCATTCCCAGAATGCCATACCCTGAATGACAAATGCTTAGAAAAATAAAATACAAAGAAAATTAAAAGGTAAACTATTATATAGACCTTTTTGTGAGAAATGTATTACAGATTGGTAAAGAAAACTAACGTTAGCGTAGTTAACATTAATGTAGTTAATGTTCTTGGCCAGTGAGAATAGACACAGGGGTGTATGTGTTTTGTGAATCTGCAGAACCAAAAGCAAACCATAGCACCAGGAAACACTAAAACAAATATATCACACAAAGTACTTGCATTTTTAAGACATACATTCTCTGTCAGTTTCTAAGATATCCATTTCTTTTTTTCTCGGTATCTATTATGATATATCTTGCAAACTGAGAAGATGGCAGTTTGAGAATACATGATGATTTCCTTCCATGTAGGAAACAAAGAGAGCCACCTACAAAGGGTTTTCTGTAGACTGGGGACTGTAGCCAGTTATTCAAGAAAGCTCTTCTTCCTCCTTGAAGTAGTACTTAATGAACCGGGAAAATCAAGAAACTGGGTGTCTTAATGCTCTTTTCACAGGACCCTGGACGATAATCTCAAACTCTCCAGACTAATTTTCTTCCCAAGGCCTCGTAGAATGTTTCCCACCGAAAGGTAAGAAATTATTGAAGAACGAATAATATCTGATATTCAAGGTCAGAGACATTTACAAACTGTCCCCAAATTCAAGCATATTTTTCTACAGAACTTTTCTAAATTCACTCTGCAGCTCACTAACAGAAAAGTGTGGAAAGAAGAGCATTCCCAGGCCGGGGTAGATATGGGGGGACATGTGGGGAGGAGAAGACATCATAGTCCATGATCTGCTAGGAGTAATGTTGTTGACTCTAAGAATGGCACCATATTATTTTGACTATCAAATGAGATAAAGTATAATATTCTTTGTAAACTATTATGATGCTACTAGCTTCATGTATTAAAATTATCAGTCATTGAGAGTGATCTTTGTAATTTTTGTTTCTTGCATTTTTCCTGCCACTATTCTTTTTTTAAAGCTTATTTATTTATTTTTGAGAGAGAGAGAGAGACCAAGCACACGAGCTGGGGAGGGACGGGGGGGGGGGGGTGGACACAGATGAAGCAGGCTCCAGTCTCCAAGCTGTCAGCACAGAGCCCAATGTGGGGCTCGAACCCACAAACCACGAGATCATGACTTGAGTTGAAGTCAGACACTCAACCAACAGAGCCACCCAGATGCTCTCCTGCCACTATTCTTAAAATATATTTAGTTTCTCCAGGATGTCTTGTGAGTATAAAAATTTTACTGTTTCTTCCTTTAACTTTCTCCACAGAACCTAGAGAATGTTTATTCACTCAGCATTTCTTGGTGAATGATAAGTAGTTCAACAGGTGTTATGAAAATTCACTGATATTTGGAAGCTCTCTGACCCATGCTAATCACAGGCTTCCTAACTTTCTTTTATCAGATGCTTAGAGTAAACCGAATCTGATTGTTCAGTGAAAAATTTCATTCAATGAATCAATCAATGACGCAGTTTGTTTGTTTTTTTGTATGAAAAGAACACATATTTACTGTTGTGACAAAGACTGCAGTTGTGAAGCATGCTAACATCACAGAAATTTCCACAGAATTTATTATTTTTTGTATTGTCATTATTATTTCAGGTATCATTCCAAGACATCACACTGTAATGAGCTATCGGGTTTGTGATGGATGACATCATTTCTTTATATTCTGATGGCTGGAATAGCCCAACTGTTCCCAATTCTGTGTCTGCACTCTTTCAGCTTTTAGAGAGGTGTCTTTTTCAGCTAGCAATAGCATAAGGCTCTGCCTCTAGAGTAACAACGATAGCATGTCAAGGAGGGAAATAGGCTTCGTTGTACCTGTGGTTTGATGTAATGGTTGTTAGGCACGGATCCACAGAGAGAAATTTCACATAGCTCAGAGATATTCAACATCTGCCATAAGCCTTGACCCTATTCTACAACAGTGTCTATAAGCTATGGGGGGAACATGTTATTGAAGGATGTCTGATTCCAAGAACCATCACAGCTGTCACTGGGGTTTATTCTATCCACTGGCTGATATGCTTATCATAAAACCACAAACCTTGTATCGACTCGTGTTCAGATCTTGACTGTTCCCATTATACAAGAAAGAGTTAGAAAATAAACACTTGTAGCAGTTTCAGCTTAATGCTTTTTGGAATTGTGTCGGCTAGACAGCAAATCAAATATTCCCCCTCCTTCCCCCTCCTTTTCTACTCTTCCATTAAAACAAACACATAAAAATCAAATAAAGCATCAGATCACAGATCTCTGTGGTCACACTGCTAATGCTTGGAACTTGAAAATTGGACCTGAGAAACAGATGTGGTTCAGCTAGTAGAGATATGTAAATCAGCACAAGCTCTGGGCTAAGAAGAAGAACAACAACAAAAATCAGGTCAGGTCTGGAAGAAATCATGCTCTTTGAAAGTAAGAGTTTAAGCAACATTGTGTCTCACAGTCTCAAGTGCTATTCTATCGATATTTATGGCTATTAGGTACGCTATCATGAAGATGCAGAACATGAAAGCAGAGAGACAGAGAATAGAAATATTTTTCAACTTATCTACTGGGTTGTTCATCTTATCTGAGAAGTAGTTTTTGGTTTCTGGTACCCCCATGTCCGAATAGCCATCAGTAGTTCTTATATAATTACTGTGATCATTTCACTGCCTCAAAGGGCCAAGACTGAGATTCTTAGGAACATCACCTCTGTTTCTGTTTAACTAGCCAGAGCAATCCCCAGAACCATGCAGGGTTCTTTTTTCACCCTCTTTGATGTACACTTAGCACAGTGTTATGTAATGGAATTAAATACAAAAAAGTATTTCATAACAGTGAGTTAGGTGGAAGTTGTTAGACAAGGCAATTAGTCTCTTGTGCCATTTCTTGCACCTGACTGCCAGTAGTTAGGGTGTCCTTCACCTCACTCACAGTGTCTACACATGAGAGAAATGATCTGGCTTTGAGACTGTTCCCTGATATTCTTCACTATAGTGCTCTTTGATATTTATACTCTTTATTGTACTACTCTAAGTCATCCTGGGTATATATTCCAGTTTTCTCGGCTTTCTGGGGCCTTGAAGCTGCTTTGGGATTGCCTTAGCTGTGACTACTCTCTTCACTACATGGATCCTGCACACAGTATAGACTTCACAGCGCGAAAGGAGAACACCTGAATTCCTGCAGCTCATTCTCCTCTCTATGCCAATAGCTTAGCATCGAGTGTTTTTTTGGTTGGTTGTTTTTTTTTTTGTTTGCTCTTTTGGCCAAGCAGGAAAACATTTTTGGCCTCTGAGGAGTCACAAAATAAACCGGAAACAAACAAACAAAAAGAACAGATCTCCATTTCTCTGGTACTGTATCTTACCATAGAATCTACACTCATTACCAGTCACCACTGAGTTAGCACTGCCTTCTTTTATACCTAATGGTACATTTCTCTGGAAGTGTACCATCTTTGGAAGTACTGGTTGTCATATCTCCTGTGCTTTCATACTCAAGATTCTCTAAAATGCTAAATAATCAGCATTAAAAATGTTATTTAAAAACATTTGCTGACTCCCCTTGCCACTGAGCAGGTACTCCTGCTTGTCCTAATGCTCCTGAGATCCCTCGAGCTCCTCTGTGAGATCGCTGTGTGTCCTAGCCTGACAAGTGACTCACAACAGAAACACTGTAGTGGTAAGGGTTCCCATATAAACAGCTTTGTTCCCAAACTCCAAGTTGGTCTATAAAAACAATGCTTTATTACTGTGGCTATAATAGCCATAGTTTCTTCTGCTTAACTCTTATTTACAACATACAAAAAAGTTCTCTTCTGGGTTTGAACTGCCCATGGATTCCCTGAATATCCCCACACAGATCACCATGGATCCAATGCTAATCATGAATGATCCTGATGCCATCTGTGCATGCTAGAGGCCCGGCTCATGTGGCAGAATTATCCAGAGAACCATATTAAACTGTTTATTCTCATCTCCTACCACAAACTTACTGAATTAGGATGGTCACGGCAGTGCTAAGGGAAACAATTCTCAGATGAGAAAATTGTTAACATTTAAAAAAATCTTTTATTTAAAAAAAAATTTTTTTTTTACGTTTATTTATTTTTGAGACAGAGAGAGACAGAGCATGAACGGGGGAGGGTCAGAGAGAGAGGGAGACACAGAATCTGAAACAGGCTCCAGGCTCTGAGCTGTCAGCACAGAGCCCGATGCGGGGCTCGAACTCACAGACTGGGAGATCATGACCTGAGCCGCAGTCGGTCGCCCAACCGACTGAGCCACCCAGGCGACCCTAAGAAAATCTTTTAAACAAGACCTCTCCAGCCAGCCCAGCCTGAGTCTGCTGATATGCTGATATGAGGACCACCATTTAAACTGCACTTACCCTGTTTGAAAGACAAGGAACCTGTGTAGGACAAGATGTCAGTCCTTTGGTAAAGCCCAGGTAGCTTATTGCTGTGCTTCCTGTTCATTTTGTAGGACTTTACTCTGTCAAGAAAGGAGATTTTATATGTTTGCTAAGGATACAGTAGATGGTAATTACACCCATAAATTCATTTTGTGATGATTTTCCTGTTATTTCTCTGGTGACAGAAATTAGCAATTCGTTTTGTTTTCTAAGTATCAGAGGATCATTTATTCAGTATAAGTGATTATTTGCCAGGAGCTTACTCTATACCAGGCACTCTAAAGGTGTTCTACTTCTCCTGCTGAACACTGACTGATATATACATTGTCATGTATGATTGAGAATTAGTGATACAAGTAAATCCCAAAGCAAAAATAATTGGAATATTTGAATGAAATGTGAAGATGTTCTTGATATTATCAAATTAGCGAAGTACAAACATTTATTTTATAAAAATGAAAATAATACAATAAATCCTTCATTGTAACAGGTCTATTGCAGTTGTCTGACCCTACATATGCAGGGTGTGGTCCCCTAGAGAATTCTATAAAGGTTGAGAGCTCACTTCAAGAGGGAGAGACACCAGTAATACACAAAGGAACCAATCACAGTGACTATACAGGAAATGACCCCAGCAGGAAAAGAAAACGTTTGGCTTTATGTAGATACCAAGAATTCACCAATCTACACACTCAAGCCACTGAGCAGAAGAAGCCCTTGCCAGTCTGAGAAGAAATTCCTAAGCTTCCATGCAAAATACCACATGGTACCTGTGGATGTGATACAACATCTGGGAGGAGTAAAATAGCATGGAAGCTTCGCTGAGGCCTGGAGACGAAAAGTATTAAAAATGTACTCAGCAAAAAATATACTGGAGCATAAAATTATTCACCAGCAAAGGGGAAATGACATTCTCAGAGCCAGATTTCTAGTAGAAAGGATCCCAACAAAAGGAAACAGGTCAGTGGACCTGCTGGAATGGCAACACACCTGGGTAAAAGAATTACATGGCCCATACCTGTGGTTCCCAACCTTGCCTATGTACTCTGTCACTGAAGCATATTCATAAAATAGTCTGGTATGACTTTAAACCATAGTGCTTGCTTTTGTTTGTATAATCTTTGCAGCTACTTCTCCATTCTTTTGCTAAAATTTCAGCTTGATAGATTGTTTCTAATATGCTTACTATTTATAATGGAAGTCAGTCTCCTGTACTGGCAGAAGGAGCAGCTGACCAGGTCTGCATGTAGAGGAGAGATACTGTCCTTAGTTTCACTTCTTCTAAATGGAGATTCCAGCACAGTGACTAAAGATGAATTCCCTGACGGCATGGGCTCTATCAAGTTATTGGCTTGTCTTTTGGACTCTACAGTTCTATCCTTAATGGTGTGCCTGTGGCTGGTGTTCAACTCCAGCTCCCATCAGGCCCCTGGAAGAATGCTGAACACATAGGAGCATAGTGTGTTATTCAAATGTTCATTTGTAGAATGAACCAATGAAGAATCTTGGCAGCCTAGAAAGAATACTGAAAATTTTAGATGCTTCAGCCAATGTGAGCTATATGTAATGGTCTTAGCCAAATATATTTATCAAACACTTGGAACTCTGATTTAATACCCAAAATTCTATTGAGTTCCTGAGGTGCAACAAATTATAAATCAAGACACTTGGCATGTTTTCTTGGCTGAGTGGGCAAATATTTACCCAAAAAAGCCAGGAAATCACTGTCTTAGTTTTTTGATCCATGAAATGGGGATAATGTCAGCCTCATGTGGTTGTTGCTATGGTTGGCCAAGACACTCTATGTGAAAATGCTATTAAAAGTACTAACAGCTACAT
The DNA here is from genome assembly GCF_018350195.1 of Panthera tigris. Classification (NCBI taxonomy): domain Eukaryota; kingdom Metazoa; phylum Chordata; class Mammalia; order Carnivora; family Felidae; genus Panthera; species Panthera tigris. Next base: position 83,254,816 of record NC_056667.1, on the reverse strand, counting down.
AAACATTAGAGTTGTTGTCTTATATTACAAATGCCAGATACTGAATTGATTATTTGCTTCTCTGTGTCTCCTACATTTTTACATGTGTAAATATATGGACAAATAAAAAATGAGGAGAAAAACTACTTAAACAGTATCCAGACCAAATATTTTTAGTATTCTTTACTATGCTTCTAAATATTTAATAGATTATTAGTAGATACAAACATAGAAGACACTATTTCACATTTGCATGTTAATGAAAAATCATGAATTATACATTATTTGCTGTGTGGAGTAGTGGAAACAGTATTCATTTTTTATGGCCATAAAAACTTAGATTGTCTCCTGAAACACACATCAAATCCCCTTCTGTAATAGTGCCAGAAAGATCTGCAAGCTTTTTAAAACCATCTCCAGCGAAATTAGATAGATTTGTTTGTGCCGCTTTGCAACACGTTAGTGTGAAAGTTCATTTTAAACAAAATAGTTTTAATAATGTCATTACTAATGTATATTTGGTCATCACTAAAAAATGGGGTTTTAATATGAATGCTTCATTTTAATAAACGACAGAGGAAGCAAGTTGCCCTGAGTCAGCAGGAAGTGGTTATACACCAGAGAACAGCCTGATTGTGTTAGATTCATCCAGAACACTGAACAGCCCAGAGACGGTCCAAGAAAAAACAACTGGCTTTATTCAAATGATTAGGCTTACTGCAGCTCAATAGTGAGATTCACACATTCCCCTATTATTTCTTGACCTTGTGCCAAAAACTCCCACTTACAGTAATAATTAGAATTAGTGTTTCCAGTGCATGCCTCCATCTTCCTAACCAACAGAAAAAAAAATGTGGCGCTTACAAACTATGCGTTAATGAAAATTTTCTTTACTTTGTTTGATTAATACAGCTTCATTTTCCTAACTCTTTACCATTATGACAAGTGTATATATACCTTCAGTTGCTAAATCCCTACAAGTGCCATCACCAGTATTGCCAATCCTACAGTTTTGAAAGGAACCAGTGTTTCTTTCTGCCTCTCATTAAATTTTAAAGAAATTCCTTTCATTTTCCTGGTCGGAGCACATATGTAAAGCTGTCTTTGACTGCTGTCAATCTGGGCTGCGTGCATTTTTTCATCAGTAAATGGAAAACTGTAAACACTTCAAATACTGAATCGCAAATGCTGGGATTAGCAAATAGTACAAATCACTGTGCCTACATTTTAATGAGAGGCACAGTTTGTGAGAACGGTCTGGAAGGGCCAATCTTCACTGATGTCCATGACATGGTTCTGTCTACAGACCTATCTGAACTACTCACTAGGCTTCCCGTTAGCTCAGTCTGCACTGTTACGATGGAGATGGCGAGAAGAGAGTCATGTCATATTTATGCATCTAGTGATTCTTGTAGCACTGTGGTTATTACCACTCACAGAAGCCTAACACATACATCCAAGGAGTTTACCCTTAGTTGGCAGGATCTAATGGGAAATCGAATAGAAATCAAAAGGTGTGAAAAACAAACAGGATAAAAATAATCAAAATTTAAAATATATAGTTAATAGAATAAATCTGATTGCTAAGCCAAGTGGGATCTGAATTCCTTGTAAGAAATACAGCTCAAGATTGGAATCCCAAAATCTAAACTGGACCCCACGGCTCCGACACTAACTAATTTTACTTGGCCTCGATGAGGCATCTAGCTGGAGGCACTTGCACATTCTGAACCTTAGTTTTCTTATTTCTCAAACTGGGGGAATAAAATCTCTACTTCCAACACCTCCACTTGTTTGTTGCCATGAACAAATGAGCAGAGATGAGTCTTGTAAACTCTACATGGCTACATGTTGATGCTATTTTTGAGCTCATGGCAAGAGCCTGTATTGTAAATCCATGGTCTCATTCCCCTGCTTCCCATGGAGGCCCCCCATGGCTTCACAGAGCACTCTGTTCAGGGCCTTCAAGTCTTTCCACAACCTGGGCTCTGCTGCTCCCTCCACTATGATCCAGTATGTCATACTAGCCTGGGGATAGGCCAAGATCATTTCCACTTCAAGGCCTGTTACGCGCAAGACCCTCTGACTGGGATGCTCTTTTCCCAGGTCTTTCTGTGGCTGGCACCTCTTCCTTCCAAACCAGTGAATTTTACCTCTGCAGCTGGTCTTCTTCAGACACTCGCTAAGGTGTCCTGTCCCACAACATTCTCTGTCTATTGTCTTTTCACACTCTGAAATTGTCTGCCTCACTTATTTGTTTACCTGTTGTGAGTGCACATAGAACAAAAGCTCCCTAAGAGCTTAGTGCTTATTAAATTGCCTGTCATGTTCACTACTTTAAAGTTGGCACCTAGAAAAATACCCAACCCATAGCGGGGACTCAGTAATACTTGTCTGAATGATGGCTGTTGGCAGCTCATTGGGAGTGGCAGAGGGACAGAAGGGCTTAGCTGGTGTGTAAAGACCTTGACTACTTCCTTTTTGGTAAACTGTCCCAAATCTGTCCCCTGCCCTCCTACAACGGCTCCTAATCTTTCCCTATACCAGCTGTCCAGTGCCCTCTATCTTCTCTCCTAAGATTAAAATTAGTAACAGTAATAATAAGTGAGCACTAACATGTAGCTAGTTATTTCACAATACATGATCACATTTAAATCTTCAGAACATTTTACTTTCGAGTGAACAGACTTAGAGAGATCCAATAATTTTTAAAGCTCTCACCCCCAGAGGCAGAGCTTATTCTCAAATGCATGTTGGTCGGACACCCATGCTCTCTCCTGCACCCCAGTGCTTTCTGTATAGCCAAGCTCTTGCAGACAGTGACTCACAGTCTCGCTTCAGCACACCTTGACTCCCCTTTTCTCTACACTGGCACCCCCTATCCTGGGTGATGAATTGACTGAATTACCAGAGACATGAATCAGGTAGATCATGCTCATGTTTTCCCATGAAGGTATATATCTTATCACAAGCCTTCTGAATACAAAATAACTGACAAGGGAACACGCCAGATTGATGATGATAATAACAGCTTACATTTATGGAGCACACACTGAATGTTAGCCCCTTGAAGCCTCATGACAACTCTGCGAAATGGGTACTCTTTCTATTCTCATTTTTACAAATGAGGAAATGGAAGCATGATGGGGTTTCATTATTTGCCAACTCACATGGCTAGCAAGTGTTGGAGCTGGCATTTATAGTCACTACTGTGACTAGAAAGCCAGTGTGCTTAATCACTGTGTTAAACTAAGCCACTACGAGGGAGAGGCAAGGGCTAGTTGGCTTAGCCTATATATAAAACTCACCTCTAACAGCAACTCATTTTTCCATGGAACATCTGGTCTGAGATGAGCTTTTAAATAAATCACCTTCCATTTCTGGCAATGTTACTTAGTGCTTTCATCTCTTGATTATATTTAATATTAGAATGATTTTTTAAAAAAGCAGAGTCTTGGCAAATAATCTATTTTTCATTTGGTACAGATGAGCCATCAAGCTAACAATATCATTAATCACATTAATATATCTACCACCATCACTTTCTCTAGAATTGTTTCTTTCCCTGTCAAGGAGAATCATAGGAAATAAAACAACTGTGCCATAAGAAATCATGCAAAGAATTCACTGTTTCTATTTCAAGTTTGTTTGTTTTTTTTTTTTTTTGGCTGCTGTCGTTAAGATCTCAAATCATATATTTTAGATATACAATTTCCTTAAGCCACACTAGCTTAAATAAGGGAGGATTCTAAAAGGAAGTGGAAATAGTTATATAAAAACCCATAAGTACAGGCAGTTTTAATGAGAATTATTTCTTTTAAAATGAGACATTCTTTTAAGAAAGTCAACCAAAAGGAGAAAAAAAAAATAGGACAGATAGAGACTTGTGGATCAGGCATTTTAGTAATTAACCACCAAACTTCCAGATGATATGGAAGAAAGCAAGTTATGTCTTGGAGAAATTACCCTCTGGAGAAAAAGGGGAAAACAAAGATTTTGAGTTTGACAGTACAACCTTGTAGCAACACCAGTTTCTTCTCCTGCTGGTTCAAGGAGTTCTAAGCACCCTTCTGTAAATCATCATCTCACGTCTATTTATTATCTTCCAGCTCAGTGCACAATACTATCTGTTACACATGGATACCAGCAATAATACACGAGGGGCTCCCGCATAAGAGGCAGCAAGCTCTGTGCTCATCTGCGTTCTGAGTCTCATCCTGCAATGGAGTTTCTGCTCACGCCATAGCCACCATCATCAGCAATTAGAACAAAAGTATTATGTTTGTAATATTTGATCCTCTGTATTTTACCCATGCAATGTGATGTTTGTCATCTAGTGCCATATGAATAAAGTGTTTGACTGCCTTAGAGTAGCATAGGTTGAAGACTTTGTTTTCCTTTATTTTTTTACTTTATCTTATTTTATTTATTTATTTATTTACTTATTTGCTGTTAGAGTGGGCAATTCCATAGGACTTTGGTAACCTATGTTACAAGATGCTTGTACACACAGTAGCACTGTTTCTCTTCAGTGGAGAGCTAAAATGCAATGAATCTCACATTGCCTCTACAATGCTACTAAAATGTTAGCTATTACTGCAGAAGAGGAAATCAGACTGTGTGGAACAAAAAATAACTCTAAATGTATGACGTGTTGCAGTGATTCTCAACATAGGCTATAAGAATCACCTGGAATGTTTTAAAAAAATACAGACACTCAGGTCCCTCATTCACGGGAGATGCTGATTCAGTTAGTCTGGGGCGGGGCCCAGACACTTGTCTTTTTTTTTTTTTTGAAAGCTCCTCAGATAATTACCATTTGCAGGCAAGACTGAGAACAACTGTTATGGAAGAAAAGAAACTTCAGAGTCCAATTGTTGCTTTAATACTAGCACATGGTTAACTACTTATGAGACTGAACAAGTTTTTCAGTTCCTTTGTGGTTTCATCTATCATACAGAGTTGTCATAATGACTAATTAAACTATGTAAGTGAAACTATCTTGACAAGCATAAAATGTTATAAAATATATATTTTAAGTCCCTGAAATCGAGGAGTCCTGAGGTCTATTGTAGATTAAGACATGAGTTTTAGAGGCAGGAAATTTGTCTGCCATCAAGCGTATCCTTTTATATCTCTTCACCATATTTCCTTACCTGTAAAATGCAAACAGTTTATTCAACTTATCAAGCAGGAAAAAGAGAAAGATAAATGCTCCCATTTGATAAAAGTGTGAGGATTAAAAAGTAACATATTTAAGGTGCAATTTCAATGCATTCTATTTTGCTTTGGTTTTGTTCCCTTTCTTTCAAAATCTCTCTGAGGATCAAATGAGTTCATTTATGTGAAAGCACATTATAACTATAATTTATTATCGTTATGCTGTTATTATTATGTTTTTATTATGCCTCAATTTCTTCAACTGTAAAATAAGAGTACTGAACTAAATCATTCTAAAAATGTCCTCCAAGCACTAAATATCTGTGGTTCTTAAAAGGGGAGAATTGTACAACCTTTCTCTTCATTTGATTCTTGTTCAGTGTGTGAGTATGTATGTTTCGGACAGCATTAATGGAAAGAAGGTTCTTGGGTTGTCCTACCCTAAAATCATCACATTCTGTGACTTTATTCCTCTGGAATAACCTACAGGAGAATTCTGAAGAGTTTATAAGTAAAAATCTCTTTCCATTCCAGAAGCCTAAGTGCACCTTGACTTCTGCTGGTTTTAACTCACTGGGTGCTCAGATCACTTGGTTTCAAGCCAGAAGGCCAAAGGGCCAAGTCCACTGACTATATCTGCTCTACAGAGTAGCCCTGAAAGGCCCCTGTTGCTTTCCTGTGACTCACTTAGAAACAGAGCTGCCCACCTCCTCAAACAGATATTGTGTCCAAACTTCTGATGTTAGTTTGGGGGAGGGAAACACATTTCTGCATTTGGGTCAGCATTCAAGGGAAGTAACAGAAAAATGCTGCACTCTTTTAGTAGATGTATGTCTGTGTGGTCTCCTTGTTTATTGTGTGAATCTTTAAGCAGTCCTCTGTGCTGGCTCGTTTCCTTTATAATATAAATATGCTCAGGTTTCTCCAATCTTAAAACAAAACAAAAGGAAATTGAAATTAAAAATCCTTCCTTCCACCTAATATAATTTTCTAGCTATCCCACTTTCTTCTTACTTTCATAACCAACACCCTTGAAGAGTTGTCAACACCTGCTGCTTATATTCCACCTCTTCCAATTCATTCCTAAATCTCCAGTAACCTGGCTTTGTCTCTAGTTTTGGCCAAGGTCAGCAATGACCTCCAAGGTGTTAATTTTAAAACGTCCATTCTTCTTTTATTTGAGCGCACTGACCACCACTGCATCTCTGATTCCACTGATGGCTCCTACTTCCCCCTCTCTGCCCTGTCCATAGCTTCCTTCAGGCTCTCTGCATCTCACATAGTTCTTAAATACTGGTTCCCCAGAAATCTGTGCCTTGACCCTTCTTCTGATCACCCTGCACACATTTTCTGGCTGGCCTCATCCAAATGCCTGGGAGCGGTCATCACTTTCCCACACCATTTAGAAAGCAGCCTGAGGGAGGCAAATCCTTACATACCATTACCTCTGTAGGAAGTGCAACCTCAGAGAAGCATGAATGAGCACAAAGGGTGAGGAGTAGGAATATAAGGAGATCGCTCCTTCGGTTTTGTGTAAAATACAGCTGATTTCGCTATCTCACTGTTGGCTTCAAAAAGACCATATAAAATCTTAGCGTGTCGGAAGAGACTGAAGAGCAGGGAAGAAGAATTTGCCCACTAATTCCTTTCCTAGTTGACCAAAGTCTGCCCCGTGGGCACCAACACCTCCACAAAGAGTTGTGTCCTCCAGACCTTTTGGGTGTTGTCAGATCTATTAGTTTTCTGTGGCTGTTGTAACAAATTACTAAAGACAGTGGCTTAAATACAAATCAGAGGATGCAGAGAACCACAGCCTTACCAATCCACACAGGTACACAGAATATGACTGCTCTTTACCCAAATCCTGAAAACTCCCAAATTGATACTTACCATTCAGCCCTTCTTCTGGGTCCAATTCAAACAGAGGTCTCATATGTTCTTTGTACTAAACATATGCAATGTTAAATTCAACATCTTTTCTAACTTTCTGCTCCCATGATCTATTCCTCCTACAGGATTTCATTTCATTAACCCAAGAACCACAAATCAGAAAGCAAACAGTCATCCCTGACTCCTCTCTCTGCCTCACTACCAACCTACTCTTGACACATCAAAGTCACCAGACTCCATCTTTTCTCTTCCATTCTCACCTCTCCTGCCTCATTTGGCTTTTATTTTCTGTTAACTCTTCTCCATTCTTTCACTTAACACTTTTTCCAATCAATGCTTCACGGACATCCAGATTTACCTTTTTTACATAAGGATCTGATCAAGTAAGGTCCATGTCCTTTTGCATACAGATTCCTCACTGCCTTCAGGATAAGATTGGAAGTCCCTAGCATGATAGTCAAGAAACTTCATGGTCTGGACTTGACTTCCACTTGTCATACCTTACTCCATTCCTCCTTTTAAACTTCGAGTTTAGCCATGTTGAACTACCTGTACTTCCCCCAGTATGTCATGTTCTGTTATGCCATTCTTCCTCTGAACATGCTCTTTTCACTGCTTGGAATGTCCCCCTCCCCTCACTTCCTCTCCAGGGTTATGCCTACTCATGCTGCAAGACTTGGATCATCTTTCCCATGAAACCTAAACTCACTCAGTCCCCTTCCTACAATGTAGACACATTATATCCTAACATTGCTCTTGCCACACACTCTATTATGGTGTTTCGTCCTTTGGGATTTTATTTTCCTGCAGAATTGTGAATAATTTTGAGAACAGAGACACCATATTATGTACCTTTGATTATCTGGTAGGTGGCATGTAGAAGGTGTTTAATGAATGTTTGCCGAATGAATAAAACATCTGCGTGGTAGCTTCAGTTTAATAAAATAAATTTTAATATTAGAGAGATTAAGTGGCTTAATACATTATCATCATCAACATCATATTATGAGAGACATCTAGGAAGAATTCTTTTGTAGGTAGAGGACTCTTGACTAGAGATTTCCTTTCCATCATTCTCTGCTACTGGTCTAGGACTTCCCCATCCTTAGAGCTAAGAGTTACTACTGTGTTCCTACTGAGCTAAACCTGTTAATCCTCATACAACCTGATGTGATAGAACTATTTTATTTCCATGATACAGTGAGGACGCTATAGCACAGAGAAAGTAAGTAACTTTACCTGGATAATACTTGTAAGAGTCAGAGCTAGGATTTCATCAGAGACTCCCACCTACCAGAGCCTGCATACCACTCAACATACCATTCTTGCAGCCAGATGACTGGTTTAAGGCACAAGAAAATATGGACATCGGGAAACGTGGGTTCTCATTCCTGCTTATTTTTATCAACCTAGAGAACCCTGCCTTGTCACTGGGACTATTTCCCTACCTATGAAATGAAGAGTGGTGTTTGATTCTGATGTTCACTATGGTCCCTTCTGATTCCTATTTTGTTAATTCTATCGCATGTATCCAAATGAGCTTTAATAACTCAATGGGAAAGGGAATCGTTGCATTTCTGATGGCTAAATATCCATTTGCAAGAGGTGAAAAAAAGCCTTGTACCACAGAACTGACCAGTGAAGCGCAAGGCTGCCCACCACCTACTAAAACCCAAATGACCCTCTATATATCAGTGTCTGTTAAGTGAATTCATCATCACTTCTTAAATCAGTTGATTATGGGAACAATTTATAAAATTACTTTTCATCCTTTGTTAGGCCCTCTTGGGTTTTTATCCTTTACTTCTTTTGCCAGTTAGATAAATAAAGTTACTTTCCAGAGCTGCTCAGGCACATCCTTCAGGTGTCTGAACAGGCAGACGGAAGCCACTTTGTAGCTCATTTCTCTGAAGGCAAGTCCCCCCTGCCCCCCGCCCCATTCCCCTCAGCTAAGGAAGATACTAAACACATTATATCTCAAGGGATGCATTCAGGGAAAAATATGACTCCAAGAGAAAGCAGCCTTTGTTACACAGTATGTTTCTTCTCAGTCACCATAGGTATGAGATCATGGTTGTAAATATTACCCAAGCAACCCCCAAAAGTAGGAATGAGTGAGTGTGTGTGCTTGTGTGTGTAAGGGAAAATTACATTTATGCAGAAGAGGGTACCCTTCCAATAGAAATCTCTTAAACTTGCAATTAAGTAAAGGTCAGGAGCCCTGGCTTCAAACCATGGCTTTAAGTTCAGGCTCTGCTCCTTACCAGGTACACAGCTTCCCATGTCTCATCTCTTGGAGTCTCTGCTTCATTATCTACAAAATGGGTAGGTGGACAAAGATAATCCCTTAAATTCCTTGTAGTTCTAACATTCTGTAATTCTGATTTTTTGCTAGAGTTCAGAATTTGAATTTTTCCTGCTATCCCAGATACTGCCACTAAGGTCTCTTTCATTAAGTCAATTTCATGCAGTTCAGAATTTCATGCTTACTGAAAAACATATGAAAGAAGAAACACCCAACCTTTATTCTTCTCAATCGAATTTAAGGATGAGAAACTAGAGTGCAGATGGTTCCCCCTCGGTAAACTGCAGTGTGTCCACATTCCCCTGACTTGGAATCCTCTTCTCGTGGGTCAGAACCAGACCAGTTCTGAAGGAAGTCAGTTGCATCCCTACATTTCATCTGAGTTATATTTGAATGAAAACACTGCAAAATAAAACTCAGAATTTTTTTTGCCAGAAGTCAACAAATTACTATAACTAAAAGACTGGGCTCTGAATCAACTTTATTTCTTGTCTTTTTGCTCTTTTGAAAATAAAAAATCTTATTTCCAGCTCATAAAGTAGCATTAGTTCTTATTATTCCATACATTAGAAGTCAACTGGTAATTCATACAAATTAAATTAGTGATTTTGCATTTAATTTACTGATGACAAACTACAGAATTCAGCAGTTTTGCTCTGATAACCTTTAAAATGTATTAATTCCATCAGTGATTTACATAGGGCTTTATTTCCCACTGCTACAAGCCTCATTCTCCAAAGCAGAAATGCCCCATGGTTTTTCAATTTGTTACCTAATCAGCACAACATATTCCTCCTTTTCTTCCTTTTATATTGCCTCCTAAATTTGAGACTTCAATATTTGAAGAAATTGCACCAAGAAATCTCACATGGTTTTTCTATTTCTGTGAACCTTTAAGGGAATAAACAGAGAAAAATTATTCCATTGAACCAGGGGTGCTGCTTGCAAACACAGTGGTCTTAAGATGATTGCATTCAAATGAATTTTTTTTTCAAATCATGGTACTTGGACATTACAAAAACTATTCCACAAATCCACCGAAAGCTCCTAATATCAATATATCAAAATCTCTGGGAACTATACCAATGGCAAATACTGGAGTTTTGAAAAGAAGTTGCCTAAGGTGATTCTAATGAGGCGTACTGTGTAAGAAAAGCTGCTCTCTCTACTCTCTAAATGCCCCTGTTCTGGCTCAGGAATGAGGAAGTATATTTTCTCCAGGCTTATCTTTCTTATTGTTATCTCCAGGCCAGAGGACCCCAGATATAATGGGGGTGACTCCAGAGTTCAGAAAGCGGTGCTTTGCTTGTTAGAACTCCAGTTTCTTTAAACTATTATAACCACATACTTTTGAATCTACTTACAGCTATGGAAAAACAAACAAACAAACCCTCCTTCAAAATTTAAAATGGCTTTGGAAGTGTTTGTCTTAGCTTAAAGGCAGTGAAATCGAATCATAAATTGGAAGTGCAAACACACCATTTTCCCCAAACTCAATTCAACGGAAGTGTTTATCTCACAGAAGGAAAAGATGGCAAAGAGGATCTAAGAACTACAGAAGTACCCACCAGAGATTCCTGGCATTTCCTATAGGAGGTGTGGGACATTTGGCTGAACCAAGGGGGTTGACATGGGGCAAGAGAGTTTGGGAAGAAATGAAGGTACATTTAAAGCTTTATACTAAGAAAATGGAAAGAGGTGTGGCAAATGGAGTAGAAATATCCGTGTTCTAATATTCCTTGGAAGTTCAACAAAAAAGAACCTTGCTTGGGAACTCTTATTTGAGGGTTGTAATGGGGAACTCTGGTTTCAATACCAAATGGAAAGACAAATGTGATGACAATATTAAGGAGATCTAGTAGTCTACAGGAATGAAATAATATTCGTATAAAATCATTGTATTTGAAGTCACCTTATACTGTTTTTTTTTAATTTTGTTTGTTTATTTATTTATTTTGAGAGAGACAGAGATAGCATGAGTGGGGGAGGGGCAGAGAGAGAAGGAAAGAGAGAATCCCAAGCAGGCTCTGCACTGTCAGCACAGACCCAACACTGGGCTTGAACTCACAAAATCATGACCTGAGCTGAAACCAAGAGTCTGTTGCTTAATCACCTGAGCCACCCAGGTGCTCCAGTCACCTTATTCTTTTGATTGCATTGTATTTGTTACATCTATATTTTGCCATGTTTGAGTTCTTCTAACACTGAATCTGTGATGTAAAAATATATGATGTCCTATGGATTTTTCATAACAAAATATGACATCATAATATAGCCTATAAAATATGACCTATATATTACTAAATTTATTTTTTTCATGTTACTTATCAAATGCACCTTCTTATGTAAATGTTTACATTTTCTTTGTAAACTGTTTTATAAACAACCCTGCACCTTTTCCTTAATGTTTATTTTAATTTCAAAGAGGCTCAGGTTCTATTCATTTGCTGATATTGTATGACATTTAAGCCAAACTTGGTCTACTAAACCTTTTTTTTTTTTTTTTTTTTTAAGTAATTCACGTTTTCTGGTTTTGTTGCTATTCTGAAGGACTCTTAGAAACCATGCCTTTTCATTTTCCACTTTCCAAAGAAACTCTCTTGATTACTGTCCTTTCTTCATTTCTTCATTTTATATTTTGCACTCCCACATTTCTATTACAACTAAACAGACAAACAAAGATTGCAGTTTAGATTTCAGGCAACTAGAATCTCTATTTCGTGAGGGCAGTGAATTTGTCCTTAGTTCCTCAGTATCCTCATTGTTTCTCCAGTTTCTAGGACAGTGCCTGTCACAGAGTAGGCAGTCAAAAATATTTTTTAAGGACTAAATTATTAAAAGCACTCTTAGGGGGCGCTTGGGTGGCTCAGTCACTTAAGCATCTGACTCTTGATTTTGAATCACATCATGATCTCACTGTTGTGAGATCAAGCCATGCTCAGTGTGGAGACTGCTTGGGACTCTCTCTCTCTCTCTCTCTCGCTCTCTCTTTCTCTCTTTCCCCTTCTGCCCCTCCTCTGCGTGCACTCTCTCTCAAAAAAAAATTTTTTTGAAGCACCCTTAGGATCAGTTGACCACAAGTCTTCCCAAGAAGACTCAGCAATAATGCCAGCCCAGATGGTCTGCACCAAGGTGAGCCTGGTGGGGTTTTGCCTAGCAGAGATGAGAGCAGTCTAATGAATCCTATTCCAAGTGGGAAGCTGGAGTTCAGAGTCAACATAAACTATCATTTTCCTAAGAGTGTGGATCAAGTGCCAGTTCTTAGCCTCTTCCTATATGTTCCATCCTGCTGTTATTAAATAGGCATGCCCCATTAATTTCTACGGCATGGCAATGTAAAAGCTGTATCTTATGATTTCACTGATCATAATGTGGATAAAGAGAAAAAACTAAATAGCAAGATCACATTGTATTTTTGAACCACACAAATGAGTTTTAAAGCATTACTGAGAAAGCAAAAATTACCAGTGAAGTACGGTATTTGTTGAAGGAATTAGAGGTAAGCCACTAACACAGTCATTATTTAAAAATTGCACAGTAAGTTCTCAGCCCAGATAATCTGGATATTTATATCACTGAAAAAAACAATATGTATATGAATTGAACCACAGAACGTCATTTTAAAAATGTATATAAACCTCATGATAAATCTTTGAAATATTTGCTTTTTAAAGTTACATCTTCTAATGCAATATCCAATTCCTTAACGCATATAAGGATATATGACACTGAAGTATTTTATTTGTATTTTATTGAAACGCTTTTGTGCAGTGTGTGTATGTGAAGAGCCCCTGGGATGTCTAACTTGGTACATTTTGGATATATTTCCATGTGGTCGTATTAGTTTATTACAGTAATTGAAACCAAAGTTTAAATTTAATGTGTGGTAAAGAAACCTACTTCTGTATTAAGGAGATTGAGATCACAGTCTAGTACTTAAGGAACTTGACTCACAAATAAGAACCCTATGTAATTTTTCCTGTAGTCTTGGTATGTCACCTCTGCAGTTTATTTTAATGCCTAATCTTTTTGCTAAACAAATTCCAAAAGTTGAATCAAGGGAGTTCTGTGATGAGATTCTGGTTGACACCAATGCAACCAATTCTTGCCATAATAAAAAAAAAAGTTTTATAAGACTTAAAAGACTAAATATACTCACTTTAATGGCTGTTTAAGATGTATCAGATTATTACCAGTGTGTTTATGATTGGGAGCAATGGGAACAAAATTCCTCCTCTACTGGCAATTTGCAATACTCAAATCTCTAATGTCATACTGTTGACTTTTCTGTGATCGTAGTATACAACTGTGAGTGAAAAATCATAGATGTTGGAACAAGGCCATAGCCAAAAGAATAGTATAAGCCTATTCTGTACTATGTTTCAGGGCATTTAAAGTAACACAAAATAGACTTTAAAAGTGTGAGTTAAATGCTAATGTAAAAAAAATCATAAAGTTTCACTCGGAGTTATGTTATAGACACAGAGCAAATGCTATTTCTCTGTGTCAACAACTCCTTCTCATCCTTTAAGGCCCACTTGTTGCCCAGACCCATTTTCTTTTCTTTTTAATGTTGATTTATTTGAGAGACAGAGGGGGAGAGAGAGAGAGCGAGAATGCAAGAGTTGGGGTTGGGGCAGAGAGAAGGAGAGAGAGAATCCCTGTCAATGCAGAGCCCAACGTGGGATTTGAACCCACCAACAGTGCAGAGCCTGACATGGGGCTCGAACCCACAAATTGTGAGATTATGACCTGAGCCAGATGTGGGGCTCAAAACCATGAACCAAGAGATCATGACCTGAGCCAAAATCAAGAGTCAGATGCTTAATAGACTAAGCCACTCAGCCACCCTGACCTGGCCCATTTTCTAAAGCAGAGGACCTAAGAAGAGATAATTACTTCCTCTTTTGTGATGTCCCTATTCTTTGTATTTTTACTAATCATGGTCTTTATGCAGCTATTTATCTAATGTCTTTCTCTCCTTTTACATTGGCGATACTTAAAGTTTGGGATTAAGTCATTTATTAGTATTTGTGGTAACAGTTGCCTAACACATAGAAGACACACAGTGAATCTGAAGACACATAGTGAATCTGACTGACTTATTGAATATACCACAATTTTAGTTTTATCCTCAAGGCATTTTTTTTAATATGGGTTGATGCTATATTCCAGGGGTCAGAAAATTTTATCCATAAAAGGCTAGAGAGGAAATATTTTAGCATTTGTGGGCCATATTTAGCATTTCTGTTGCAACTATTCAATTCCCATTGTAGCACAAAAGCCATCATAGACAATACTTAAATGGATGAGCTTGGCTGTGCACCAATGAAACTTTATTTACAAAAACAAAAACTGGGCTGGATTTGGCCTGCAAGCTATAGTCCGTCAACCTCTGCTAATCCTTCTAATCTTTTGTCCTCATTTTTCCTTCTTCCTTCAGTGTGTTTCCCCATTGCTACAATGAGTTTCTGGCCTCATTCTTCCTTTCTTTTTCATCTGATAAATACTTTCATAACTTAAGATTCAGCTCGATCAGCCACTACTTCCTGAAATATTTCTTCACCTCTTTGAGAAGCATTGCCTTTCTGTCCTTTGGACAACCATGGTGGTTCTGTTATATGATGGATTGTATTTGAGTAAATTTCCATCTCTGGTTTTAGACTGAATGCCTTTAGAACCAGATCTTACTCATTTGTATGCCTACATTACCTAGCACATGCCTAATACACAGTAAGTACTCAATAAATGTTTACTGAATTGTCAGAAATCATTGAGTGTTACCTGGGATACAAAATACAGGCTATAGAGACAGACTATAAAGCATGAATTTATCATTTCAAATAATATAATTTCACTTTTCTTATATTGCTATTTCCTCAAAATCAACAACTTGCTCATAATCTAATCAATCATGTCACGAAGTGCCAGCATTTCAGTACCTTCCATAGAAATCTCATTCTTTCATTAAAAAACATGCAATTGGGATAAAAGTGAATTCCAAGTCTGAGGGATAGCAATTAGCAAAATCAGTGTCTGGGGCACTGCCTGCATATAATTGGACTCATGGACTATTGCCTGTAACAACTGCAATAACGATACCTAACATTTACAGTGTTCAAGCTGCTTTGTGCAAAATAATCCATTAGAGCAGGCTTAGTGATCCAACAGCACTACACCACACCTCCAAGTCAACTGTGAGTTGTTGCCCATGCTGCATTTTATTGCTCCCGGTGGAGTGCACTATTCAATATCCTACGTCCCACATCTGTGGCTCCATCTCTCAGAACAGAAAGGATATGTAGCACTTACTTTCTTAGTCAGAAATATTATTTTCAGTCTAGTCAGAGCTACAAATTTTAGGACCTTTGACTCTGTGAGAAAGTGTTGAGCTTTTCTTTTCTATTAGTCGTTTCTTATATGCTGATGAGAAATTGTGGTGTAATTCTGGCTGGGCCTTCACTATGGAAGTGAAATGGATTTTGAAAGCTCTGCTAAGTACTGGCAGCTTGGCATTGCTAAAAGATCTGGAAGGACCTTTCAAGTCTGATTTAAGCCAACACCCACCTCTGAACTCCTCAGACACAGCATTTATTTCTAGTTTTCACTACCACTTGCATTCAGGTGACTCAATCTATGTGTCTTGTTCTAATTACTCTCTGAGCACTAGGCTAAATTTGGACAATACCATAAAGAAACTAATGCATAGCCGATTTAATCTCTTCCCAAAGTCAGACTGCATCTTTAAGATGTTCCTGGGAAAAAAGCCAATTCTGTCTCTCAAATTACAGACTAACTCTGTCACTTTCTAGCTAGAAAACACCTCCTGTGTCCTGTGAGACTCCCCATTACTGTTAAAATGATCCCACCATCCTTCTAAGAGAGAGACAGTATGCTATTTGTTAAGAGTGGACTCTGGAGCCAGTTGGATTGGGTTGCGGTCGCTAGATAATACCCTGGATGTCTAATAAAATTTGAATTTCATATAAATTATCAGTAATTTTTAGTACAAGCATGTCCAAAATATTACAAAGAACATACTTCTACAAAGAAATTATTCAATGTTTATCTGAAATTCAAATTAAACTAAATGTCCTGTATTTTAATTTGTTAAATTTGGCAATCCTAGATTCTACCACCAACATCTAACCTTGGCAAGTTACTCAGCTCTTCTGTTAAAGGGGTATAATAACAGTATCTTCCTAATAGGGCTGTTCAGTGTAACATTAGAACTGGCATATGGTAAGTGTTAGTGAATTTTATTTTTCTGATCATCTAGAGCAGGGATCAGTGAACTTTTTTGTAATGGGCAAGACAGTAAATATTTTGGACTCTGCAGACCATATGATCTCTGCTGCAGCTGCCTGCTTGACTCTTCCATTGTAACCATACACAATCCCTAAACAAATGGGTATGGTCATGTTCCAATAAAAGTTTACTTACGAGAATAGTCAGTGGGCAGATCTGACCTGTAGCCTATAGTTTGCTTTGATCTAGATTAAAACCCTGTAGTAACTCTTCTACTACCCCATATTGTATCCACCACCTTTTTTATTACTGTCCTCATCCCCTTTCATGATAAATTTCCTATTTTAAAGAAACTTCTGATGGACCACTATCACTTACTACTTAATAATTCTAATACGATCTAATATTAATAGAATGTGACTCATTTTTAAAGCATTTCACATGGATATGTATAGTGATATTCTAATTATATATGTTATATAAATTTTCACAACAGCATCATAAATTAGGTTAATAAAAATTTCTTGATTCTTATTTTTAATAGATTTTACTTTTATGCATTATCTTTCCCTTTGTTCCATGGTCCCTGCAAGTCTCCTATGTTGCAATTTACCTGGACAATTTTGCTATACACTGAACATTCCCCTGCCTTTTATCTTTATGGATTCTGCATGTTCTTCCTTTATGACGATATTCTCTCTATCCCCTATCTTCTTGTTGACAGATTGTATATTCACAGAATTAGTAGAAACAGAAAGATCAAGTTGTTAAAAATAAAAAAAAAAACACTCGAGGTTGTTTCTGCTCGTTTAATAATTGTGTGTGTGTGTGTGTGCGCGTGTGTGCGTGTGTGTGTGTTTTTCAACTGGTTTGTACCTTTCTCTTCATCTACTTTGAAGTCATATCACTTCTTTGTCCAATGCTTGGGAAATAACATTCCAATGTGACTAAGACCCAATTTGGCCTCATGTCTCTTGATTCCACTCTGATTGCTGTTGTCAATGAATGACTTGTGGCTCAGCACACTAATAGCTCTTCAACAAAGCAGGCTTAAAACCAGAAGCGGGCGGGGGGGTGGGTGGCTCTTTAAAGAAAAAAAATCATAACAGTTGAGAAATTAGAAGCCCTCTCTTATTATTGTATTGCTCTCCTTTCATCTTTAGCCTTCTGATGTTTTCTTTTCATTTCTTCCTTGATGCCCCAAATGAATTACCAGACATTTTAATGAGATGAGGCTAGGTCCAGCCCTGGCCAATAATTAACTCCTTCCCCTCTGTCAGATGGTTAGCATTTTATGGCATTTCTAGCCTCTGGGAGTTTAAGCATAAGGCCCAAGTATGAAAGTATATATCCCCTGCACAATTTCTAGGATAAGCTGCTTCTAAATCATCAGTGAAGAATTCTACTTAAGAGTCAACTTCAGATAGATTCCGGGGATGGGGAAACAGAAAGAGCAGGGAGATAGAGGCTCAAATACAAAGGTAATTTTTAGCCAGCCTGGAAGTAGTATGATGTGACTTAAAGAAAAGATGAGGCCGGGAAGAAGATTGCCACAACAATCACCACAAAGAGCGAGAGACATATAGTTCCAAAGTCTCAAGTGAGACAAGGATTGAAAACATTATCTATAATCCTCCTCATCAGAAAGTAAATTTCACAAAGTGGGATGTGGAGTAG
This sequence comes from Panthera tigris, assembly GCF_018350195.1. NCBI lineage: Eukaryota > Metazoa > Chordata > Mammalia > Carnivora > Felidae > Panthera > Panthera tigris. The sequence goes on along the minus strand of NC_056667.1, from coordinate 83,236,557 downwards.
ATAAAGTTCAAACTTCTAATATAGAAATCTATTTTTCCTCCAGAAATATAGGTTAAGACTTTGACAAGTTTTGCCAAATGTGTGCATGTGTTCTATATCTCCACACCACTCAGAAAGCATTGATTACATGACATTTTGAAATGGTTCAATTAGGTAGCTCAAAATGTCTGCAACATAAATTATACAACAAATATTGCCCAGGGAGTCTCCATTTTGGTTTTAAAACCTTGCCTGTTATGTTCCTTTTCTGTCTTCAAATGGCTGCACTTTTCCATGGACAGCACATTACTCTTTGTCCTAAACACACTTTAATGAAATCTTCACAGTGTTTCGCCATTACCTACAATTTTTAATAGTGGGGTCTCAGACTATTTCAGCAATAAGGAGTCCAATTGTCTTCATCTGCTCAAGGTAAGGTTTAGAAGGAGATAAGCCATCATATAATCAGGTCCTACTCCTCATCCACACCCTAAGACCTTTCTCTGTAAGGTGATAGCTGAGGAAGGCACCACAGAGCACAGAGACTGCTGGGCCAAAAGGGCTCAGAGCAATGAAACAAAAAGGAAGATTAACAGTTCTCAAAGTTGCCAAATCAAAGGTGCCTCTCCAGGTCACAAGCACTTCACTGGAAGGGCCACTCACTCCAGCACAAGAGTGGAGGCATGGTGTCCCTGATGGTGATTTGGCCCCTGTTCCCCTCGCTGCTGCTTTCCCTCCTCAGCCCAATGTGTTGTAACTTCATTGATTAATCCCCTGGCTTCCCTTTTCCTTTCTTACCAGAACTTTCATTTATTTGGCGAGGAATAGCTTCTTTCCAGAGGGTAGATTCCAGTGTGGGTGAAATCAGGTGTCCTGTCCAGTCATCTCTTCACCTAGAGGCAGCCACTTGACCCAAGCTCAGTCTATCAAATGATTCTGGCTTAGAATGTGAACATGAGTGCATGACACATGAAAGAAATCATGGCGGAGTCATTCACTCCGGCATCCCAGCAGCAGGCTTTGGGTGTACAGCTTTGCTATGAGACCATTTCCATATTTGCAGCTTCACAGCCACTGGAAACACTGCAGCACAGATTCACTCCCAAGCGTGGTATCTGGCTTTCTATAGATTCTGTGAGCTTCTAATATCCCTCAAGAATATTCCCTTTTGCTTAAGTTAGCCAGAATCAGTTTTTCCTGCTACAAGAGGAAAACCAACTGGCAGATCCAAGTTGGCTGCTGAAAACTGTTGAGAAGAATTTACCATACTCTCAGGGAAATTGTGTGTGTGTGCATGTGTGTCTATGTGTATGTGTACGTGATGAAGGGAAAAAATGGGTACAGTGGCACTTTCATCTGGTGACTGAAGAAACTAGCACACAGAGGTGAGACATTTTTTCATGCTCTTCTCTATTCAGGCTAGCAACCTCTATACATTTCTATGCTTCCCCATAAAATTATAAGGAAAAATTCATGGAAAAATGTGTTCTACTGTGTAAATATCTCTTCTCTCTTCAAACACTACCAGGAGTTGCTAGCAGGATATTCTTGGTTCTTAATATGGCATTCAGTAGTAGTAACTTGCAACCAAGGGGCAGCTTGTTGCCAGCCACTATGGCCAAGAAGGTGAAATCTTATCAGTGGTTATTGCTATTTCCATATTCACCCACATTTCAATACCCTCCTTCCTCGTGCCTGTCCTCCAATCATCTCCCCAGTGTTGGGAATGTTGGAGTTCCTTCTACTGAGAGTGTTCTCACCAAACCTCCACCTTTGCAGGTCAAAATTACTCTTCAAAGCTCCAAGCCCAAAACACAAAAGAAAATGAAATTCTGACCTTAAACACACTCTTGTAATTGCTTTCTCTATCTCTTCCTCCCTAAGTTTGACTCGAGAGGTCTACTCTAAATGACATTTTTTTTTCCTGGAAAAAAAATGCTTAAGGAAGGAAAATATTTAGAAACTCTAAATTTCTTTCAACTGTACCACTAATTGCTGTGTAACTCCGAGTGATTCAATACTTCTAGAAAATGGAAGTGAAAATATTAAACAGAAATTAAAGTTCCCTGATGTGGCATTGAATTACAATTCGGAGAATACTTGGAAAACTCTTGTCTATCTTTGATTTAGAGTGGTAGATGGGAAGTGGGGAGGAGCTAACCATAAAAATCCATAAAAATCAAACAAATCTCTGTTCAGTTAGCATTAAAAGAACAGCTTATGAAACACATTTAATATAGTTTGTAGAAATATATAATAAATACATTATTCTTCAGGAAATTCCCAAGACAATATTGGCAAAATGGCTCACTGGGCCACATTTCAAAAGCTTCTGTAGCTATTTCAAGGAAGAAAGAACAATAGGCCACCCTTGCACTTCTAATCCCTAAATGCATCCCCATGTTGGAGTTTGATATGTGAGTTATTTTAATGCCATTCTGAATATTTTAACACAGAACATGCAGTTGTATTATGTTTACATGTTACATGTAATAACTCAATAATAATGACCTTAAATGTACAAATCAGTATAGACAAATTATATTTTTCTTAAAAGGGAATTTTGAGAAGTTTTTCCATCACATTTCCTACTGTTTTTTAAAACATGTTTGGAAGTGTTATGAATACTTAGACTCCAGGGGAGCATCCAAACTTTAACCTGCATGAGTGGTGGTAGAAGGTGTAAGGAATGGGGAAGAAAAAAGTCACAGAACATGGATAGAGGTGACCACTAGATCACCCTTCCCTTGACCCCAGCTAGTGGCAGGAAACAAGTCACCGCGTTAATGTAAAACTTGTTGCCTTGATAAGACAAAAACACATTGTCTTACTGGAGCCTCAGTTAGTAACAATGATTACTATCTCGAAGTGACAAGAAGGAAAATTACACGAGAAAATATTTTCTATGATGTCCTCATACTGTGATCAGGGAATGAATGTTGAGCATCATTTACTCTCTTACTCAAACATTTTCACTTGAAAGTTCTTACAAATGAAACTTGCTCCATGTTTACAAATGGCAGAAGCAAAATAGGAACAACATTTTATCTGGTAGAAGCAAAAAAGGAACAGTACTTTATTCTTATTTTGGAAATTTTAATTTACACACACACACACACACACACACACAGACACATGCACTGCACCAAGGTTCTGGTAAGTGATAGACAGCAATCAGTAGTCTTTTTTCATGCACTCCTCCTCCTTCTTTCCACTTCCATTTCTTGTTCTCTCCTTCCTCTGTGCTACTAAGACTTTAGCTGAGCACATTTCCCAAACTCCTTTTAAGTTAGCAGTGACCATGACCATGCCTTTTTTTCCCCTCTTCCTTCTTCTCTCTCTTACTATTTGATTCTGCTTCCACACCTGAATGTGGTATAATTAAGAATTAAGTATAAAATTAGGGGTATGAATAAGGAAGCAAGGCTGCTTATAAAAGATAAAATTGGAGTTCTTGGGGGAAAACAGCAGCCTCCTTATTTGTGTCTTGTGAGGATTACTGTGTATACAGTGAATTCCATACTTTTATACACAGCATGGTTCTTATATTATCTTTCCTGGGTAGTCTTAGTTGCCAAGTTAAATTGTAAATTAATTATGCTAGTAAACTACTACAAAGGCATCCTCTATATTTTTTTTTAAACATCTAGGTAATTGATTCTAAAAAGCACATGCTGACCAGATACTTGATGGTTGATTGATGGTTGATTGATCCTATCAATGAACTTGGGAGAAAGGGTATTAGATGTATGGATGAACAAAGAAATTATAGAAGGTCATAGTTCTAGAAGATTGTATTTTAGAGGAACAAGCTTTTTATTCAATCATTCATTCATTCATTCATTCAATAAAGAGCTACTGAATTTATTATATTCCATTTAACATATTTGATCCTAGAGTAAGACAAGGATGAAGAAGCATTCCTTATCTGTATTAAGGAATTAGGTAAATTAAGGTAAATCCTGGATACTTGACCTTGGTGGTTGTATTAAAAGAGCTCCTGCTTTAGTCACTTTCTAAAGGCCCCAGGAGTAAGAAGCTGTCATGTATATTATCAGAGAAAATCACTAAAGGTGGACTGGGGACAGTCATCCATAGAAGAACCACTGGCCATCTTGAGAGTCACAATTAAGGATGGCACACAACTGCCTCCAGTTAAACCACAAAAGCTTCTGTAAGAGAAAGAGTTGGTATTAAACACCAACCAAGTCCAGAGAGTATGAAGTCATCTTAGAATAGCACTTCTCAAAAATGAAGTATTTTCCTGATAGCCATTCCACAACCATGATGAAGGAGAGAGCAGCTAGTGCAAAGGGCTGAGAAGAGAGAACAGGTGAGGAGGCCAACCATGCCCTCTTCCCAGAAGGCCTGCAGGTCAGCCAGTCCCAGGTGGGGGAGAAGGGGACTAGAGTTGAAGTGCTGATTAACACATCAGACTAGACATTTAAAATTACTGAATTGAGGGGCACCTAAGTGGCTCAGTCAGTTAAGTGTCCAACTTAGGTCTGGATCACGATCTCGTGGTTCATGGGTTCGAGTGCCACCTTGGGGCTGGAACCTGGAGCCTGTTTCAGATTCTGTGTCTCCCTCTCTGTCTCTTCCCCTCCCCAACTTGCATTCTGCCTCTCTCTCTCTCTCTCTCTCTCTCTCTCTCTCTCTCTCACAAAAATAAACAAACATTAAAAAAAATAAAGTTACTGAATTGAGACTATACTTAAGGAGACTATATAGGACTTTTTATTACTTGGATATTAATGGAGAACTTATGAGATTGTCCAAGTTTCTATGGCAAGGTGAGGACAAGGTGATTACTCCCTAGGAATCCTGCTTGTTCAGTATTTAGTGCATGAGCATACTGTTTCTTCCTAAGGGATGAAATTTTCTTCTTTCATAATTTGCTCTGTATACCCTCTCAATTGTACCCATACTATAGAAGCCATGACAATATTTTTCTCCACAATGAAAATTTCATTTTTACAGTGTATTGACTTACTGCAGGTGCTAATTATGAAGCTGCAAAAATTACAATCTCAAGTATACACAGTCCCAGAATTGCATAGGACCTGGCCCATGTGCTCAATCTTCTATCTATAGCATGTAAAACTGGCTTAGAAGTGTCTAATGAGGAAGCTCTTTGAGCAATTTCTTGTATGTCTCCTAAGAAACAACTTTGACTTCCTCCTAAATGCTCCTATTCAACTCCATGGGTTAGAATTCTTAAAAGAAGAAGGAGAAGAAGAAGGAAGAGGAGGAAGAAGAGGAGGAAGAGGATGAGCAGGAGGAGGACAAGGATGAAAAGGAGGAGGAAGAAGAGGAGGAGGAGCAGGAGGAGGAGGAGGATGAGGAGGAGAAGGAGTGGCCAGAGCAGCAGCAGGATTTGTATCTCTAATTACCTTGCTTTAATAAGCACTTAAAGAAGGAATATAATATATACATCTAGGATTGGTTACAGGTTTGGCTGCTCCACTGTGACCAAAATAACTGTGATTGAAGCAGAACAAAAGTCTGTTTCTTTCACTTAGCAGTCTGAGCTTCAATAGTCCAGGTCTGACTGATGGCTCACTCCACAGAGTTGGGACTAATAAATTCCTTTTTCTCTTTCCTATGCCATCTTTAACACAGGGCTTCCCCCTTTTGATCTAAGAGAAGTGATGAAATTCTCTTGAATGAGAAGACAGACTCTTCTTTTTAAGTATGTGAATCAACAATTTTAAATATCATTTCTGCTCACATTCCATTGGCCAGAACCTTGTCACATGGCTACTGCTAATTTACAAGGAGTTTGGGAAATGTGCTCAGCTAAAGTCTTATTAGGACAGAGGAAAGGGAGAACAGATGGATAATAGGAGAACAACTAGCCATCTCCCATTTATATACAAAGACTTAAAAAAAATACCTCTATTACAAAATTTCATTTCCAAAGCATACCTGTCTTAGAATAGGTCCTCCAGAAAGTAAAGCCCAGGGCAAGGATTAAAGTGTAAATGCTTGAATCAGAAGGTCTTGACTAAGGGTGTTGAGGATGAAGCAAAAATGGTGAAATGAGGCAAGAAAAACCTGAAAGCAATGTGATTTGATGCAGCACGATGGCTCAACATGTATCATTTTTTCATTATGCAAGACTTCTCCAAAGAACTGACAAGGAGACACTGTATCTCAGTGCAGTGCACAATGGGAGGAAGCAAAGAAATACTATCTAATTGTTTCCTGCCCATTTCTCACTTTCCAATAGTCAAAGTTTAACCCACTGGAAGCTAATGCTCCTGAATTTCTAAATATTGTCATTTGGCCTCTTGAAAGGTGAGAGCCAACTTGGTGTGGTTAGCAATAAAAAAAAGATGGGAAAAGAGAGGCAGTTGAAGGATTCTAAGAAGGTGCACCTAATACATGAAGACAAGGAATCTAATTTTCAGTGTTCATTCCTGATTCCCTTTTCGGTGGAAAGTTTCCATTTGAATTACAGTTTTCGCCTTTCTCCCAACTTTTTCACTTACTGATCTCCATGGAAAGAGAAGTGATTTATCTGAGATGTAAATGTGGATGAAGGGACCGGGCAGTATGTGGCTTAGGCACATCCCCACATTTTTTGGTAATCTGCCTGTTTGTGGAAAGTTCTTTGTGCAGCTTGGTGCCACACAGGAGAGCTGGTGGTAGAGGCCCTGCCACTGAAGATGCTAGAAGGCCTTTGCTTGCCTGGTGCCAGCTCTGACTAGGGAGAGTGGCAGCCTCATTCTGAAGTTGAGTACTATGAGGTCTATCATTGCCTTGGAATTAAACTACATTCTCCAGTATCTGCTTTATCAGTAGGAAAATTGATAATTTTATTTCCACCTGCCTTCCTCTCTGTCTACTGCAGAACTTTTCCTGGATAAAAGAGAGTTGATTCATTAGCTCACTAAATATTCAACAGAGGGATGCCTGGGTGGCTTAGTTGGTTAAACAACTGACTCTTTATTTCAGCTCAGGTCATGATCTAGCAGTTCCTAAGATTGAGCCCCATGTCGGGCTCTGCACCGACAGCACGGAGCCTACTTGGGATTCTCTCTACTCCTCCCCCGCTTGTTCTCTCTCTCTCTCTCTCTCTCAAAATAAATAAAAATAAAACGTTTAAAAAAAATTCAACATAAAGTAAGAAACAACCATCATTTTCTCTATAGGCTCTTTGCTGCTATTTAAATAGAAAAAAATTACACGTGGTCCTTGTACTTTTATTATTACCATAGCTATAATTTATTGAGATCATAGAGTATTCCAGGCACTGTGTTAAGCACTGTGAACAATATTTCACATCATCCCTACAGCAGGCTTGAGAGTTTTACAGATAAGCAAGCTGAGACTTATTTCTAAAGACACACCGATTTACTCAACATATGTTTATTGCCTACCTACTATGTGCAGTACTGAATGAAAAACTAGGCAGGTTTTACCCTCGTGTAATATAGGGTTTAACTGGAGACATATATTAATCAATTATTCATACAAAGAAACAAAAAACTGCTATAGCAATTAGTGGCATGCATGAGAGACACAGTGTACAATGTGCATAAGGAAAAATGAAAAAGCAATGACAAAACTGGGTTCTGAGCCATGCATGAGAAGTAATTAGAGGAAGTGGTTGGTTGGGAGATGGGAGTGGCAGGAGAGGAGAGACTTCCAGATGCAAGTGTAGCATGTAGAAAGGCCCTTGTGGTAGAAGGAAGTATGGAGAATACAGAGGATCCTTTGAAATGGCCATTCTGGCTGGAATAAATGAGAGGAAAACTGGAGAAGCAAGGTCAGACTGTATAGGGGCCAGCTTCTGCTTTTAGGCTCATTAAAGCACTTTTGTTTTATTCTAAAAGGAATTCAAAGCCATTGAGTGGTTTACAAATGTGTTGTGATGCACTGATGCTTGTTCTGACTGTAGTTTGGAGAGTAGATCAGAGTACAAGTCAGAATGCATGCTTTTTTATGAGTTAAGGAACTTTTGCCAGCACCCATGTGAGAAAAGCTGGTGACCGAAATGGAAAGATGTGTATAAATTAGAAAACTATGTAAAGGATAGAATGGATGCTATATGAGGCCTGAGGAAACCAAGGTGTCAGGTGACACTTGGGTGTGAGGACAGGGTAACTAGCCAAGGGTCAAGAAGTTGGTGTGCCTATTTATAAATCCAAACTCTTTCCATTAGAAGATAACCATAAGCATGTCTGCTTCAAAACAGTTTCACTTGAGAGAGATAATCCGGCAATCTGCTCCACCAGGTTTACAGGAGAGTTTCTTTCTCTCCTTCTTCTTTACAATATCTGGCTTTTAAAATCAGAACCATTTTCCTTTAAGAATTTTCCAAAATATGTGTTACTGAGACACAAAATCATGCGTTACTGAGACAGAAATCAATACAAAGTTGCCCTGAGATACAGTTAAAACCTTGTCAAAATCATATAATTACTCTGAATTTCAGATACATTCCTTCCTATGACAATTAAATGTTTTTTGATGGCCAGATATACTTCGTGGACTTGGTAGACAGCACTACTTATTGTGACTATAGTGTTGAATATTTGGTGAAAGTTTTTCATGTTAACCAATGTTCTAGTGCCTCTGCAAGGTAAGAGAGAAAAGAAAGGTGTAGTTATCCAAAGGTTGGTTTTTATTTAGTGGATCCTATTTTTGCATCTTCTTTTCTCACACTGCAGATCTCTAGGACAGATATAACTTTACCAAAATACCTATTGTGCTTTGCAGCTGTGTGATACATGCTTTCCTAGTTATGGATTCACAAATACCATGTCTTAGCTTAGCTAACAAGGCTTTTTTTTTCTTAAATGAGGCAGAATAGTTAAGTGAAAGCCCCTTAATTTGAGCATGAGCGTTTCATTCCAATTAAGCTTGAAGAATCAAAGAAAAGAGAGTTGATTTCATTTTTTTCTGAAGTGAAAAGTAGGCAGCACACTCAAAGATGAAAACAGTACAGTAGCATCTGCAAATCGCACATTTTTATTTAGAACTTAGGTCAAATGTGAAAAACTCTATAGGGTATGGTATGAAAAATGAAACTAATACAAAATATAGTAATGCATTAACAAGTCGATGGGAAAAACACCAGCCAATGCATGTGTTATTTGCCTTAAAATTACAAGTGTTCAAAAGCCATCAATGGCACCATTTCATGATTGGAAACAATGTGCTATGCATGGCTATGCAATACTGGAAAGTTGTGTACAATTACCATCACTTTTATTAATGTTTCTTCTGACCCTGTTAATAACGTCTCCATTTCTAGAAACAATTTTACTCTTTGAGAAGCATAGGCCTATAGCCAGTTAATCCGTGCTACCACCTGTATTGTTGGCTTAGTCCTATTGAGTTAATTACTACTGTGTCTAATTAGCCAAGGACATTAGTTAGGGTAGGCTAGGACATGCTGGAGAAATATATTTGCTCAGAGATCTCAGCCACTTTACAGAAAAAGCATATACGTCTCACTCATGCTAGATGTACAGCTCTGATTAGGGATGGGTGGACAGTGGGCCACTAAGGGACTCAGGCTGACACTGATACAACTGTCTGGTGATGCTGCTATCCCAAGTAGCTTCCAGCACCTGCCTCTAAGTACGTCAGACTTACATTATTTCCACTGCCAGCCAGAACTCATCATCCAACTTCAAGCTAATTTCAAGGGATGCTGGGAAAAGCAGGGAGCACGTGGAATATTTAGTAAGCATTACTGTATTTGTTACACTACATTAGCCAGGTCTGTACAATATAAGATTGACCAGATGGCAAACTTTGATTGAATTTTTTTTAAAAAGAATTTGAGCATGACTTCACAAGAGGAATGTCATGAAGTTTCAGGATTAAAAAGAGATTCTGTCTAGGCTGAAGAGGGAACACAATGGCCATAGTTATTACAGGAGATTGATGTAAAGTAATAGAAGAAAATGAAGTAGTTAAAGAAAGAAAGAATGTCAATCTGAGATCCCAGACCCATGGAAAAGGTAAGTTAAATAAACTAATTAACAAAGATGGTCTTCTTGAAAGAATAAAGAAAAAATGAAAATTGAATACAACATCTTAGACCCTTAGTTTCCTCATGAGAAGTTTTGATGTCACATGATGAATCACTGGATAATTCTGAATAAAGGAATGATATCTTCAGGGAACCAAAGGCATTTCCAACTGCAGCCCCTTATTTGTTTTTAAGTTTATTTATTTATTTTGAGAGAGACACAGAGGGAGAGACAAAATCCCAAGCAGGCTCCATGCTCTCAGCACATAGAGCCCAATGTGGGACTCAATCCCATGAACTGTGAGATCATGACCTGAGTTGAAATCAAGAATCAGACGCTTAACTGAATGAGCCACCCAGGTGTACCCCAACTATGGCATTTCTCAACCAAGTAAAGTCAAGATAATATTAAGGAAATACAATAACCTGGGAATTTGCTAAGGACTTGAAAATAGAGAAGAAGGTGTATATTAAACATAATTTTGGCAATTTAATGGTGTATATGTAGTTCAAAGAACAGGAATGAACTACAATGACCCTTAGTGGCACTTGGTGGTTTGAGAAAAAAAAGGAGGGAGAATGTGAATGTATAGAACATAGGAGAAAAAAGACTGTGAAAGAAAGAGCATTTGCTTCTTATATTTTTAAATTTGATAATAAAGATCTATATGTGAATGGTGCAAAATGTTTTCTCTATTTCACTTTTCATCACAATAATAGTGAACTAGCAATAATTTAAATTGATTGCAAAGCTCTATAGCAATTGCTTAACATACACTATATAGTTTTATATTTATAACATATTATGATCCAGCTTATGACAAGTTATGGCTTACAAATGACAAGTAACTGACCAAGATCAAAAGAGCTCATAAACTGGATTTGAGCCCAGGTTTATTAAAACCAGAGGCTGTCAATAAAACCTTTCCTTTCAAGGTTTTTCAACCTCTTTATTTTCCTTTCAACCTTTCAACCTCTCTATTTTCTATTTTTCTTTTATACCTATTTTCTTTTTCCAATTTTTTTCCATCTATATATGCCACATTCTGAAGTTCTGAAAGCACTTTCCCCTATAAAAAATAAAGGCCAAGTTATATTGCACAAATTAAATTTGAGGGAGATAAACTAGGAGGTAAATGTGCAGGTCCTAATTTTTCCTAACTCAAATCCTATTGTAAAGCTTATTGAGTTTGCTAAGGAAATGAAACAAAGACAAATAAAGAGAGCAACTACCTTCATATTCAACTTAGACATCAAACTGTGTCTTCACAATTGCTAAACAACTAGGTGAAAAGTCAGGGAAATACAAATCAAAACCACACTCAGATATCACCTCACACCAGTCAGAGTGGCCAAAATGAACAAATCAGGAGACTACAGATGTTGGAGAGGATGTGGAGAAACAGGAACCCTCTTGCACTGTTGGTGGGAATGCAAACTGGTGCAGCCGCTCTGGGAAACAGTGTGGAGGTTCCTCAAAAAATTAAAAATAGACCTACCCTATGACCCAGCAATAGCACTGCTAGGAATTTACCCAAGGGATACAGGAGTACTGATGCATAGGGGCACTTGTACCCCAATGTTTATAGCAGCACTCTCAACAATAGCCAGATTATGGAAAGAGCCTAAATGTCCATCAACTGATGAATGGAAAAAGAAATTGTGGTTTATATATACAACGGAGTACTATGTGGCAATGAGAAAGAATGAAATATGGCCCTTTGTAGCAACGTGGACGGAACTGGAGAGTGTGATGCTAAGTGAAATAAGCCATACAGAGAAAGACAGATACCATACGTTTTCACTCTTATGTGGATCCTGAGAAACTTAATAGGAACCCATGGGGGAGGGGAAGTAAAAGGGAAAAAAAAGACAGGTTAGAGTGGGAGAGAGCCAAACCATAAGAGACTCTTAAAAAATGAGAACAAACTGAGGGCTGATGGGGAATGGGAGGGAGGGGAGAGTGGGTGATGGGTATTGAAGAGGGCATCTTTTGGGATGAGCACTGGGTGTTGTATGGAAACCAATTTGACAATAAATTTCATATATTAAAAAAAAAAAAGAAAAAAACAACTAGGTGAAAAGAAAAATGGTAACTTACCAATTAAGTAGAAATGGCTAGAGCTGCACAATCTCTACACACGTTATCAATTCTGGGAAGCAGAAAGTAATTGATCATCTTGGGATTGTAATTGTAGAGAAATTACACAGTACTTGTCTTTTTTTATCCTAGTCTTGTCCAGGCTTTCATATTTTCAGGCATTTGACTTTTAAGTTTTCACCTCATAACTTAAGCTCTGTGGAATAATATTTCATTTCATTCTGTTGTTTATTATTGCAAAATATAATATTACCTAGAGTATTTCAACTGCCTGATTAATTTCCGCCTGAAGTCTCCTGGATATTACTTTAAAATTACAAAAAATGACTTACAGACTTCAATGAAACCCTTCCTGCCTCTCCCTAACCCAAACTCCTGCTTTTCCCTTCCTTCATTTATTAAACCTTAAAGTCAATAACAACCTTGACAAATATTATGGCATATGCAATGGACAAAATCTGATAAAAATGGCAGAAACATTGTCGTCAGTGCACTTCATGATACCTGGAACTACAGCAAGATGTTCGGAAACCCCAAAGAGGGAAAGCGATTTTACAAGTAGGTTACAATTTTTATTGACCTCCATCCTGAGTCCAATATCTTTGCTCTAAAGAGTGGAACTAGCCCTTATGAAAGAAAATCTCTTCATGTTAGAAATCCCAGCTGCCTTGTTTTCCCCAACTAAGTTATGTGTAAAACATAAAGAGAATTCTTAGATCTGCTGGGATATAGGGTTGCTAGGGTGACTGTTAAAGAAAGTGAGCCTGAGACTATCAGAGATCAATAAGAAAGGGAAGGCACTAGGGGCTAAAGTTAGAAATATTAAATCTTTGGACAAGACCTTTTTCTCTAAAGCTTAGAGATCTAATTGGTTTTCTTGGTTTTATCTCTCAGCAATGGTTACCTAACACACAGACACCTCTTTTCAGATCATACACTTGTTATCTCTCTCCGTTTTTTTTTGTATTTCTTCAAGACAGACATGAGATGAGTAAAAATTCATAACCAGGAAAGAAGTGCTGTTTTTGGCGGTTATATTCCATATCTTCTGTTATCTCATCATTGAGTCAAAATTTATCTTCTTGGCTTTTATCTTTCCCATTGCCCCTTCAAGAAAAAGAAAAATGCCCCTATGCTTCAAACTAAAACCTCCTTACACTATACATCGACATCCCCAAGTACATAAATAATTATGAGCCGAAACTGAAAATATCCGAACACTATTGTAAAAGGGTATTTGTCACTCTATGCAGTGGTTCTATGTGGGAAGGAGGAAAAAGAGGAAAAGAAATGAGGAGAAGGCATTACCTGACTCTTAAAATCCCTGACTAGAAGTGACAGATATAAATTCCACTGATAAGAAGTCATCACTTGGCCATACCTGGATACAAGAGGGGCTGGGAATTACAGTCCCTAGTTGGGCAGCTGCATTTCAGTAACAACTTTGTAGTGTACAGTCTATAATGTAGATTCTTCTATAGCATGAACAGGAAACCAGAGATTCTGGTGGATGGTTGGCTATCTACAATATTATTTAAATATACAAAAATTTCACCCTTCATGAAGCTTGTATCTAGTAGGGTATAAGCATAAAGTAAGGAATATCTATAGTAAATTCTATAGTAGAATTAAAAGAGATAAGTACATGGTAGAAAAGTAAGGTGGAGAAAAGGTATAGGAAATGTGGGAAGTGAAGTTCAACAGGATGGTCAGGAAGGGCTACTGAAAAGGTGCTAATTGAATAGACCTGATGGGGATTAGGGAGAGAACCATGTGTTATCAGGACAAGAGCACTTCATGTAATGGTGGAAGTGTAGCTTGTATCTACAAGAAGCAAAGAGGTCTTGTGTGGCTAGGGTGGGGTAAATAAGAAGGAGGTTCTAGGAGATAAGTTCATCAATAGAAAGAGGGTAGATCAGAAGGTCTTATACTTATATAAGGACTTTGGCTTTGACCCCAGGGTAAAAGTTCATTTGATGATTTTGAGCAAAAAAGTGGCATGCTCTGCCTTACATTTTAACAGAATCACTCTGGGTGCAGAGCTGAAAACAGACTAAAGCAAGACAAGGTAGACGCCTGTAGAGTAGATAGGGGAGTATGAAAATAATCAGGCAGGCAGTAATGGTAGTATGGATCAGGTTTCCAGCATAAGCTGTGGTGAGGTGTGGCTGGATTCTGGCCATGTTTTAATAGAGCCAGAACAATTTTCTGAGCATTTAGATGTGGGCATGAAGTAAATACAAGAGTCAAAATGATTTTTGGTCTCAAGCAACTGAGAGACAAAGTTGCCACTGAGGAATGGAGGAAAGCGGTTTCAACCAGGTTTGAGGAGTGATATAAAAAGTTCTATTTGAACATGTTGAGATGTGTATTCATCATCAAAGTGGAGATGCAGGCTAACAAATTGGTTGTATAAATATGAAGTTCAGGGGAGAGCAATTGGAAAATTTGGGCATTTCCAAGTTCTACAAGATATTGACTTCCATGAGACTGGATGAAATCACCAACAGGCTGAGTGGTGAAGGAGGGGATCCAGGACTCAGCCAGGAAGTGCACCAATGCCAGGAAAGTGGAGCAAATGGCAGAATATGTATCTCATCTCATTGTGAATATCTGGAAAAGTGGACTTGGAATTACCAAAAGTTCCTGACATCATGACAACAGGCCCATCCTTGAGAAAAAATACTCAGAACAATTGCAGTTAAGAAAAGTAAGTGAATTATATGCATTATTTTGGAAAACCTGTAAATGTTAGAATACATACAATTAAGTATAGATACATAATTTCTTGGACTTCATTTTATTTAAGGAATTCAGAGTTCTGACAAATTATGACTTTCAATGAGTTACTATTGATCTATTTTTTATTTAGACCAACAGGGAGTTTCCCAATACTAGCTTACCACTAGGAAAATGGCAAATTTCCACAAGGTGGATACTACAGTACATTCATTTGCTATGATGCCATAATCTGAATGAAGAGGAGAACAGAAAGAGAACAGATTTTCCAGGCAGAGATATAAGTATAAAATCATTATCTATAAAATTTAGAGAATTCCAGTCTAAAGACTTCAATCCTCCATCACCTCTATCTAGTTCCAAAGCACTTTCATTGCCCCAGAAAAGAGACCTTGTACCCGTTAGCAGTCAGTCCCCTTAGCTCCTGGCAACCACCAATCTCCTCTCTGTCTCTATGGATTTGCCTGTTCTGGATGTTTCATATAAATGGGATTATATAATAAAAATATTAAAAAAACTTCAATCTTAAAGAATCCTATTAACTATTCATTTGACCAAATTCTATTTTCCTTTCCTAAATATCACATATTTTTCTGGCTTCCTTTATTATCTCCAATTAATGGAATTTTAAGTCACTAACACCCATGTGGAAAATGCTATGGACACTAAATCACAAAGAAGAATACTTAAATCACACCTGTGACACCTAAATCACAAAGAAGGATACTTAAATATTAAATATAAAGGATACTTAAAATATTATTATTATTATAGCTAATATTTACTACATAATGTTTTCTAATTAGGCATTTTTCTTAACACTTTCTATCTATTTAACATAATCTTTATAATAATTCCACAAGGAAGTATGATCTGCATTTTGCAGATGGAGAAACTGAGGCACAGAGGGGTTTAGTAATCTGCCTAATATCCCACTGCTAGTAAGAAATCAGGAGCTGGACCAGACAGTCTTGCTCCCAAGTCCCAGCTTTTATCCTCCATGATATGCTGCCTCTGAGACATCATTATCGTCAGGTTTTTCATTATTTCACTTACTGCCCATTTTTTAGTCCTATTCTTTTACTTAATCACTTCTACCTGTTAATTAAAAAAAAGATTTTCTTGAAAGAGTTCTAGTATTTTTGTCATTCATTGTCACAACAGATGGGTCCATTGGCCATGATTCATTAACTTCATTCACGCATCCAATTAAAAGAAATACTGACTATCCAATTTGTGGCAGAAATTAAATTAGGTAATAGATTTCGTCAGTCAAAATAATAATGTAAAGGGGTGTTAGGCATGTAAATGTAACTGGAATTTAGTTTGACAAGTGATAAAGATCTAACACTGGATCCTTTGGGATCAAAAAGAGGGGGACAAGAATGAATTATTCCAATCCCAATCTTAGAACTAGGAGAAAGGTCAGTCATTTGATGGAGGAGGAAACATAAAGTATAGGCAAAGACAATGGAGTCAGCAAAGATATGGAATGATAAACAATTACAGTGAATTAGAAAAATCCCAAATAGCTCAGCTTTATTCATATTTTTAAAATCATTGAGTACCCACTAGGTGTCATACACCGTGCTAAATATTGGAGATTTAAACACTAAGACACAGTCCCCATCCTCATGAAATTTATAATCAAGCATGGGTAACTCTTCAGAAGGGACATAGTGTCTTTTAGCATAAAGACATTTTCAGTTGTTCCTGTTTAATACTAGCTTCTTTTGAGTAGCAAAAATCAGTATATTTGAGGACGCAGTCCTTGTTTGGAGAGTATTCACATTTCCACTTAGTGGTCTTCCCAAGACATGAAGCAGACAAGGACTTATCTTGCAGGGACTCCGTGACAATGGCTATGGGGCTTTTATCTCATCCTAATGGCAAGAGGAGACTCTGAAGGACTTAAATCTGGGACTGACATGAGATGGAAATGTCTCATGCTTTATGTGTTTTAATGTGCTGCTTCTTTAGCCATAATGTCTCTCTTAAAAAGAATTTAAATTCTGCAAAATGGATATCAGAATCATAAAACAGTAAACCTCATATAGCAATTTACTATAAAACAGAAGCTTAGATATAAAATGAAGGGAGATAAAATAGGCACATAAGTTACCCTTAACATCTGTGCCGAATAAAGTTAAAATACTGGAATTTCAGATGCTGAGAATAACAATTGTGTTTGCTAGTCAGAGTCTGCTTTGGTCCATTTGAGAAAAGCATGTCAGTCATTCTTAACGGGCCCTGCAATACCCTAACCATGTCTTTGCCAAGACTCTCATATAATAGTTACATGATAAGCCCCACTGTGCTTCACAGTAAATCAGGGAGTTCTACAGCTAAGTTACACGATAAGCCTTGCTATATTGAACAGTAAATCATGGAATTCCTCAATAAAGTTACACACTAAAACTCCCTAGCTTATTTATTTATTTTTTTCTTTATGGTATCATCTCCCAGTGGTGGATAAAGGTCACTGATATGGCTTCTGCTCACCTGCTTCCCATTATCCCTTTGGTGTACACATTTCTGGAAAATGCTTCAAGTCCCTCCTATCACATCTAGATAATGGTGAATTTTAAACTTGACAGAAACCCAAAAGACCTCAGAACTGGAGTCCACACTGATGGCTTGGTGAGGATTGGAATGGGGTGTGTGGAAAAGGTGTGTGAAGTGAGAACTCTACAGAAGGAGCAAAACTATGAAGTCTTAACATACATTTGGTTCATGGGGAATCAATGAAATATAGGTAACAGTACCATCAGTAAACACTCTCTAATGATAATGTAATAATTAGAAATTATTACATTTTCTGGATGAGGCTGTATTTCCCTAAAGATATTACAAATATTATTTAATACATAACTGAAGATACTCAGCACTTTATCCAAGTGTGACAGGGTACTAATGGGGCCTGGGAAAAATAGTAACCATAGTCTGTCCCTTTCTCCCTCCACTACCCCAGGGTACAGAATGATCATAGATATAATGAACTACACAATTAGGTAGCAGGAAATGAACAGACCACATGATTTTATGGACTAGTAAGGCCTTTTATCACGAGAGTATGTACACTTTGAGACAGATTTCCTTCTGTTTAGTTATACACAATTCACATGCACAAATATGCACAAATATGGTAGCATAAAATAAATACAGAATACTGAGATATGAATATGGCAAACTAGTATACACTCAAACCTTACTCAGTCTCAAATATAATTATCAATTTAAAAAATTAGATATTATATCTAGCTTCTCAGAAAAGATTTGCAAGCAGAGTAATGCATTGCCTGCTCATATTACTAAAACTTCATTACTCTACAAAATAGCCTACAGTACATTTGTAAGTATACTATTATCATAAATAATTAAACCCAAACAATGCTGGCCAAAATAAATAACCAAGGTACATTTTGTACTTTAATAATCTTGTTTTGACTGTGGGTTTTTTGGAAAAATTTTTTTTGGTTTGTTTTGTTTGATTCTTATTTGCTCAAAGTGTTAATTCCCTCAAATTGGGAACCCACATTTTTTTCTCAGTTGTCAATTAAATTTAATAAGGACATATTGTGTAGACAAATGATCTTATGTAAAACACTGTTAGTGCAGCAGTACAAAGAAACTTAATAGGAATTTCAAGTTTGAAAAATTCAATGTTAAGCACATTTTTACCTAAAATGTAGGAGTGTATGTTTTTTTTCTCTATTCTTTATAAGTATGCCTCAAAAAACTTAGTCCATTTAAGTGAAGGTCTTAAGGCTTATATCTAAGCTTTAAAAAGCTTATACTGTATTTTTTTTCCCAGAAGGAACAAAAATAATAATGTGCTTAATTTCAACAATCCATATATAGTAAACACAGTAAGTAAGAGACATGCAAAAGGCAAAGATCCAGCATTAATATTATATGTCTCTCTGATTTTCGAGATGGATGGACAAATGGATGGATAGATGAATGGGCAAATAGATGCTCTTTGTTGACAAAAACAATCTACAAAAAGAAATAAATACCATTTGTTAGGCATCTAATGGGTCAAGATTTGAGCTATGTGTAATATATGTAATCTTTAACCTTCATAATTACACATCAGTCACATTTTTTGCACATGGTCAAACAAGTCCAGGGAAATTAATTTTTCTAGTCTCACATAGCTAATGAGAATCAGAGCCAGGATTTAAATTTACAAGTATCTAGGTACAAAGTCCATGTCTTTCTCCTATGCTACACTTTCCAGTAGATGTGAGAAAGTGGTCCCATGGTCTCCCTCTGAATAGGTCAGATCTCTTAAAGAAGGAGCAGGGCCTCCCATTAACTGTCTGGTCCAGAGAGCAGTGGGAAGACAAGTTCATTCACTTTCCTTTATTTGATGGGCTGGCTGCTACACATTATATCAAAAAGGAAGGGTGAGTTGTTATTTGCTGCTCCTATCTGATAGTTTTCTTCCAACAAAGTGCTTATGGTACATGGTGAAAACAAACAAAAATAAACAAACAAAAATAAAATAGAAAAAAAAAGGCAACACATCTTATGAAATTTCCTAATTTAAAGAAAGACTTTCTAATTAAAAAATATTTTTCTTACACATTTTTCTTTTTTCTTTCTTTTTTGTATGTGTTTAGAGTAGTTAGCTTATCTGTATTCAGATTCAGATTGTTTTCTTAACCATGTGGCTTTGGGTGAGAATATGGGAGGAAAGGTGAAATATGTAGAAATTGTTTCTTTAGTAATTCAAATTTCTATGTATTGAGTTGTTTACTCATCTACATTCAAAGCAGATTTTTCCTTGCATGCGCCACTAGTTCAAAAATAGCCATCATCAGGACACTCCTGGAACTGGCCTAGAATGCAATGGGGTGTTTTTGCAAGGCTCTTACCATCTCTGGAATTTGTAAAAGAAGGCTGGTAGATGTCTTTTTTATTTTAAATCTAATTATTTTCCTCATTGCAACCTCATAAACTTAGTAAAAGTTTCACAGCTTCTGATGATGTCTGGCTACCAAGGAGCCATCACACTGCTTCCAACTCTTAGCAATGTGATGAAAATCTCTTCTACCCGGACAGGTAACAAGAGGTGAAGAGAGGACTTGATCCTTGTCATCTCTAACTTTAGGAGTTAGATTCCACCAGAGGCATTTGGAGGTCTGTGCTTCAAAATGAGCAATATCTCAAAGGGTAGATTGCTTTGTTAAGTAAACTGAAGAATTTTCTCTGATATGCCAAGTAGTGTGTCCCTTGTATTGAAGAATGTGCACCTGCTGCTGTCAGAGGAAGGAAAAGAGGGGTCTGGGAATGTCAGAGCCCTTGCCCAAAGATCCTTACCTGTGGTGCAGAAGGCAGAAAGGGAAACTAGTTGGTGTTCACCCCCTTCTCAGGTGAGTGGAGTTACTGCTCTAATTGACAAGAGCGGGCAGACAAGCACCTTTTTGGCACTGTATGTGGACAATGCTGGATGAGTAAGAATAACCAGATTTCCTGGTGGATATGCATTCCCCAGAATGCTTTAGAAGCATATTTGCCAGAAAGGAAAGAGGAGAGATGGCAGAATCAGAGGGCAGATCTTAACATTTCTGTAAGAAAGTGGCTTACATGAATTCCATCTAGATGTGATTGGCCAAAGTAAGTCACATAGCCAAGGCTGATGTCAGTGGGTGGAGAACACAAAGCTTTTACGAGAGGGATAGCAAGTCATTGGAAGCCATAATACAATACAGCACATATTTTTATATATGTTTTATAATGGGATGGATGGGTGCCCCCTGTCTCCTTTCTTGATTGGGTAAGAACTTTTGGTATCTGAATCCTGATGGGCCTGTCAAGAGGCCCCTTGCTTTGGCTGATTTAATCCTGACCACTTTACGACAGCTCTTAGCTTCATAGGTAGAGAGCCTCAGCGCACTGATTTGTTATTGCCGCTTGGTGTCCTGTAAGTAGCAGAGTTGCATAGCTCCCAGCTCAGGCCAGTTGGGAAACGTGACTGCAAGCCTCTTCCAACAGATTGTCACTCGTAAGAGCCAAGCCCTTTCGTACCTTCTGGATGTGTGCTGCTGCCCAGCCCCAAAAGGCTCCTAGGAAACATGCAAAGAAAGCCATTGGTGTCTGCTGGATTCCAAAAGATATTTTCTCCACATCCTGGACTTACTGATTCGTGACTAAAACACCCAGTTGTGCTATTTACAGAAACTCCGGGTTCGGTCCTCTCTGACTTTGCGTCCAGATCCATGGCAGGTAGCACACTCTAACGCAGAGGTACTGCCACTTGACTGTGCATAAGAATCACCCTGGAGGCTTTTTAAAATGCAGACTCCCCAGATACTCTTATTCAGATGGTTTGGGACTGGGCCCAGGAATCTGCATTTAACAAGCTCTGCAGGCACCTGCCGCACTAAGGGAGTTTGCAACGGTCTTAACCGTCCTGAGGGACATCCACTGCAAAGACAGGAGCAAGAAAATAGCTGCCCAGCGCAGAAGGTGCTTGGGGAGATTGTGTCCCTGTCCTAAACGGACTGTGCTCAGGGGCTGGCTGTATGGTCATGAGACATCTTAAGCAAGGGATGCAACTACCGTCTCTCCTTCTTCTTTCTGCCACACTTCTCAAGAGCAGCCACTAATGACTCATCACCAAATCCAGAGGCCTTTTCTGAGAGTTCAGACAGCTCCACTTCTGGCAGATGCTCCAGTTTTTAGCCCCTTCCTGATGGACTGGTATATAATCCTGATTCTACATGAATTCTCTATTTCCTTTGCCACTTCCGTTTCTGCTTCCCCCACTCCACACAGTCTAGAAATCCACAGGGATTTTTCTAGGTCAGCTTTTATAAAATTATAATAGATTTTGTCCTAACTGTAAAAGTGATATAACTTACTGTAGAGGATTTAGAAAATGTAGATAAGCAAAAATAATAAACAGCAGCCATAATACCACTACCCAAAGATAAGCTATGTGGTATTACCTCTTTTTATCTGCTTATATATGCATATATTTTTATTAAAAAATGAGATCACACCGCATACTGTGGTCCTGTAACTTGATTTCAGTATAGTGAACGTTTTTCTGTTATTTTCTTCTAAAACATCATTTTTAGTGGCTATGCTATATTCCACTGGATAGTCCATTTATTTAACCAATTCTCCATTGTGGGGCATTTAGTTTCCACTTGTTTTTAATTATAAACCATGCTTCAATGAAAAAAAAGAAGTATATTAGCCAGAAAGTTTTAAATATTAAAATTTTCCTTCCAAGCCTAACTAAGTTCTTGCACACAACTGTCATATTACCTGACTGGAAAAATTAGCTTTGTTATGCTACTTTCCTGCAGTAAAAATCTCTAATATCTGCTATGCACATGCTTCAGTCTGGCATTCAAAGCATTTCATTCTCAGGACCATCTACACACTGAGCTTTATATTCTACCTGTGCTACCCAAATTCATACACTATAATCATATTCATCTATTCACTGTTTCCTGAAAACCAGGTTGTTTTCACCTCCATGCCTTTCCTTATGCCATTTCCTCTCCTACTTTGTTCTTCACCCTCCCCTTTACTTCCTTCAAGGGTGCCAAGACTCCATAAAGCCTGTGAACTCACCATCTCGACACTGGTTTCTCCCACTTCAGAGTTTGTGTGGTATTTAATGTCTGAGACCCTCATTTGGTTCATGCCACTTGCTGCCTTTTATTGTTTATCTTTGTGTAGATAGTTATTTTCTTTACTAAGATTTTTGTAAGCATTTTTCTACTCAAGGTGATCATTTTTCTTTTTTGTTGTTAATTCCCTTGCTTCCAGAACCTAGAATAGTCTCTTACATTTAACAGATGCTCAATAATACGCAGGAAGAAATTAATTTAAACATTTTTAATAATGATTAAGCTCAGTTTTGACAACCATCTTTTTCATGTAGTTTCCAAAACAGCTCTGAGGAGTGTATAATATTATCCTCACTTTCCTCACTTTCCTCATATGTAAAATTGAGGCTCAGAGAGATAAAGGGACATGCTAGTATTTACAAAATTCAAAGGACACTGTATCTGTCTTGTTCCCTTCTAGATTTCAAATGTCCAACACATTCCCTTGCACATAAATAATTTCTCTGCAGTAAGTTTGTAATAACGTTGGAGGTATAATTTACCTCTAAATCCCACAATCTATATCTATGATATCAAAGAGTTTATGGATTTGGCAAATTCTAAGATATTTGTTGTGAAGAAGTAACTTAAAGCTGTTTTGCTTCTCATGAAATTTGGAAGAATTAGCTCTAAACAACAGGGTTGTTCCAAGTTCCAAGGAACTTCCACAGGATATTATTAAGTGTTCTATTTCTTCTCTTTCTTTCACTCTTTCTCTGTTGTGTGTGTGGTTGGGTGTTCTGCAATCCAATGTGTTTGGGAAATGCTGGCTTAAACAGTCTCTTTACTATGACTTATATGTGCTAAGATAGATTATGAGGCCTATCCCTCTCCAGGGATGAACATAATAAGGAGCATTTCTCAACAGCATTTAGCCATAGAACCCTTTCTCTCACAACTCCAAAACAAGCTTTGAGAAACAGTCTTACGAGTAAAAAAAAATATGTATGAGATATTTCTTATGGGATCCTAAAGGAAGTCTGGGTGTGTTGCAATCAATTCCTCAAATTAAGAATGCTGTCAAAAATGGGTTATCTCTAAGTGCTCTTTAGTTTATTGGAGGAATTGGGCAGTATGGCCTGGGTCTAGTACATGATAATGTTTCTACTCTCATATCTTGGAGCTTAATATTTTCTGTTTTATTATCAAGTTCTCTTCCATTTATTTGGGAATCTGATTCAAGTGAGACAGTTCAGATGTATGTTTACTGTGTGCAGTGAATATTTATTGTGTTTTTCCAACAATAGCCCCTTCCCCATTCTTCTGGAATCAGCATCCACTTTCTTTGGGAGACTGCCATTTCTCATCCCTGTGTGATTCTATAGGGCCTACCAAATACACGGCCATGGGCTGTGACACAGGCCTCGCAAATGAGAATTTACATTCACCTTGCCAGTAATTAGTCTAGTGGAGGGCATATAGTCCAAGCCAGGCTAATCAGAGTCCTTCCCAAAGCTCTCTCAATTTGGACCTGGAGAAGAAGTCCTTCATGCTATGTTCTAGAAGCTGGAAGGTTATGCCTCTTGAGCTACCAGTGACCACATGCTCCATATATCAACAATTGAAAAAAGATAGCTAACCATAGGAAAAACTAAAGCTGTTCAGAGACAAATAGTGATGAGACAAAAGGAGAGAAGAACAGGAGAGAGCAAACACGAGAGAAGGAGCAAGCATGGGCGAGAGAGCAAAAGAAAAGAGCTGGACAATATTTTCCTGGATCCCTGCTTTTGGTCATGTCTGAAGCATGTTTCACCTTGGACTTCAGGGACATGACTCAATGAATCTTTCTTTTCCCCCTTAACTAGCTTAAGTTAAGCTACTGGTGCTAACAGAAAAGACAAAGCTGGTCAATGTCAGGGTGGTTTTACATAGTGTGCCAAAAAAATGCATTCCCTTAATTTGGTAAGTATCTGCGTCCTTAGGGTCAGTGTGAATGACAAGACACTGTAAGTTTTTAAATTTATAAAATAGTACTATTAGGACAAGACCTTGAGAAAATAATATAATCCGACTCCCTGATTTTGCAGGTGAAAAAACTTGAGGCATAGAAAGCTGAAGTGACTTGTCTAAAACTGTAACATCAGCTGAAGTACCACAACCAGGACTACAGTCAAGTCCATGTTCTTTTCCATTATAATGTATTTTCCAATTTTGTCCTTTTTTTTTTTCCTTCCATAGTGAGAGTGAGTAGGTTATGGCACTGTGTGTTGGGAGGCTGTTTATGTTCGTAGAGAGAATATTGAACTTAGAGTAGAAAGTGTGAGTTTGAATCCCAGGTCTGTCATTTCCTTAGGCAACTTACTTAACCTCACTGAACCCGAGTTCTCCTTACACAGAAAATGAGGCTAATAATATATATCCTGCATACTTTAAATGATGATTTTTGTAAAAGCACTTTGCAAACTCTACAACACTATTCAAAAGATATTCTAAAACTTATTCTCTGTCATCATAAATATGCTTTATTTTCTTATTTTGTAAAATGAGGTTTTTATAACTCATTTCAGGGGCAGTTACCCCTTTATCCATATAGGGTAATGACCTTATATTTTGTAGTAACTATTTCATCTTACTCTCACACTGAGAAATACAGCCAATCTAATAGCCATAGGGTATGCTTAATTCTGGATGTGCATTTCAGGATGGTAGTATAAACACATGCTACAATTGATAGGACCTATCCAATTTTTCTGATCCATATTCCTGAGGGCAGGGTCAAGTGACAAAATTTTGTTTTCTCAACAACTCTAGCACACTGACTGAGGCTTAATTTTTCTAAATAAAAAATCATTTTTACTGAAAACCTTTCTATTATAAAATCAGCATGATAATCCTCCTCTTAAGATTATCAGAGGGAGGATGGGGTACATGCCCTCAACCTAAGATCCCCTCGAAAAACTTTCAGTCATAGATCTCAAGTTGTATAATCCTAGAAATTTTTCAGGATATGTGTATGTGGAGAGGAAGCAAATTTATTATTATTTTTTAAACAAAGCCAGGATAGGGCTGGCTTGCTTTATTTATGTACTTATTTATTTATTTATTTAAAAAAATTTTTTTTCTTTTTCAGGGAGAGAGCACAAGCAGGGGTGGGCAGAGAGAGAGGGGGACAGAAGATCTGAAGCAGGCTCTGCACTGAGAGCAGTGAGCCTGGTGCGGTTCTTGAACCCACAAACCGTGAAAACATGACCTGAGCCGAAGTTGGATACTTAACCAACTGAACCACTCTGGTGCCCCAGCAAATTTTATTATTGTTTCTGAAAGCAGTCGCCTTTTCTACAGCAGATTATTCCTCTCTACACCAATAACATCGGAATTTACTTTGTGACTTTCTTTGACCAAAAAATTTTAAGCTGAAGTGACACATGACATTTTTAAGCAGAAGCTTTAAGAACCATCAAGCTTCTGCCCTCTTTCTTTTTCCTTCTGCCATGACACTAACAATACCTCAGACTGAAGATGCTCCTTCAGCCTGATGTCCCAGAGTGAAGTGCCAAAGCCAACCCTCAATAAAGATGTAACATGACTGAGAAATATACCTATATTAATGTGAGCCTCTATATTTTGAAGTTTTTTGTTACTGAAGTATAACTTAGCCTAAGCTCACAGACACAGTCTGTGATGATACGTTAAATACACTGAGCACTACCATACATCAGAGATATTTCCCTCTCAGTACAGATAGAGCAACTATAGCATGAGAAACTCAAACGAGAGGAAAATACAGAAACATACTCTAAGGAAAGTACACATGTGTCAATGACTTATTGTTGGTCCTTTTCATACTTCAGTTTTTTTTAAATAGATAAAATTCAAAGATTCTTAATGATGATCCTAAATATTTTACAACTTCCTGTCATGAAATAAAGCTATCCCAAGCCCTGCTAAATTGAACACTCAAATGCCAATCCATCAGCATTCTTTAAAGTGAAAAATAAATCATAATCACTCAGTGGCACTACTGACTTTTATTGTACTTTACCAGAAAGAGTAACTGAAATTGCCCTTGTGAATTCCCCCACCATAAATTCCTTCACTGGGCTGTCTTTCCTCCCTCCTGCAAGTATATTTGTCCAATGTCCTTTGGCCATCAAGAACTTCCTCCAAAGTTTCACTCATAACAGCATGCAGATTTTAATGGATCATAGATTTAAAATCCAATTTGAATAGTTATCAATTTCACACAGAAACCCTGGCAGTGCATTATTTAATCACACTATTATCTGTTCTTTGTCTCTCATTAAAAAGCAAAGAATGAACATGCTTTCCTTGCCCCCAGAAGAAAATTGATTTAAAACATAAAGTACAAAGTTTGCCTCAAATGCCCTTTAAATTAGTGTCTCCAAGAAAATCCTCAAATGGAAATCATGAGGAATATGTGGAACAATTTCCAATATAACCTATTTCTTAATCTGTGAAGCAATTTCCAATATAACCTAACTTATTTCTTAATCTTTATGTCCAGTGGCATAATATCAGCTCACCACAAACTATTCTTGGTTTATACAATTTAGGCACATTCCATTATGATTTGTTTATAGATTATATCAAGAAAAAAAGCATGGAATCATTAAAGATAAAGAAGCACCAACCCTCTGAGCTCTTTTGTTGTATTTATATCTTAAGAAATTGTGCCTTTAGTTGCGAATTAAAAATGAGTTGTCAGGTTCCCTTAATAATTAATGTTGAAATGAACAACTGTTTCAAGTACAACACATTCTATTTAATGTTAAACAGCGTTATATTTACTGTAATTCTACCTTTCATCCTAATGTCAACTTCTAAATCTTTAATGCTTTAATCACACTTCTTTTTCTGATATCCCTTGTGAGTTCCTCAAACCAATGCCCACTCCTTTGTGAGAAGGTGGGCATTTTATGCTGCAAGGGTTAGTCAGCAGCAATTGTTAATTATTAAGGAAAACAAAATGCAGCTGCTGGAAAATTGTGTTTGTTCCCAGCAGAGCATGTTACCTTTAATCTCTACTGACACTGAGGCAAGCAAAGTCATAAAAGGGAGATAATGCATTTCAAGAACATGGCCCCACAGAAAATTAAAGAATTTCCTATAAAATTAATGAGCCTAATTACCAGATAATGTCTGCAGATGCCTTTCAGTAAGTTATCCGCCTTTCTGATAGAGAGCTGGAAAGAGGGGAAGCCAGGGGGTGAGGTCCCAAGGAGCAGCTTAGAGGCTGGTTGGGTGGAGCCAGGAGAAACGGAAAGAAAGTCAAACTTTGTACCTCAAAGCTTCTATTTCTCCTCAACTGATAAGAGGATGACGGGCTAATATTTGTTAAGAATGTGCCGTCTGCGAGGTAATGTACTAGGCAATGTGTATCACAGCTCAGTCACTGACCATGTTTGGGGCCTGGAGCCATTATTCACCTGGGTTATTTCAAGTTTAAGATATTTCATGTAAAGCACTTAGTACAATGCTTGCAACCAAAAAATCATGCATTAAATATTACCAAATAGTTATTTAATTGTCACTGCGATTCTGAGAATGAGATACTGTTATCTCCACTATCATTATCTCCCAATTCAAACAGCTAGTAATGCAAAGAACACAAAAATGTGAACTTGGGTCTCTCAGGCTACAAACATTGAACCAAAATTATGTCTTAGATGTGTAAAATGGACCATTTCCCCCTGAAACAGATGAATAATTAAATAAATATTTACTCCCCTCTTTAATGGGTAAATTTTGTTTCCAACTTAGGGTTTATAGAAATTCAAGTGGGAAAGATGGCTACATGGAAATTTCAAAAAGAAAGAGCCTCAATGAACAGACCCTCAAAGCAGCCTGAATTTCCATAATCTTAAATGCCTGCTTTGCACTGCTCAAAACCTACAGCCCCATTCAGGAGTCAAAAGCCACAATTACCATCCAAAAATGAATCCAGAGTAGTAAAACTACAATAAAGACAATTGTACAAAGCTTAAAAATGCTTTCAAAAGTTTTTAGAGTTAACTGAACTTCATAATGCTTCCAGGGAGGAGGGAATCACTGGGATAGACTCTTTGGCACCCAGGATTGATAAGAATTCTCAGAATAGTCCTAAGGTGAAACATCCCTAACCATTATTGGTTCATAAACCACTCTGATAATGAATCCTATGGATATTCTACTGAGGGGGAAAAAAAAGCACATATGTGCTCAGGTTAAGAATCCAGTATGGATTTTGCTTTGACCCAGTGAATTTTAGGAGTTTAAAGTCTAAGTTAGATTCTTTGAAACCTAAATCCAAGACAACTATAAGCCAGAGCAAGTCTTTTTATACTATCCTCCGCTCATGAGGCTTCCCTGAGGATTGGAGTTGACCCTGATGTGCTCAGTGGTCCACAGCTAGCTGCTGAGTGATCACTGGGTGGCTGGGGATACCAAGAGCACAGCATCTGCTCAGAATTGAATTGGCACTCACTGCCCTGTGATATCTGGCCCAGACTCATGGTCAGGACCCCTCAGAAGCTGTATCTTTTCATCCCTCCACATATTCTGGTCAGATAAATTACTGCTAATAGTATATCTTATATAAAATATATCTTAATGTGAATTTTTACTCCCATGAGATTAAGTAGATATGAAGGCATTTTCATAAATTATAAGGTACTATATGCAAGCTATAGTTAAAATTTCTTGAACTATTTTTAAGTTTATTTTATTTATTTTTGAGAGACAGAGAAAGCATGCATGAGTGGGGGAGGGGCAGAGAGAGAGAGGGAGAGAGAGAATACCAACCAGGCTCAACGCTGTTAGTGCAGAACTCAAGGTGAAGCCTGATCTGACAAACCTGAGTCAAAACCAGAAGTTGGTTGCTTAACCAGCTGAGCCACCCAGGCACCCCATTGAACTTTTTATTTCAAGAGAAAGTGGACAAAAGACAAGGAAATTAACATTTTCCATTATTTCATGTAATACTATATAGCAACCCTCAATAACAATTCCTGCTTTATATTTAGGGAAATACACATCATAAATATTTAAAAGTTTCTCCTTAATATCCTGAAAATGTTTATCACACTTCTCCATGATGCAAAGATTAAACAAATTGCTGAGGTATGAAACTCGAGCAGAATATTCCTTAATGAAGATATTCCTTACTGACTTTAGATTGATGTTGTGCCAATAAGAAAAAAACTTCATTCAGCAGCTGCACTTTCTCAGTTACAGAATAATATTCCATAATGATCAGAACCCGTGTAACACAACAGGACAAATCTTAGTTGTTAAAATCATAATCTTCAGATTCTGACACACCTGGGTTCAAATTCCATTGCTACTTACTAAGTGTGTGACCTTGGAAAATTTACTTAATGTCTCAAAGCCCCATTTGCTTCATTAATAAGAAGGAAACCTCTTTCTCATGAGGCTGTCATGTAGATCAAATGAGAGATGCAGGTTAAGTGCTTAGCATAGGTCTGATACATAGTAAACCATCTGTGTATGTTATCATTTGTTCTGCCATTTATCATGTACATATTACATACCTCTTATGAATAATCCCTTCTCCAGTGTTTGTGGAAACTGACATTCCAGGAGGTGGAAGTAACCCATTATGATAGGTGACTCTGTCTTTCTTTACTTTTATCTCCTTTTTCTCAAGATTTATCCCTTGGCTTTATTTCCACCCATACTGTGCATTTTCTCCTTTCATTGCTCTAAACAGAAGAGGCTTCTTGCTCAGCATTAAGGGAAAGAGATAAATAAGGCCAAGCACCTTCCCTGATGACCTCAATGTTAGTGAGACAGAGCAGAAAACGTCATGATTATTTTACATGGTGGGCTATCAGGGCCCAGAGAAGGAGCAGAGAGATCACCCCCTTACCTGGCGTGGGTGAAGAACTACGGGAAGTCTGACATAAGAAGCAAAGTATCGTGTACAGATGTGGCTGCAGGTGAAGCTAGCAAGGTAGCCAGAGGACAAACATGAAAGCATAATGAGCCTCAAGAAACTGGATTTCACTCTGAAGGAAATGAAGAATCAACAATGTGGGGAGGGAAGGATGGAAGAGAGAAGGAGGAGTGGAACTGATAATTTTCAAGGCATCACTGAGGTGGGGAGCACTACATGGAAGAGCAGATTTAGGGAAAGAGAATGACTTCAGTTTGGAACACTGATCCAGAGGTTTGTAAGGCTACTGAGAGGCATTTTCTTCTTTTTGTCCATCTGAAAGGGGAGTTTGAGGTATAGGGCCCATTATTTGTTTCCCAGGCGTGCCGTAACAAAGTACGGCAAATTGGGTGGCTTAAAACAATAGAAATTTATTATCTCTCAGTTTTTGAAGTAAAAGTATGAAATCAATGTGTTGGCAGGCCATCCTCCCCTCTGGAGCATGGGGATGGCTCTAGGGGATGAGTTCTTCTTTGCCTTTTCCTAGCTTCCATTGGTTGCCAGAAATCCTCAGCGGTCCTAGACTTGTAGATGCATCACTCCAATCTCTGCCTCCATCTTCATGTGGCACCTCTTCTCCTATGTCTTGTGTCCAAATTTCCCTTTCCTTACAAAGTTACCAGTCATTGCATTAGAGCCCACCGTAATCTGGTATGACTTCATTAAATCTGCTTATATCCACAAAGACCCTATTTCCAAATAAGGTCACATTCAGAGGTTCAGATCGACATACATTTCAGGGGGACACTGTTTTACCCAACAAAACCTACACATACCATTTATGAGGGTGTCATCAGTAGCTGATGGGCTTTGAAGACTGAAGGCTACCATGCAAAACCACCCTCACAAGACTAGCACTTGGTAGTAGAGGTCACCAGAAGCACAGAGACCAGAATGAGCAAGAGCCTGCCCAATAACTTAAGAAAACTTCAGCCTCTCCTGTTCATCCTCTTGCCTAAACCGAGCAGACCTTAAGGACTGAGATGTCCCAGAAGTCTACATAAACTTTTGGAGTAGGAGAGGAAAAGTAAGAGGGTTGACTGAAGCCACCCTCCTCACTTAGATGGTAGAGGAGAGAGTTTTGATTTAAATATAGTATTGAGGTTATAAATAGATTAGACTAAATTTTATTAATTGTCAGTGACTGAAAAGTTATGGAATCTTCTCAGATGTCCTTAGTGAGCAGAAAGTGAGATTAACATAATAAAGTAGAAGTCAATTATTAGAAAATAAAATTCACATCTATACCTAAAGTATGGATAGAAGGCTCCTCTGATTACAGGCACTCTGGAGGTGTCTAATTAGGCTGAAATGACACAATGAAGTCATGGTCAAAGGCCATAACAGAACTCATGGGAATAGAAGATACCTCTACAAGGCGATCTAGTATACCATGTCTGGGAAGCAGAACCTAAATGTAGCCACAGAGAGAATTTCACTCAGAATGAAAATAAGAAAGGTTGTTTTCAGGAAGCCAAAACAAGCCCCAGAGGACTTGTATTATACTGACCTCCTTTTCTACGTGTGCCTTTTTCTTGTCCTTTTACCATCTGCAAAAGAATTTAAGTTTTACACAGTAATATTCTCTATTCCTCTTCAAAGTGCTCTCTTTCTCCAATCCAGTCATGATAGTTTCTGGCAGAGACCATTTGTCCTTTTTTAAAAAAAAATATCAGTGTCATTTTTCAAATAGCTCCCTTATCCCTACCCTTCCTGCCACTGCCAGTCAAGCACATTCTCTGAAGACACTGTATGCAGAACAGGGTACTAAGAGCCAAACAGGGAGACTGAAGAGTGAAAAAGAATACTGGAGTTGATCAAAATGAGGAAACTTTGCTTAGGCATGGTTTCAATCCCCTCTGGTCATCTGAGTAGATATTCTAAGCATACTGTTTGAATTGGGGTTCACCATGAGCTACATTTTTAAAAGTCTGCTTTTCCAGTATTATCATGCCCAGCTAGAGTTACTTATTTCATTCCGGCTCAGTAGGAATCCACAGGCTGCATAAAAATACATTAAGAAATATTTATAAGATGGCAAACAGGACCAAATGTATGGGAAAGAATAATATTGTGCATTGCTCATTACAAACATGATTATTTTGTGTATGTAACGGATGTGTTGTTAAGGCACAGTGGGTTGTTTGAAGTTTACAAGTTTGTTATGGATTGATTTATTCATGAAATGCTTTGTTTCTATGACAACTTTATTGGTTTGCCTGTGGTCTAAATACATATAGGCATGGCAGGAATTCCACGGTACAAAACAAATTACACACTCCCCCCTGAATCACTTGCTGCCTTTAGGGAGTGTAGCAAAAGGATTTCCAACCAGGGCAGACATCACCATACACAGGGCCAGCATTAGAGAGATCACATAATAAAAGGGAAAAAGCTTTTAAAAAAGAACAACTTAAAAGTCTCCAACGGCCTCCAACTCTGTAATATAAGGAAAGATGGAAATGAGCAATGAAATGCCCAACATAAGAGAAATACAATCTACCCACAATGCATGAGGTTTTTATTTAAGAAAAAACACTGATCAAAGACCCATATTTCCTCTATAAATAATACCCCTTGAAGGATACCATTAATATTCACAACAGTTGTGTAACTACAAAAGAAGCTGAGAATTGTTGTTTAGAGAAAATCATAATGGGTTTTTGGAAGATAAAAGGAAAAGGTGGAAGAGAAGAAAGGGAAAGAAAAAGAAAGATATTTACTGCAGACCAAGGATAATCAAGGAAGGAATGACTCTTATCCAGTGAAACTTAAGTCAGGGAAATCATGCCTGAGGAGACTTAGACATTTTGAAAGCTGGAAAAGAGAGACTAGAATTGAAATACTGTTCCTCATATTACCCCAGAAATGCATTCCTATGTATACATCAGAGAAAAAAAATTAAAACTAGGAAGATTATTTAGAATAAAATTGTTGCTCTTCATAAATTCAAAGAATACTATGTTACAAGAGGAAATGTATATAGTCCTATATATAGTAAAATAGTGTGAATTTTGATTAAAAATTTACATGAAGCAAGATGCATTTTCTCAAAATCATCACTTCATATTTTTGTGAAAGCTACTTTAAATTTTCTGCTCTTATTTTCATTTCCACAGATATTGTTTTGTGCTGGTAAATGAAGATTAACTTTGAGGTGTGTGACTGCCTAAACAATCCTCTCTTGGAATCAGTTCCTCTCCCCATTTGTTTCCTAAGGGGCTGTATTAGACAACCTTACATCCACCACTTGACTCTGCCATCATGGCTGCTACAGATTAAGTCAGATTTGAACAGCAGTCAGTGGTAAAAATTCAACCAATATGAGTGCCTTGATTTTTGTGGCAGCAAAACAATTCTGTATACATTTTATATATTACACAGGGCATAATAGTCTTTGTTTATTGTATCTGATAGTGTCTAAGCAATTTGGTAGATGAAACACCCTAGAAACCATCTCTTTCTAAAAATTAGAACATATGTATATTTATATTGTCATTTACACAAACTGTATTTGTGTGATTGAATCAGGAATGTTTACATACAATAATTGAACTTTCCATATTTTGACTTTAGGCTTCAGAGTATTTGCTGTGATACTATGAGAAGCTTGTACAACAGAGTCATACTCCCACAAAGTATTAAGAGATTGCCACTTATATGCCAGTACGTTTTTCTTGAATTCAAAGCCTTCTCGAATTTGAAAAGAAATCAGTAAACACACTGACTGCACCCCATCAAAATCAGTTTCACAATTTGACTCAAGAACACACACACACACACACACACACACACACACACACACACACACACAAATTGAGTAGACTCCTAGGTGAACTGAATACTGAATTTTTCTTGGGGAAATTAAAGTGGCATGATCAATCAGTTATTCACGTATTCTTTTAATAAATTGTCTGAGGTTCTGCCATATTTACACACTTTTCCCTACCTTGTAGATTACCCATCCTTGGGTAAGCCAGGCAGCAAATAAGTAAATAAATCAATAAGATCCTGACAAATGGTGATAAGTGCTATGTGGGAAACCAATGTGGAGCTGAGACCGGTAAAAATAGAGAGAGGGGAGAGACATTACTTTAGATAGAAAAATTGGGCAGTGATTTTTAAGCTGGGGCTTGGAGGTTAAGAAGGTTTGCCATGGAGGGTAAGGGGGTGGGAAGAGGGAGGAACATGTTAAAACAGAGGGAAACAGTGGCTTAAAAAAAAAAGTCTTGGAGCAAAAAGGAGCTTGGTATGTTTGAGAATAATAATAGTGATATTCAGAACTAATACTGTTCCAAGGGCTTCACTTCTTTTATGTCATTTAACTTAGAAAAGGCCAGTGTGTCTAGCACATGGAAAGTTCTTAATATATGTTACTTTAATAAACAGATTTTAAAAATAACTGTGTACATCCTACAGAAGTCTAATTATTTATCCATGCGACTCAAAATACAGGATTGGAAAGGGACCTGGTATGTGAATACTGAAAAAGATACTCAAGGTGTTAGCTAGACTTATCATGGTGATCCTTTTGCAATTTATGCAAATAACGAATCATAATATCATACACCTGAAACTAATATAATGTCACATGTCAATAATATCTCAATAGAAAAAAAGAAGGAAAAGATACTCAGATCACACTGACATGCACCCCTGCTATTTAAAAAATAGCACTACTCTAAGCAAGGAGTCTATTTTCAAGGTGCAGCTTCTGGAATATGTATCTTTTACTTCATTTTACAACAAGGAAATTTATCTGGATAAAAGACCACAGCATAGCACAACTCCAGGGGGCACCATTCACATCAGCTTCTTTGTGAATGGTGCCCCCTGGAATTTTGTAATGCAGTGGTCTTGCTGATTAAGCTGTATTTCCACAGAGGTCACTGGGATACAAAGTAGATGTGTCTGGCTTACCTAATTGCACTTACCTCTGAAGATAAAAAAGAAGAGAGAAGAAAAGTTGAATCTCCTTAGAAGAGGCTCACAGAGAATCCTTCTGGGGAACACATACCATATGAACATTTTATCTCAACACTTTAGTGCCTGAACCATTTTGCTAATTTGACATGGGAAGCGCTAATAAGATAAAAAGCTCAGGCGTCCTTATCCCATTAGCACTTCCTCTATAGTTTTTCTGACCCACATTCTGACCTGATCTCTCCCATATTCCCCATGGCTTGTATTGTACTGATTAAAACCTTCATCCTTTTGAAAAGATGTTGGGGAATTGACTGGATTTAACTAAAATTTCCAGCTTAAATTACTGTGTGAGTTTTAGCTGATCAGAATCCATTTAGCATAGGCGGCAGTGGCCAAGTCAGGGGATAGACGACAGAGTAGAGAAAGGGTATAAACAGAAGGAGCCAGTTAATAGGCAATTAAAGCTTCACTGCCTTCCCACCACCACAAAGCTCCTTATCTAGACTCACAAACGCAAGGAAGAAAGCCAGCCAGTTGAAAATCGCTGTTTATTTTGCTTAGCCGTTTTCAGAGTTTTCTTTCTGTTTTGTTTTTGTTTTTGTTTTTCAGATTCATCTGCATTCATCTGGAACTCTTATTTCAGACCCCTAGCCTCATCTCTCACTGAACTTTTTTAGAATTTCCCTTTATTCAAAACATTTCCATTTCTCTATATTGCATGCATGCCAGTGTATTTTACAGATAACTAATGAAGGGATATGGTTGTATTCATCCCTATCACTCTAAGTGAGACATAATCTGTCTTTGCTCTTCCCCCTGCCAGGATACATATCCAGGCTTCAGTTATTTCCTGTTTTAATTACCACAACCACCTACCTCTTGGCCTTTGTTTCCCACCTTCTCTCCTTCTTGTTCTGTTTAAATCATTCCTGCCAAGTCAATTTTCCTTTCACGCTTGGGACCATGTCGGTGTATTCCTTGGATCTTGACGCAAGCTTCTTTAATATTTATGCCTCAACTTTGGACTCTGTCAGCTTCAAGATTCCTTTATTCTACTAGCACCTTGTTTTCTACCTCTCCATTCAACTTAGGCATTAGTTCCTCAGTACCCAGTCTTGTCTTTCTTCCTGTTCCCCAATTTGATGGTATCTTACATAGGTAGGAGGCCTGTCCACCCTTATTCTTTTTGTCAAGTGGAATACAGTACCACTTTATAGGAGACCTAGGGACCATCTGGCATGAGTGTTCATTTCACTGAGGAGCAAACAGGCACAGGAAGCTCAGGTAGCTGGTTCACGGTCATCCTAGAGCAGCTGCAGCAGAGGTAGCATCCATGCAGCAAAGGCCAAGGTAGAATCTAGGTCTCCTGATTCCCCCTTGTGACTCTTCCTCCTCACCAGTGGTTCCTAATGTTTCCAAGCATGAGAACCCCTTCTTGATGTTACCATTTTTTTTTAATTTTTTTTTTATTTTTAATTTTTTTTTAACGTTTATTTATTTTTGAGACAGAGAGAGACAGAGCATGAACGGGGGAGGGTCAGAGAGAGGGAGACACAGAATCTGAAACAGGCTCCAGGCTCTGAGCTGTCAGCACAGAGCCTGACGCGGGGCTCGAACTCACGGACCGCGAGATCATGACCTGAGCCGAAGTCGGCCGCTTAACTGACTGAGCCACCCAGGCGCCCCAGATGTTACCATTTTTAAAAAGAGACTTCTGGTTAGATATGGTAGCTTGAGAACATTTGTCTATCTATTTTTCCTAATAAAAATCTATCTGAAATTATTATAAAGAATATAAACATGTAAGTCCAGAATACCTAGTTTAGAAAAAGAAGGTATCAATGAATGACAGAATTTCACCAAATTCTGGAAAATAGAGACTGGTTTGAAGGATAATTACTGATAAGAACAGTTAGCTTTCTAAGCAACTAAGTAATAGATATTGTTTTAATAAAAAAATTATATTAAAAGAAAAACGCACTATTTTTAAATAGAGAAGTTCTGTATAGAAAAAATCACACTTTTAATTTTGAGTGATTACATGCTCAAAAGGTTAGTTCAAATTCAGGAATATTTCAAAATAAATTTCTAATTTCTCAATTAAATAGGATCTGACTATATGGGAAACAGTGTATGTGTATGAAATGTAATTCTGTCAATATATGGATACTGTTTGATACCCAAATGGTTGACCAGACTGACTGCAATAACTTGTTTAACTATTGCATTTCAGGCACCATATCTCCAGACTCCTCTGTCAATCTGGTAGACAGCCTCACAACTAATTATTGAATCCAGTCAGGATTAGAAAGCACCAGAAGAAAACCAGATTCTTATTGGAAAACCAGGATACTTCCGTGGAAGAAGACAGCATTTCTTTGTAGGACCCAGTACAAGTAGAAGATTCAGTTGGGTTAGAGGAGATCTGAGCATTCGAGGAAGAATTAGAAGAAGAAAAGGAACCAGTGAGCAGAGAGAGTATTTGCCTCTCAAAAGAGTAGATAGAGTTCAATAACAAAACAATGTATTTTAACAAGGCAAAAGGCTCACCAAAGTCATATTTAGGGGATCTCCATTTCCTGTTTTTAAATAATTCAAATAACTCAATTTTTTCCCTCTATTCATGTATATAATAATAATTTGAGTTATTTAGGTAATTCCAGAATTTTTTTTTTCCAGAATAAATTAGATAGCTGTCTCCATCCTACAATCAGTTATGAGAGAGAACGACAAGCCTGTGTCCACAGTAAATAACACTGTAGGCAGTATTCCTATTTTCTCCTACAGTTTCAGTCCGGCCCAGACTTTTTCTATACCCAGTATATAAGAGACTAGACTGGTCTAGCCAACCAGCTCTAGTTCTAGCTCATCCAACTCATGCTTTTGGAATCCTCGTATTTTCATTGTCTTTGTAATATTAGGTCTCTCTTGATAGCTTTCAGATCTTGGAAGTTTTTTTAGTTTAAGAATATTGACTAAAATGGCTTAAATTTGTATTTTTTATAAAATAAAACATTTTTCATAAGAAAAAGGCCTCTCTAATATGGAATGTCTTTATATACCTTGTCTCTGATGCAACCCTGAGTTATTATTACTCTCAACTTCTTTGAAAGCACATTCCTCTCTTTCCCCCTTTCCCTCTCCCTGTCTGTCTCATCTCTATTTCTCACTGTCTTAATTTTCTGGCTCTCAAATTTCAACATTAGGTATGAAGGGTGAGATCATGTTGGAATTTTGAATTTTTCTTCACATTGGTGACTACACCCATCTTAATCAGCAGCCTTCTAATGAGCAAACTGAGTTCTATGTAAGTGTAACTAACAAGGAAGAAAATAAGTACACCCAAACTCTTATTTGTTAGATTTTAAGAAATAAGTTGTTTACAATCAGACCAGTAGGTAAAAGGAGGCCACTTGAAGAACCAACTCAGTGAGCCAAATTTAAAGAAACAGAATTTTAGGGGCGCCTAGGTAGCTCAGTCAGTTAAGCATCTGACTCTTGGTTTCAGCTCAGGTCATGATCTCACTGTTCATGAGATCAAGCCCTGCATCAGGCTCTGCATTAAGCATGGAGCCTGCTTGAGACTCCTCTCTCCCTCTCTCTGCCCTTCCTCTGTTCTCATGGGCTCTCTCTTTCCCTCTCTCAAAAATAAATAAATAACCCTAAAAAAAGAAACAAAATTTTTAGGAAAAGTTCTCTTTCGGCAAATATTTTCTCCTTATGGATGATAACTGCCAACAAAAAAATAAAGATGAGTATTATGGAGCAGAAGGCAATTATGGGCACAGCAGTTAGTATTATACTATAGTAATGGCTCCACTTTCTGGAAAGAAAAAGAAAAAAAAAGGATTTTGGAAATACTTTACTATTTCTTTTTTTTATCAGTCAAAACTGGCTATGGTAACAAAAAGAAGAAACAAAATAAATGAGTTCTTTTTCATGCCACAAGTCCAGTGTGGGTCTGTGGATTGGGGTTGGAGGACACAGGTTCCACTCAGGGACCCATCCAGACTGATGAAGTCTAATCTAATACACACCGCAATGCTCTCTTCAGCAGGGAGAAGGATGCACACTGGCCAGGAAGATTCTTCCTAGAAATGACACATCATGCTCCTACTCAGTAGTATTCTAGAAAATGTTCATCAGCCAGATTTTTGAGAAAAAAAAACCCACTAGTATGTACTGTTTGCAAATACCTGAGTATAAATGCTCCCATTGTGATTGATTTCAAGTCATGAACATGATCACTATGGAATAAAGAAGAAATACATACCATCATACAGCATTTTCACCATATAGATAATAGAAATACCCTCAAAAACACGAGAGTAAAATATAGTGAAATAATGCTTTTGAGTATTTAATATATTTGTTTTAAAATTTTTTTAATGTTTTTATTTATTTTTGACACAGAGAGAGACAGAGCACGAGCAGGGGACGGACAGAGAGAGAGGGAGACACAGAATCGGAAGTAGGCTCCAGGCTCCGAGCTGTCAGCACAGAGCCCTACGTGAGGCTCGAACTCACAGACTGTGAGATCATGACCTAAGCTGAAGTCAGACGCTCAACCGACTGAGCCACCCAGGCACCGCATGTTTTAAATTTATATAGTTTAGTTGATGCTTTTGAGTATTTATTATCTCTGTTTTAAATACAAATCATTTCTCAGTTTATATCATTTAGTCGTTAATAATGGCTACTTTCAATTATAGGCTCACCAAATTTGTGCTGATGGGAGTTGGTATAACCTTCAGGATACCACTGGGTCCACTTCACTGGAGAAAGCAAGTGCAGCTACTCCTAGAATGCAATCCTGCCTTGCACGTAGAATGAATACTTCAGTTTCCATGGAAGCCTTGACAACCAATTTTAAATCATATTTATTTTTCAAAATTCTAGTGAGAAATTGAAGACAGGTTAATTAGACTTAGGCAGAAGAGCAGATATTTTAGGATTACTCAGTGAATGGCTCAGTTAGCTAACACTAATCTATCAGCTACTTGAGGACCAGGAGTAGATTTATTCATCTTTGAACTCAGTCTCTAGTGCAATACCTGGCATGCATAGGTTCTCAATAAGTATTTGTGTGAATGAACTAAAGTTAGCAGTATATACTATTTTCCGATTCGTGTTTAATCTATTCTATATGCAGTAAAGTTGCTAAAATATCAGTATGCTGATTCATTATTAAGATGCTAAATTACTGGGGCTCCTGGGTGGCTCAGTCGGTTGAGTGTCCGACTTCAGCTCAGGTCATGATCTCCCTGTTTGTGAGTTTGAGCCCCGCATCGGGCTCTGTGCTGACAGCTCAGAGCCTGGAGCCTGCTTCAGATTCTGTGTCTCCCTCTCTCTCTGCCCCTCCCCCACTTGCACTCTGTCTCTGTCTCTCTCTCAAAAATAAATAAACATAAAAAGTTGAAAAGAATAAAAAATAAAAGATACACTAAATTATTTGGGTGCTTTGGTGGCTCAGTCAGTTAAATGTTCGACTTCGGCTCAGGTCATCATCTCGTTGTTCGTAAGTTGGAGCCCTGCATTGGGCTCTGTGCTGACAGCTCAGAGCCTGGAGCCTGCTTCAGATTCTGTGTCTCCCTCTCTCTCTCTGCCCCTCCTCTGCTTGCCCTCAGTCTCTCTCTCTCACAAAAATACACTAAAAAAAATTTTTTTAAAGATGCTAAGTTATTACATGCTATGAGTACTTTAGAATGAAGGAACAATTTCTTTGGCCCTTTAATCTATGAGAAGACTTATTTTTATTATTATCAATCCTAGATATTGCAGTTATAATGGGTGGGAATGTTTCTTGTCTTCCTGTGATTGTAAAAGTAAATGCTTTTCCATCTAATCTAAGCACAGACCTGGTGCATGCATTTGCTAAAGTAACAGTGGCATTGAGTATAACTTTGGTTTGCTTTTAACCTGTGCTGCATTCACTTTCCTAACGTATTGTCTAAAGTTGCCATAGATTGTTGACAGAAGGATCATTTGTCTAAAGATCTAGGGGCTTTTTTTCATCAGTGATGCCTTTTAAAGGCTATGAAATCTGACATCGATTCACTGAAATGACATTTTAGCGAAATGGTGTGTTTTTCTTTAATCGTCTTAGATGCAACAATTTCTGCCTGTGGAGTCAACAGGACTCAAATTGTAATAGTTAGTTAATTGAAAGTGTTTTCTTTTTTAGACTAAGATAACTTCTTCCTTAAAAAAATAATATAGAAAAGAAAACACTCATTCAAAATATGTTTTTATATTTGATAACTAGTTATTTGGTCTATTTTAAAATCAGTTACTTATTAAATATGTTGCTCTTTTTCAAAACAATTTTTTCTTCCTTTCCTTGCTTCCTCCCTCCCTCCCTTCCTCTCTCCTTCTTTCTTTCCTCCCCTCCTTCTTTTCTTTTACTTTTATTTCTATCATGCACAGATTTTGCTAGCATACTGGTGTTACAAAGTTTCTGAACTTCTAGGAATACAACAGGCCCATGAACCTGAGCCTACTCTTCCTGCACTTCTAGTAAGAGCCCAATTTTCTTTAAAATCTTTAAAGCATTATTTTCACAGGGCATTTTTTTTCTACAAATAAAGATGTACTTGTTCCCCTCAACACCCAGTAATTTTTCAGAAGCAAAGCAATTTGCTACAAATGAAAACAAGTATTTTGTTATATGTGGCAATCAGGATTCAGCAAGAGAAGTAAAATCACCAGGGAATATATATGTATCTCTCACATATCTTTACATATAAAGGGAAGTGTAATAGAGATTTAACCTTACACAATTGTGAGAGCTGGTCCAGTATTCTCCATAAGGCTGTCTTTGTGTCTGATGTTAGGGCTTCAAGTCCACAGGTCAAGCAGTCATGAAGGGAAGAAGGGTGCAACATTCGAAATCAGACATTAACATGAAACCCTCAAGAAGAGAGTGAAACCTTCCATTTCTTGTTACCTTTGACTTTGACAGTAGCGGTGACCTGCAGAAGCCAGGGCCCTGTGTCATATTGTTACAGACTTGGCCCATGGTTGCAGAAGCTGAAGATGGATCTAGAGGCAAGTTGAGCAGTTACAGGCCCCTGCCTCAGGCCAAGAAGGTGAGTCAGCAGGTTAGGGATAGCATATGAGCTATAAAATGGCTGCTGCTTCGTTTCTGTCTTCCAAATCTAACAAGAGTCTTTCTGTGGACTACCCTCACTAGAAACACACACAAAGGAGAACCTGGGGCAGCCAAGCTGATACATGACAAAGCCACAACAGTTAGCAAATGAGTCATTCTGTAGTCTCACTTTGCTCAACCCCACATCCAATCTAACACAACTTCTATCAGTTCTACCTCCAAAACATATTCTGAATTCGTCTTTTTCTTTCCATCTCCATTTCCACTTTCTAAAACAAGCCACCATTTTCTCCCACTTGGAGTCCTGCAAACAGTTTTATTGTTCTGCCTTCATTAGCTCTTACACGTCCCCAACTATTCTCTAAAATGTAGCCAGACAAAGCTGGACATGCCTCTGCCCTCTTTAAAACCTATCAAACCTTCTTTTTATCCATAAAATAAAATCCACATTTCATGGCAACAACAATGCCTAACATGCCACATGACCTCACTCAGGCTTCATCTCAGGTCATTTCCTCCTTGTTCAGTAAGCTCTGGTCACACCAGTTTTCTCTTGCTTCATTCCTTAAACCCTCTAAGCATGTTCCCACTTGAGGCCTTGGCACATACAATTCACTTTGCCAGTAATTGAATTCTCTCAGATTTTCATTATTCTGTCTTTTAGTCCTTCAGAAATGACACATTCTCAGAGTAGTGTTCGCTGAACACACAATTATAAATAAGTACTACCTTCCAATGCTTCAAATGTTTTTTTTCATAACATTATGTGTTTTTTCACTCATAATATTATTATAATCTGTAATTCTAAAGTAATTTGTATCTACTTTTTAAATATCTGCCCCTGCTTTCTCCCATAAGACTATACATTTTTATAAGGACAGGAGTCACAATTTTTGTTCCCATTATATACCTAGAATCTAACTCAGTACCTGGAAGTAAGTAGTCAATAAATGTGCGCAGCATCCATGAATGAGTGTGACATTCCTAAACTGAACGAATTTATACCAAATAATTAGCTTAATTTCACATGGAAAAAAATAGAGAGGAGATATATTTAAAATTATAATAGGAATAGCAGAG
Source organism: Panthera tigris (assembly GCF_018350195.1). Classification (NCBI taxonomy): domain Eukaryota; kingdom Metazoa; phylum Chordata; class Mammalia; order Carnivora; family Felidae; genus Panthera; species Panthera tigris. Next base: position 83,193,102 of record NC_056667.1, on the reverse strand, counting down.
ATTTCAGAGATTTATGGCATATCCACTAAATGATTGTTATGTAATCATTAAAATAATGACTTTTATAAAAAAATCATATGGAAATAGTGAAACTACTTATGAAATAGTGTTAAATTTAAAACAAAGGTAAAATATATTTAATATGATTCTGACTAGGTTGTAAAAAGATATATGAGAAAGCAAGGGAAAAGAAATGTATCAATATGCTAGTATTGCTTTATTGGAATCATAAAATTATGATATTTTCTCTTGTTTTCTACATTTTTTATAAGAATAAAAGGCAAAATAGAAATGTCTAATATTTTTTATGTCATCAGTTTATGGAATAGTTTCACAAATATTATTTTATTTTATTTTATTTTATTTTATTTTATTTTATTTTATTTTATTTTATTTATTTTGAAAGAGAGAGAGCATGTGCATGCAGGGGAGGAGCAGAGAGAGAGGGGGAGAGAGAGAATCCCAAGCAGGCTTTGCACTGTCAGCACAGAGCTCAATGTGTGGCTCAAATCCATGAACCGTGAGATCATGACTTGAGCCGAAATCAAGAGTCAGATGCTTAACTGACTGAGCCACTCCAGCATTCCTCACAAATACTATTTAAAATTTTTTTTATGTTTATTTATTTTTGAGAGACAGAGACAGAGTGTGAGTAGGGGAGGGTCAGAGAGAGAGGGAGACACAGAATCAGAAGCAGCTCCAGGCTCTGAGCCATCAGCACAGAGCCGGACACGGGACTCGAACCCAGGAACTGTGAGATCACGACGTGAGCCGAAGTAGAACGCTTAACTGACTGAGCCACCCAGGTGCCCCTATTATTTTAAATAATACTCAATAATCCTATAATATGTCTGGAACTATACACGAAATCTCCATTTTACAATCAAGAAACTCAAGATGAGAGCTTGTTAGTTGCCAAAGTCATGCAATGGCAGTGGGAGAGCCCACACTTTAACCAAACTGGATTCCTGTGTTTGCAATTCCAAAGCCCTATTTTACCCCTCTGCTTTCTAGACAATGCCATACAATACAGTGGAACACTGAAAGCCAAGGGCTGGCATAAGAATGGCAGTTATGGTGCCACTTCCCACATCTGCACTACAGAAGAAACTACTGATCCATTGTGGTACTCTTTCCTGCGGAACCCAGAAATAACTTCAGAATCCTTCCTAACAAAACTCCAGCAATCACTACTGATGTGATATGTGATCATTACTGAGAATTCAAATCCATCTAAAAAAGAAGGAAACAAAAGCAGTGCAAGTGGATAGAAGAGTACGACTAAGGCCGAAAAATAGGGTCACATTTGTTGGAAATGAAAACAAGTAAACTTAGTGACCAAGAGATTTAAGAAATAATCATTCGGACTCTACAGAGATAATGGGAATAATAATCAAATGGTATTGGAATACTGAATGCAATAGTTGAGATGTTCTCAGGAGTGGGAAAGATATTAACAGCTATAAATTATGTAAAATGGGAAACCTATGTTAAATATTGTATGTCATACGTGTTAAAGTTGAGACAGATAGAAAATCAGTGATAAGAAAAATAAGCGCTACAGAATATGGTGAAGTTCAGGAAATGGAGAACTCGTCGTGATAATCTGAAAAGCTTTCATAAGGGTATACTAGAACTTGAGGAAGACCCTGAAAGAGAAACATTATTCCAATAGGAAATAAGAAAAAAAAGAAAGACATTCCAGGTGAAGGAAGTGGCATGTAGTATGTCTAGTGTGAATTCCACTCTGTAAAGTTAAAATAAATAAGATACTCTTAGAATAATGAAAACTCTAGATCTTACAATCATAGAATTTAAGACTGAGGAGGAATTTCATGCCCTATGATCGTTATCCTTGATCCCATCTCCTGATATTATGAAGGAGTCTGAAAATCAGAGAGATTGCATTATTTGACAGTGATTGTATGCCAGTCAGAAACCAAGTAAATAATATAATCCACTTCTCTTAACTCCTACTCTAATGCCTTGTCCACTTTCCTACGTGACTTTCAGTTTAGCTGGACACAAAGAATGGCAGGAGAAGGAGTAGCACTTGCTGAAGCAGATAAAGAGTTTGACTTTTGTTCTTTAACTAATGGAGAACCACTGAATATTTTAGAGCACCACAGTGATACGATGAAAATTTTATGTTAGATTATTCTGAAAGTGGTATTCTGGCATTTAAGGGTCAGGGAGAGTCCTCTGAAGATTTTGTAATCGTCCAGGTCTGAAACGGTATTTGCCTTAACTAGGGTGGAAGTTGCAAATGTTGAAAAAAGAGCAGATAAAATACAAGAAATACATCTATAAGCCCTGTAATACTTGGGAATTAGTTGGATATTAGAAATCAAGAGAAGCGGGAATTCAAATTCAAGTTAAAAAAATATACACTAGTGAATATATAAATATATATGTGTTAGTATGCTATGGGATCAAAAGTAGCAAGAATCTATTTGGTTATGAATGGTCAGGAAGATGGTGAATTTGTTTTTGACATATTTTGATTGGGATAAATTTGCCACACTCAGTATGAAATGTGGGCTAGGTTAAAAGAATAACAAGGATGAAGACAGATTTGAGATGAAATGAGCTCTTAGCTAAAGTAGAATCTAGAAGACAGTATTAGTAGACCACTGAAAGTGCCTTGAAGAAAAGTACTTTGAAAGAGTAAGGGGGCTTCTAAAGTAGAAAAGCGCAAATTCTATAAGCATTTGGAAGCTCAATAAAAATTTGATTTATTTTTCAGCACCTTACTGGGGTAGAGAAAACTATATTAGTTTGAGGTAAAATGACAACATTAGAAGGCTCTGCTCTTCATACAGACATTTTACAACTCCAAATGTCTCTTCCATCTGTCACAAAAGTGGGTGGAACATACTGTACCATCTTAGGAATTCGAGGGCATTTATATAAAAAGTAGTTGGGCAAATGGCAATTTCTATCACAGCAGAAACATATGTAAAATTGTATAGTATTCTGGGAGGCTTACAAGATTTTTCCTTAGAATAAATTTGCTAGAGCAGAGGTCACAAATCTGAATGCAGCATAGAAGTTTCTAAGTCATATTTACTGAAAGGATACAAACCCTTTATTGTATTTTGATCCAGAGGAATGGAGAAGGAGTTGGCAGCAAGAAAGGGGGAAAGACCAGAAAAATCTGTTTTCAGTGTGAAAGTTTTGGAACTGAGGTGGAAAAAATAATTTAGTTTTGCCTCTCTTAGAGGGTGTGTGAGGTACAGGAAGCCCCAGATTCAGTACATTGGCTCAGGGCAGATGGGACCCTGATACTGGGAGATCTGTCCAGTCTCTCTCTTTATATTCCCAAGGGATGGAGTAGTTGATGGACTTCTATTCTTTCCTTAAACCTAGAGTTTCTATTCAGTCTTTCACTAGCATTGAATTTACCTTAAATTTCCAGTGAAAGGTAGATCAGTATATGTGAGGAGAAAATAGGGGGGGAAAAAAGGAAACATTTTATTTCTGGTATATATTTCTTTTTGATTAATATTTGGTAATTTATAATTTTATATATACTTCTCCCTCTTTTGTTGTAATTCCTCCTAAGTTTTAAAAAGTATTTCTTTGGCCTGGGTGGCTCAGCTGGTTAAGTGTCCAACTTTGGCTCAGGTCATGATCTCATGGTCTGTGAGTTTGAGTCCCATGTTGGGCTCTGTGCTGACAGCTCAGATCCTGGAGTCTGCTTTGGATTCTTTGTCTCTCTCTCTCTCTCTCTCTCTCCCTCCCTCCCTCTCTCTCTCTCTCTCTGTGTCCCTCCCTTGCTCACATTCTGTCTCTCTCTTTCCCAAAAGTAAACATTAAAAAATTTTTAAAAATTATTTCTTATGGGCTATTTTTTTTAAAATAAATTTAGCTAGTTTGACCCACTTTTAAGTCAAGTTCTCCTTTTCTTTTTCTCTGGAAACTAAAATTAGATGTTTGGATTTCTGTTTAATAAACACAAATATTCAGAAATGTGGTTTGTACATGAGCAACAACTTCTGTTTGGTAATTGGCATTTTTCCTCTTTCTGGTGAATCACATTTGTACAGCTGAATTTAGAAATGCTTTACTAGAAATACTGCCAACCTTAATATTATACTTTTTAATATTTTAAAAAAGCCACTGATTTAAAATAGTAGAAAGAAAAAGTTGTGGCAACTAAAAATGACACTAAGGTGATATATCTGGAATCGCCTCACTTTGTCTCTTAAACAGATAGTAAAATGACATTTGGGTCAGAGAGGCCTCATTCACATTTGATAACCTCTAGCTCTTAAAGGGTGCTCTAAATGCATTTCCATTTATTTCTGATGGAATGGTGACCATATACTAGGGGTTCAATAAATATTTTTAGAATAAAAAAGGGAGAAGAGAATCATATATATATATGCACACTTTTTAAAGTGGAAATATACAGATTGCGTTTTCCTTTTAAAGACAAGAAACTCAAGAAATTAAAATGAAAGCTTTGTCAGGTGTAAACCTCATAATGAAATGTGTAGCTTGATGCCAAGTCCAATATGCTGCCAAATCACTTATCTGTGTTGGCAACTCTGTTTTTTTTTTTTCTAATAAGAAAACACCTTTTTTAAAGTTTCCTTTTCTTCATCCACTTGTCCTGAAAATGAAATCTGGAGGATTGATGAGTGACTGACAGCTCTGGGGTAACCTAGAAAGCTCAGACTTGCACTTGTGTCTTATCACATCCTCAAAGCACCACAACCTGCCATGTAACCACATCGCCACAGTTGGCCACAGTACAGGCTCACTGCTCAGCTCTAGTAGCAGGTGGCTGTTAACTGAAACCAAAGGCTGACATTATCGTTACAATTGTGCCTTGATCCTGTGCCTACGAATACAAGATACAGTGATTGTGTATGTGGGTTGTGGAAAGGTATTTCTGGGGCTTAGAATCACATTTACAGTTCATGTAGTTTATGTATTTATAAGCACTAGTATGTGCAAACTTTGTTATGTGTGCGTATCTATCTATATATAGATAGACATAGATTTTTTTTAACTAAGAAAAAAGGTTTTACACATTTTTTTCTCCTTACATTACAGCTGTCAATTTGGTTTCAAATGCCAGGTTGGTGTCTATGTCTGGTATTTTGCCATTTTACAGCAACAGCCATAAAATGAGCTTTCAGATTCTCACACAGGGAGGGTCTCAGATCTCTGGGGACATTACGTCCACGATTCTTTTGCGCTGCCTATAAAATATAGACCTAGTAATTCAGCAACTGTGGAGCTGTCATCAACAAGAGAGGGAGAGGGAGACCTAGAAGGAAGGGAAATGAATATTCATATGACAAATGCCGCCTAGAGAAGCCGGGAAAATAACTGATAAACCAATATATTTGGCTGAGGTATTTCACACGATTAAAAGAAAATATATTAAAATATGGATGGGTGGAAGGCATTTCAGGAGGAACTAGTCACCAGATGGTAAGTAATTCTAGAGATCTTTTTTCTTTGTGTCTATGACTTAGAAAATGGTCATACTGAAATGACCTATGAGAAGGATACTTTCTTAGAGGATTCTCAAGTAAAGAATAAGTTCACGTTGATGCCACAGAAAAGGTTAAGGAACACATTTGATTTTTTATCCAAGGTACCAAATTCTTTGAAATTCAGGACATAGATCTATTTCTGTGAAAAAGTCAGCCACATTTATTGTTTATGGAGGGAAATAGCATGATACAAGAGACGTAAACTAAGACTATACCTAGTGTTTCCAGAAGCTTGTTTTCCACAGAGAGTTTTGGCCCAAGGCATTTTAAAATTAACTGACTGGGTCAAGGGAAAGGTACCTTTATAGCCTGCACTGGCTAAAACTGGTCATAAACATGTCCGTGATGGCATAATAAACTTTCATTCAAAGCCACTAGGCCAAGTAACTAGATTGTGAAAGTTACATTATACTCAGGTCTAGAGTTTAGAAGCAAACAACACACTGTGGACTTTATTTCCCAGAGAGATTATCAACTTTGGATCCATATTAACTTGTGGAAGGTATGCATTACAGGATTCAAGGTTTCATATTATGCCAGTTTAGGGGAATCAAATCCTGTTCAACAATAGATTGGGAGCCCTTTCTAATAATTGTTAAAGGATTAGGAAATTACCCTACTGCCCTGATGCCTTTTACATGGAGGGTGCACAGAGCTTTGATGGCCCTAGATTTTTCGGGTGTGGCCATCAAACTAATACCTGTCCCATCTTTTTGATCCATCTAACATCTTCTATTAAGCCTCTAGCTTCTAGATATCAAACCAATCCATACTAGACTAGGAGCCTGGACCTTGTTCCTTTTCTCAATCTGGTATCTGCTTTTCATGTTTTTGCAGCTATTCAGGCACCAATGTGAGGCTGAAATCAGCCATCCATCAGAAGCCCAATTGTTGTGCCTGACTTTCCTCCTCAGATTGGCCTCTCCACTGGAGAACATCTCTCGCCTTGAATTTTGTCAAGTTTGCTATATGGGTCTTAGAACTGTTGACTTGGGACTACTGGTCCCTAGAAGGTTTATATGTCTGTTAAGAGTATTTTTTAAGTTCCTACTGAGAAAAGTATCAACTTTCTTCATCCAGTCACTGGGAACTTCCCAAACACTTTGGAGTCAGAGTCAGCCTAGCTATATCAAATTGAAAATCAGTTGAACTAAGTTTTGATCCTGACCCTAGTATCAACTGTATAATCTAAGGCAAGTTCCATAAAATTCTTGGGCTTCAACTTCCTCATCCATATAAATACTAAATTCTCAATGAGGTTCCTCCCCATTTTCAAAGTTCTTTGATTTTTGTGCTTATGTACCAATGGTTAAGATTAGTCATAAGAACTGAACTGTTAGAAAAGGGCCTATTTAAGTAGACCTTCCTTAGAGGTGAACAGAAACATCAAAGGAGGTTTCCTTTGAGTGTGTGTAGCCAAATAAATCCAAGCATGGCCTGAAATTTTTAGAAACATGATTACAGCCATCACTATCCTTTGTATTTGAAGAGAGTGCTACTGACAGTGATTGCTATGTTCTCTGGATGGGAAACTGGAATTATCTAAATGTGTTCAATAACCCTTTTCAAACACAGAGAAAGGTTAACCATATTTGCAGAGCTTATCACTGAAGGTAACTTCTGCCAACAGTATGAACTACCTCACCCTTCTATTACTGACCACCAAGTAAATCTGTCTAAAGCTATTGTTTGTAACTGCCCAAAGCTACTACATGATTGGAAATAGTTTTTTGTTGTGTCCCAAAGTGATTTGAAACCATTTTTATTAGAGACGTTACATTAATCTTATTACTAATGGCATTATCACTGTCAGTATTTAATTGTCTTGTTTTTGTTCACTGATAATTTTAAGCCTAGCCAAACCAAAGGTTTAAGCCTAAATAAGTAAGAAAATTGCTTGAAATAACCAGCTTCAAAGATACTACTGAAAAATCTCTCTATAACGTTTTTGGAATGATTAAAAAATTACGGAAATTTAGGTACTGAGTTCCAAACTCTTGTAGAATTAGCAACAGTTCTTCCACTTCCATAGACCCCACTACATCAAAATAATTTTAATATTCTCTTTTGTTTATATCAGTGGGTAAGGCATATGCACCAATTAAACCTGACGAACTCACTGGATCTTCATATGTGCTGTTTTGAGCAATGAGGACCTGGGCATCTGATAGAATAAGGAATTTCTTTCAACTTACACAGCTAAAAATGCTAGAGTTCTTATTCTAATAGAAGCCTAATTAATTCACAGTTTTAATTTTTCAGCCAGACTGTAATTTTGCCATTCATTTTTTCACTTACTCAATTATACAGTACTATTCAATTACAGGAACTCTACTAAGTTATGAGACTATGAAGATAAGCAGGACAGAATCCCTGCCCTTCAGGAGATAAAAGTCTAGAAGGAGAGACAGTCAGCAAAGCAATTTCCATCACAGTGTGGTGAGGGCTATGAAGGAGGGAGCTCCATGGAAGGAGAACACAACTCAGACAGGAGGGTTGAAGGATGACCAGCTGTCTTCAAAGATTGAGAAGACATTAGCATGGAGGAAGAAAAGGGAGGAAAAAAAAAGAATGGAGTCACAGAGGCCTTGCAGATCAGGCAAACAGTTCTGTATGAGAAGAGCAGTGGGTACAAGTTGGAATACTGACTTGGAAAGCCAGCCTAGGGTCAATCCCGACGAGTGTCTTATACAATGATGATCAATTTGGATGCTATTTGGAAGGCAATGATGAGATATTGATGGATTTTAATCGGTCATAACTGTATGGAAAATAGTTTTCAAGGGAAAGAGCTAAAAACAAGATAAGCTAAAAGCATACAGACACCAGATAATGAAATTTAGTGAAGGCAAGAGGTCTAAAGATTACAGAGTGGACACATTTCGCAGATGTCAAAAAGTTACAGCACATAGGATTTGGATACTGAGTGGATATTTATAAATGAAAAGGGATACCTGGACAGACACTTACGAACATTTTAGATTTCTGGTTAGCTATGGTACAACAGAGGGAGAAAAGAGCTGGTACCACATTCCGTTGTGAGCAAGTTACTCTTGAGGTATCCCAAAGTGATCTAAATCTTGGTAAACCTGAGAAACAAATCTACTCAAAGTATCTGAATGTTAGAGTCTGGCACAGACACATTTCTGGGAACTGTCAGGAGTAGATAAAAGAAAATCCAGGGAACTTATTAGTGAGAAAAGAGCCATGTACACAGTCCTGAGGAACAGGATTTGTGTTTGCTGGATAAAAGGGGGCTGCTAATGACAAGTAATGACAAGAGAGTACCTGCCTCTAACATTTGCAGAACAATACAGAATAAGTTTGTATAAGATCTTATACTTTCTCTTTCAATCCTTAGCTCCATCTGTGATTTGTGCATGTGTATGGATAGCAGACACCTCTGCCTGCAAATCCAAGTTCCATCAAAACCCGCTCCCCTACATATGCCACTGTTTTGCCACTCTTTGAGCCTAGAGGGAGTGCATTCTGGTAGGATGTCCCCCAGGGAGGACAGACACAGGGAAGAGGCCCAGTTTGGTCACAGCAACAGTCTCAGAGTCATCTGGCAAATAAAATATGGTGGCCCAAGTACCTAGAGTGGGATAAGTGGGTGGGAAAGAAGTTATGATAAGTGGATGTGTCCCTTTGGTCCTGATACTCTTCATCCCTGTTGAGAGGTAAACATTAAAAGACACAAAGAGTGGCCTCTAATGCTCAAAAGCAAAGGCAAGATGCCCCAGAAAGCCTGGTCTAGGGGTAGTATTGGGTCAAATAAGCAGAATGAAAACTCAGAAGTTTTTTTTGTTTTGTTTTGTTTTGCTTTTTTTTTTCTGCAGAGCAACAGAAAGAGATTTCAAGATATTAAAGTAAATTGCTACAGAGATGTCAAGTGTAAGATAAGGGTTAAAAGGTAAGAATGTCACGTGAAAGATGAAGTGTTCATCATTGTAAGATTATTTGATAATATTAAAATTCTTGTTCATTTTTTAGGTGTCATAATGATAATATGATTATTAAAAAGTGTTTATCTTTTAGGGATTCACACAAAAGTATTAATTATGTGCGACATGTTTTGGTGTATAGGATTTTGCTTTACAATAATCTGATTAGGCTAGTGGATGAGGTCATAGATGAAACAGGATTGTCTATATGTTGATAGGAGGAGAGCATTATATTATTCTCTTCACTTCTGGATGTTTTTAAGGCTCTTCATAATAAAAAAAAATAAGCGTTTGTGGAATTTGACAGCTATTAAAGTATTGGTTTCATCAACAGGAGAGAATGTTCTGAGTAGGGCTGGAGGTGAATATGAGACTGAAATCAGTTTCAGAAAGAATGAGAGAGTAACAAGTAGAGATGGCAAGGGTAAAAATGAATCTCTTCTGGTAAAAAGGAGGTGGAGTGATGGATAAATGGGAGCACAGAGTCAAAGGATGGATGGGTTAACTCGGGATACATTTATATGCTGAAGCTTGAAAGAGCCTAAAATGAGAAAGAGGTCAGGCAAGAGGTGACATCATGGCCCACCTCTTTTCCTGAGTAGAGTGCCTATTCTTAGCCATGTTGGCCCTTGCCTTCCCCAAGACCATTCAGCTACTTTCACTTCCTGGTGGGGCAGCAGTTTCAAAAGTGTGGATGGCAGAGCCAATCTTCCCTGGGCTAAATCCCTGCTCTCTCACTTGCTTTCTGTGGCATCCTCATTAAGTGTCAATCATCTCATTTGAAAAACAGCAATAATAGTACTTACCTCATATAGTTACCATGAGGATTAAATCAGTTAATACATAGGAAACCCTAGAAACAGTATCTAGAACCTGGTAAGTAATAGGTAAGCGCATTATTTTTGTTATTGACCACACTGCTCAGGACAGTAAATACTTTAACATTTTATCTCGGCCAGGATCATGTTACTAAGAAGTAGCCATACTGGCACGCCTGGGTGGCTCAGTCGGTTAAGCGTCCGACTTTGGCTCAGGTCATGATCTCGCGGTTTGTGAGTTCAAGCCCCACGTAGGGCTCTGTGCTGACAGCTCAGAGCCTGAAGCCTGCTTCAGATTCTGTGTCTCCCCCTCTCTCTGTTCCTCCCATGCTCATGCTCTGTCTCTATCTCTCAATAATAAATAAATGTTTAAAAAAAAAGAATTAGCCATACTTCACTAATTCTATGGTCCTTTGAGCCCTCCACACCAAAACTGCTCACTAAGTCATGTTGGCTCAGTCTGTATAGTTGTTTTTCTGCCAGAATTTCCCATTGATTAGTCTTCTCCTCCAAAAGAACTGGAGCTTGTTCTGTACTCCTACCCCTTTTCTGAGGCCCTGACAAGCTCATAAACTCCAACCCCTGAGGTTTCAATCCTGTTTCTAATGCCTGTGGTGCCTGGCTTGTTTCTCCACGGAATACAGTTACCCCCAGAAGTGACACTGAATTAAACAATGTCTGTTGGTTGCATTTTAATGTCCTGTCTTCTAGTATGTGTGTGTGTGTGTGTGTGTGTGTGTGTACGTGTGTATACGTGTATATACGTATACACACGTACACACACACACACACACACACATATTTCAGGAGAGAGACAGAGAGAGATGGGGGAAAACTCTCAAGGACAAAATCTGCCATAGTGGGACAAATGGAAAGATCCTTTTCTAGAATATGTGTCTTTACCCAACTGATGTATATATGACAAAAAACCAGAACAGTTCACAGGGTTGATATTTGACATGTTTCCTCTGAAGTGCCTGGAGCCTGGAGTAGTGCACTATGCACATTAGTACCCAATATGTATCTGGGGATGATATGGGAACCCATGGGAAATACTGTAATAACAGAAGTGCTTCCCATTTAGAAGGATGGAGTACAAGTCATAACATGAAGCTATTTCTAGGGTAACCAATAGTTCTGGTTTACCTTGAACGTTACCAGTTTTAGCACTGAAAATCTTGCATCCCAGGAAACCTCTTAGTCTTGAGCAAACCAAGACAGCCAGTCACCCTATATCTGACCTATATATTACATATAAGTGTCCAAAATTATTTTTCTAGGGTCAAGATTCTTTTAGAAAAATGCCAGATTAGCCAGAGGAATATATCTTTTCTCTCTCCCAAGATCCCAAAAAAGTTTTCTTTTTTAATTTTTAAAAAGGCAACATCTCACAGGGATAAAGAAAATCAAATCAAAAATCAAATCAATTTAGCTCACAGGGATAAAGAAAATCAAAATTTCTCTTTCACAAAAAAAAAAAAAAAAAAAAAAAAGAGAGAGAAACAAGGGATCCAGGGAGCAGCTGATTTGACACAGGATTAAGATGAAAGGAAGCCAAGATAAGAGCTGTGTAGCAGGCCTAAAAATTAACCAGTACAGATTTTAGTAAAAAAAAAAAAAATCTTTTTCAAAAAGGGAAAAATTGGGGATGGATGGACCCAATTGGTTGAACATCCAACTCTTAGTTGCAGCTCAGGTCATGAGTTCAAGCCCCACACAGGGCTCTGTGCTGACAGTGCAGAGCCTGCTTGGGATTCTTTCTCTCCCTCTCTTTCTGTCCCTGCCCTGCTTGTGCTCTCTTTCTCTCTCCCAAAATAATTAAATAAGCATAAAAAAGGGTGAAATTGGACTGACAGATTTATGACATGTTTTGACATTTGGAAAAACATAATTCAATGATAAATGTCTGCTAGGTCTGATAAAGAAATTTTAAATGTTCTAATATATATTTATAGTATAGTACACATGTGGAAAAAGAAGTCTTAGTAATCTCAGGGAAAAATTGTAAGGTATGAAATTTATTCTTAATACATTACTTTTCTATGCAGTAAACAATATTTACATAAACAAAATAATGTCAACACTACTGTTTTAATGAAAAATTGTTAGAGTACCAACTCTAGAGGACAAGTGAGTAGGCTGGAGTGCGTAGGAGAACTAAGTCGTCATCCACCATGACAAGAAAAGCACAGATGGTATCTGAAAATAATAAATAGGGTATAATTGTGAGCACAAAGTCCCTTTTGCACCTTATAGCTGTGAATCAGAAAAGCCTGAAGAGCTGAAGGAAGCCAAGCAGTGAGGACTAGGTGGAAGGTGGGGCAATGCGGGCATGTCGAGAGTGTGTCAGGCAGAGTGAGCCTGGTGTAAGGCCCCGTGCCAGAGAGGATAGGATGTAGCATCTGGGCAGCCTGGTTTGAGGTGAGGATGGAACTCTACAGAGATGTAACATCTTGGAGGGTTTTATTCAAACATGTAAAGATTTCTATTTTAATCGTAAGCATACATCCATTAAAAAGTAATCCACAATGTGGTCCGAGGACCCCTAAAAGTCCTTGGGGCTCTTTCAGGGAGTCCCAGGGGTCAAAACAATTTTCATTAATTCTAAAATGCCATTTGCCTTTCACACAGCCTTTCTTTAACAGTGTGGAGTGGAGATTTCCAGAGGCTACAAAGACTATGATGATGTCATTTTTCTGGTGTCTACGTGTATTTTTGTGTTTTTTTAATGATGTAAATATGCGTATTTTCAGAGATTAATTCAGTACATTATCAGTATTTCTATTGGGCATTAACTAGCTATTTTGGTTATACTGGCTACAATTCTGTAACCTCATTATCTTTCAACCAATTGTTATTTTGAAAACCTTAAGTTTTCTTTCAACTGGTGCAGAAACACATAAAGAACTAATAAGCATACTTTCACGTTTTGTTTTACAATGTATTTAAATTTTGAAACTTTTTCTAAGTTGTTGATTTTTTTCCAGATGTGTTTCTATTATATACCTAAATATTTTCTTCTAAAATAAAATAGCTTATTTACAATATATTTTTATTATATTTTAGGACTCATCATTGACTTTAAAAGAGATTAGAAGACTTGCTTTGTTAACCTACAACTATGCCATCTAAGTCTAAAGATGCCAAAAACAATGAAGCTGACATATCAGAGAGTTCTCTGATTCATGGAAGAGAAGAATCTACTCCAAAGAAACTAGGCAAAATTGTAAATAAGAAATGAAAATATGACAGAAGTTATATTTCTCTCAGCTTTATAGATGTTAACAGAACTTCTGGAATAGTATTATGGTGCCAGTGAAACTGTGGCATCATTTTTAGATCAATCATTTAGAGTTGAAAGGAAAAGGAATTTAATATTTTATATATAAGAAAAATGAACTTTTAGAGACAAAATTGGCTCACCACTTTGCACACCAGAATTGAAAAAAAAAATCACTAAAGCATTAGGGTTACGTTATATTTCGCATCGGATGAAGGCATGCACAAAATAGTTAAAAGAACTAATAAAGCCTTATAGAGTTGCCACTGCTGAATACCTGTTGGATGAAAAGGCAGTAAAAGAAATCATGGCGCTGACAATTTCCAATGACACGGTACAGTGTTGAATTAAAGACTTCACTCCAAACATAGAGACTGGGTTTAGGGGCGCCTGTGAAGCTCAGTTGGTTGGGCGTCCGACTTTGGCTCAGGTCATGATCTCACAGTCTGTGGGTTTGAGCCCTGCGCTGGCCGGGCTCTGCACTGACAGCTCAAAGCCTGGAGCCTGCTTAAGATTCTGTGTCTCCCTGTCTCTCTGCCCCTCTCCCATGCTCTCGTTCTCTCTCTCTCTCTTTCTCTCAAAAATAAGCATTAAAAAAATAAAAAAAAAATTAAAAACTGAGTTTATATATGCTCTGTAGAATAGTATTTTTGCCTTACAAGTGAACCAATACACAGATGTGTTTGGACTGTTTGTCATTTTGTTTGTGTGTGTCTGGTGATACACCAACTTATTATTGAAAAAAATTTATTTTATGTGAATTCTTAATCACAAACACAAGTGGTACTAATATATGCAGAGTTGAATACTTTTTGTGAATTTAATGGTTTATTCTGGAACAAGCTGTATTGACACACTGGTTGTGCAAAAGCAACAGTAGGAAAACTACTGGTACCTTAGCATGAATCGAAGCTATGGCACCAAACTATACTAATATTGTATTCTCCACTGAACTCCCCAGGAGGGGAGGGAAAGAGAGCTAGTTTTACTTAAGAATATCCTGGTAAAGTAGGAAAAATGATCACTTATGCTAAATATCAGCCTTTGAGTATACATCTTTTAAATATTCTATATATGAACTGAGAAGGAAAGCATTTCAGGGGCACACCCAAGTATGGTAAAAGCATTGTGAAATTATTTGAGTTGCAAGCTGAACTAGCTGCCTTTTCACAGGACACCATTTTTACTTGAAAGAAAGACTTGTGGACAAACTAGGGTTATTCAGACCTGCTATATGGCAATTATTTTATTAAAAATGAATTAAGTGAGCCTATCACTTCAAGCAAAATGCTGATGGTTATAAATGATAAACTTAGAGGTTGCAAGTGAATTTGGGAAAATTTATATCCACTACCTTGAGCTTCCCAGCTTCCTAACACTTAAACACTTTTGAAACATATAGTAGTGATAATAACAAATGTGATATTTTGATACTGTGTAATGTAATGTGTCAACACTGGGAACATCTACATAACTCAGTGCACTAATATTTTCCAAATGAATGCATGATGTCTAAAATCATTTATGGGTAAAAGATCCATTCACAAGGCTAGAAAGACCAATTAATTTTAATGTATCAGGGTGCAAAAAGTTCATGGGTCTGTTTTCAGATTCCAAAATGCAGCTAACCTTTAAGAAACATTTTGGTGTAATAAAAGTTCAAAAACGACCTTTTCCCCCCAAAATAAGTACTTTTTATTCTTAAAAAAGTAAAACTTGTTGAACAAAAGTTTTAGTATAGTATCAAAAAAGATGATCTGAATAGGTTATTAAGATACTTCTCCCTTTTCAAACTACTTCTCTCTCAGATACAGGATTTTCTTCATGTGCTTCCATGAAAAAAAACATATTGCAATAGATTGAATGCAGAAGTGGAATATGAGAACCCAGCTGTCTTCTATTAATTTAGACCTTAAAGACATTTGCAAAATGTAAAACAATGCTGCTCTTGCCATTACTTG